>NC_092707.1:164272923-164610856 GCF_047496885.1 Scyliorhinus torazame
TAGAATTGGGACTACAATGTTTTAGCCCCATCTCCGAGCCCCACTTGCAGCGAACTGGACTCGATGTTAGCAGTGAGGTCTCATAACATTGGACCTGTACTCTTCATGGACAGATTTACTGTTCCTTTCTCATTTCAATGAAACGGGCAGGAGCTGGTCTCACCTGTTTTGAGGCGGCTATTGGTGTGGATTTCTGTTTGGCGTTTGCCAGTAGCTCCACTGTTGGATGGCCCAGCCAATGTCCTTTTCCCTTTCTCTGTAAAGGATAAATTTTTAAAAATGTTAATCAATGAATGATTTTCTCATTGATTAAATGTAATGATTTAAAAAGGGACACTCAAATATTTAGTTCAGAGGCACCACTAGATATTTCACTCGAAGCAGACATTATTAAGGACTGCCAGTTAAGAAAAAGAAAGAATTTCTCCTGAAGCACAAAAAAGAAACAGACAGTGAAATTATAATTTGGGTGAAAGAGGGGAGAGAAAATAGATTCCAGAACTCACAGCCCACACAGACTGCCACTCTAATGGAGAATGTGGTTAACCACTGACTCCACAAAGAACAAAGGATATGGGCGCGAACTACTGGCCACGTACTGCCGGAATCAGAACGGGATGCGCTGGTAAATGCTGGGGGATGCCTCTCCCAGGATTCCCAATGGCCGTTGCGCCTCATGAGAGCCAACCAAATCTGCGAGACATTGCGATCTGGGTCCTGCCCACAATGAGCGGGGCCCAGTCTCCCACAGTTAAGTGGGTTTCAGAACCCACTTAACCGTGCTGATGCCGGATTGAACAGGCTCCTGGCATCTATTATTCTCCCCAAAGAGACTCCAGCCAGGGGCCTATTATTAATGGTCCACACCAACATGGACCAAGTGGAACGGAGCCTGGGGGTCTCCCAGGCCATTGGAGACCCATGGGTGGTCAGGGACAGGGTAGGGTGGCGCCCTGGCTCTCCCCTTGGCACTTAGACACTATGGCATTGCCGAGCTTGCATCTTAGCACTGGGTGCTCAGGTGGGACTGCCAGGCTAGCAGGAGCACTGCCAGGCTGCCACTGCCAAGTGTCAGAGACTGAGGGGGGCCATGCTCATGAATGTGGGATGAAAGGGCCTCTTGAAGATTGGGGGTGGGGGGGGGGGGAAAGGGGGTGAAACCCCCCTCATCCCTCCAAGGGCCCCTTATAGGTGAGTTGGGGTTTTGGGAGGGTGGGGAGGCTCCCGATCTCTCTCTGCACTGAAGTTCTGGCGAGCGGGGTTCCTCAGTGCAGGAAACAGGGCTAAGTGTTGGCTTGGCCGCGTGTTCCCCGCAGAGGTCCAATATCTAACCAGAATTGCGTTAGATAGTGCAGCGATTCTCGGTGCTGCAAGCACCAGGAAGCACGCGACTAAACGTGCGCACTATGGAACACTGTTCCCATTTAGTTAGATCAGGCCCAATGTCTCAGAGTAGAGAGCATGTTAGCATTGGTTGTAAAAACAGGACGTTAAATTTGCACATTAAAATCAGCTGATTCCAGAATAATGTGTTGAATGTAGATACTAATAATGAGAAGGTCTTAAGGTTGCCGATCAAACTGGATTCATGATATTAAATGTGTTACCATCGAAGGGAGAAAAATACAAGAGCAAACTGCAAGCTCAGTTCAATCAAAGCTTTGCTCTTCAGATTACACGGCAGCAAGCGCATAACTGTTACCAAGTGTTCTTCTCACCCAGCCTCACCCTCTCTCTTGTGGTATCTCAATACCCATTTGCCTGCCTGTGCCTGATCGGATGGGCTGAAGATCACACCATTACCAGTGGTGCTAGTTAAGCTGGCTGAAGTTGGATTTGCTTCTCCATCCGGGAAAGTAACTCACCGCCACGTGGCAAGTAATCAAGTGGGGAATGGAGGGACAAGCCTGCTACCCACCAAACCATGACACACCTGCACCAGCACCACAGCTTTCAGATGAAGGTGACCGTGCACAAAATCAGACTTAAATCGGAGTTATTGTTCAAGCCGAAGCAGGAGATTGATTTCCGCATTCCGAGCAAAGTCACACAACCCAAAACAAACTTCACTACGATCAAAAAAAGCACATCTTTCTATCAATTATGTGCTGGCAATGAGGATACAAATAGAGTGTGCAAACCCTGAATGTAAAAAAAAAAAAAGGAGAAATAAATCTCTCTGATTTCTAAAGTGCATTAACTAAAAAATGTAATAAATTGGAGCAATGGAATCAGCTTTAACCCATTGTGTTTATTACAAACCCTGTGTTATTTAATCTACAAAAGTAAATTGCAATAAAATTAAACCTGTTTCACCCACTAGAAACCGAGTCAAAGCGTGAAAGACGTTCAAGAAACAGAATACATATCTTGGGTCTCCAGAGGATGTTACCACAAGGTCCTCCTCACAATTTAAACCTTGTAAGAAACAAACCTTCCTGCTGATTTTGTATTTTTTTTTTAAACTTGAAATTAAATGAGCACAGATAAAATTTGCACAGCTGATGGTAATTTTTGTCACAGAAATTGGAGGACTCGTTGCCTTAGAGGCCAAAAGATATACAGGGCCAGCTAAGGTAGATCTGCATAGTTCATATGAAACATGCAAAACATGCAAATCATGTATTGGGAATATTTTTGTGGCCTAAATGGTTTCTCCTACATGATGGATCCTGGAAGCTGTTGCTCTCTTTGGTTGGCTCTTAATTTGGCTCTGTTTAATCACGTTTGCTCAAGAGTCGCCGGATATCTTTCGACACCGCTGAAGGTTCAGAACCGAATACTGATCAATGACTCGATACACCAGTTAGTAAGTTCAAAAGCAATGCTCATTTATTTACACACAGTCAAATCTACTCATGCATAATCTCTACAAACTAAACTACCACTATTACTAAAGCCTATACTTAGCTTCAGGCGTCCACTCAGTCAGAGGAACAATGGCCATTGCTCGGTTCTGAGGCGGCTGGGTTGAGCTGTTTACATGGTAGCAACTAGAAGCGTCTATCTCGTAGCGTGCGTTGACTTGGGACTTATTTGGTCTGGTGCAGCTGCTAGGCAGGTCTCTCTCTTCGGTGAGAGCCAAAGCCAAAGGAGGGCGGTTCTCCCTTGAGGGATACCTTTTATATGGAAAAGGGCTTTGCGTGCTTTTGGGCGGGCCTTGAACTTGGCCTCAACTAATTGGGTCTTTCCCAATCATCTGTATCGATTTTCCTCCAATAGAGGGGTGGTTCCCTGATCGCTGGGTGTGTCCTGGTGACTGTCAGTCTGCTTTGTCTTATCTTCTTCTGGCGCCGGGGAGTCTGCCTTTTGTTTCCCTTTTGTCCCCGGAGATGGCTCATTAGTATGTAGATTGTTTGGTGGTTTCTGTCCTGGCTGAGAGTTTAAGGTTCTAATCAACAGACAGAGCTTGCACCTGCTTGTTTCTTAGCATTGTCCAATTTTCCCTGCATTCTTTGCAAGTGTCCATTTTGTAATCGGGATGTGGCCATCCCAGATGGCTACACCCCCTCCTTGTGATCCTCAACGCGAAGCGTAAAGGACCACATTACTATGTCGTCTTCATCCTCTGATCACTGGGGCACCCATACTTAGGCTCTACACAGTCCTATCCTATGCAACACAATTTTACCTAAACCATTTTAAATACATTCATTATCATAAAACTCTACGGGGCACTATGACATTAAAACATGCATTACAGAAAAATTTTAAAAACTGGAACCTCTAACTATTCTCAATAAACTATCCTCATTTAAACAATCCAAAAATACAAACAATCCAAAAATAATTTATACATCTTAAACTGTACAAAATAGCAGCACAGAAATTTCTCTGGCCTGGCAGTCAGACACGGAGGTTTACATCTCTTTATTCCACAGAATACATTAAACAAAATGTATGCTCTTCAATCCGTCCCAATGGGTTCGGGGGTCTGGTGAAATCCGAAAATGGGGGACCTAAATCTGTATGCCAGGGTGCGAGAGCGATATGTTCCCCTTCGCCATTTCCTGACTCTAAACGTTTGCATGACACTGCAAAGTATCGCCAGCACTAAGAGTGCTTCGACTACACATGAGAGCGGGTACCAGGTGATAAACTTATCACACCAGGTCGGGGTATTGCTAGCAGTCGCTGGGCTAGTTATCTCGGTGTTCCATGTATTACAGGGGTGAGAATCGTTTACGGTTTGTGTGGTAGGGGTCACGGGGGGAGCGTCCGCATGGAACTGAAGGGATCCCGCTGGATCCATGTGAACACGAAGGCTGTCTTCAGCTTTGTCGGATTTCTTCTGTCTTCCTCTGGGGTTCCTGCAGTTCTGTGAACACAAGCATAATTTCTGTTATTATCTTGCTTAAGATCTCGTATGTCTGTCTGTCTGTCCTTTACTGCCAATTTCCTTTTATAATTGGTCACCATCTGCGACTCCCTCATTTTAAAAAAAACCGAATAATTAGGCTAGACATCTAAGAAAAAAATACTGCCGTCCTGCGAGCCGTCTCGCAGCCAGTGTGATTTACCATCTCAGTGTTTGAGGATGTAAATAGCATAGGGAAGCAACCTAAGGGTTGCCAAAACCAAACAAAAGAATTTTGAACGTAACAAGCCAAAATGGGGTGCGTATGGGCCACGGCAGGTAAGAAATGGGTGGAATCCCCAGGTAGGACGGTGATCAATGCCGTATGTGCTCTATCCGAGCGAAGCTGACCAGAGGGGGGTCCTCAGGCAGGGCGGGGACCAGTGCCATTTCTCCACTGCCTGAGCAACCGGCAAGAATGAACAGGGTCGCAAAGGGATTTGTTTGCTGGGAGTCAGACTCTAAGTCATCATCTTCTCCCGGCTGCCAAACTCTTGTCTGTAGTAACCGTGCTAAAGCTGCTTGGGGCGAATTAGGGTCCATCTCATCATTCTTGATGAGCCTGAACGAATTGCCTCAGTGCCAGAATCGTGTGTCGAGGTTGGAGCTACTATGCTTCAATCCTTAATCGTCGGGCGGTGGGTCTGGGTCAGGGGTTTTGATACAAGTGATCTCAAATGGGTCGGCAGAATCATGCTCAGATTCACTGGGAGTGGGGCCTGGTACTGGGGCATAGTCGTAACGTGGTGTGCTGTGGCTGTCGTCATCTTGATCGCTATCACTGTCGCTGCTGGTTGAGGGAAGGGAGGGGCAGAGTCGTGCCTCTGGGGGCAGAGTTGAAGTTGTGTCAGAGGACGGGCTGGAGGAGGATAGGAATACGTCATCTGTGGGCGGGGCGTGATCGTTTGCTGTTGCGAGCAGGATGTGGTGTGTGTAGTTATTCTGTGAGCCATAAGCCTTGAGCTGGTTTATATGAAACCACGCAGACGTACCATTGGGATAGGTTATTTTGTATACTGAGGGGCTGACTTTGTCCGAAATGGAGTACGGTCCGGAAAATTTTGGGGAGAGGAGTGAACTGGGGTTGTGTAGGGAAAGCATAACTTGTTGCCCTATTGTAAACTCAGTGGCGTGCACTGTTTTGTCGAAACAAGCCTTGCGCTGTTTCTTCCTGGTTCCAAGTCTCACTGCTGCAGCGAGTTGGGCTGCCTTTATATTCTGTACTAGTTGTGTAACCGCATTTTCATGCGTGAGGGCTGTAACTGCGGGGCTGGCCAAATCCAGTCCTAGTAAATACTCAGTGCCTTTCATGGGGCGTCCGGTCATGAGGATGTGGGGGGTGTACCCTGTGGATGTAGATACCGTGTTTCTTAAAAACATTAAAGCAAATGGGAGTACTGAATCCCAGGTGCTATTATTTTGCTGTACCATTTTCCTGAGGGTGGCTTTCAATGTCCTATTCATTCGTTCTACAACACCACTTGACTGGGGGTGGTATGCGATATGGAACTTTTGTCAATGACGAAAATCATGAGGACGTTTTTCATTACACGTCCGGTGAAATGGGAGCCTTGTTTGGACTCTATACTGCGTGGGAGGCCCCATCTTGTAAAGGTGTGGTGTGTTAATATTTTAGCCGTTGCCTTGGCCGTATTAGTTCTTGACGGAAATGCTTCCACCCATTTTGTGAAGGTGTCTATGACCACCAACACATACTTGTAACCATTTCTGCATGGGGGTAGGGGTCCTATATAATCTATCTGGAGATTTGTCCAGGGTCCATTAACGGGGCGGGTATGACTAAGTCGAGCCTTTTTAGCATATCTGTCCGGATTGTTCGGAGCACAGATTAAGCAATTCTCTACGTAGTGTGTGACATGGATTTTTAAATCAGGCCACCAGCAAAGCGGTCTGAGGTGGGCTAGGGTGGGTTCAATTCCACGATTGTCATGGAACTGACAAATGATCTGGTCCCGGCCTGGCTGGGAACTATATAAATGCCATCCTTTAAAATCACACTGTCGTGTGTGGTGATTGCATTTTTAAACTTGTCGTACGGGGCTGGGAAGGTTCCCTTTAAAACTTCCCTGAGTTTCTCATCCTCTTTCTGGGCCTTCGCTAAATCCTGAATGTTGGTCTGTGAGACCTGAACTGCGTGTACTGGGGTGCTTTCGGGGGGGTTCCAAAAATAACCATGCCTGGAGCCTGCCTTCGCTAGGGTGTCTGCTTTAACGTTTCCGGGGGGGGGGGGGGGGGGGGGGGGAACGGTGATGATAGCGAAACTTAATTATTCCGTATTTCCTATCCTTCGCTGTCTCTAAGATATGGTGGAGTAATGAGGCTGAGGGAACAAATCCTCTTGTTTCCCAGAGTGGTAGGAACTCTGTCAAACTATTACAGACGTACAAGCGGTCTGAGTAGATGTCTGCTGGGGTCGGGAACGAGTCTAGGTGGTCTACAATATATGCAATTGCTGCCAGCGAGCCCAAGTGTCCTGGCAACTTCAAGGAAATTTCATCTAGGGGACGTCCCTGCGCGTCCTCTACATATATACCGCAACCGGTAATTTTCTTTCCGTTTAACACTGTGGATGAGCCATCCACATATATCTTCAGGGGTGCGCACGTGTCTGTGGGCTAAATGGGCCTGTGTTCTGTTTTGTGGTGATGATCTCACATTCATGAGGGGTGCCTGCATACTGCAAATTATCGGCAAGGAATGTGTGGGTTTTGGTTTTCTTTACCGTGATGTCCCGTCCCTGTAAAAGAAGGGTCCAATGGGCTGCGCGGATTTGGCTGACTGTGCCATCTTTAAGTCGGTCGTCTAACAATAGCTGTGTCGGTGTATGTTCTGTGAGGATGGTGATGGGGTTGAGTCCTGTAATGTAGGCGAAGTATTGTACTGCCCAAAAAACTGCGAGCAGGTGCCTTTCATAGGTAGAAAATCCTTGCTCTAAGTGGTCCAAAATGCGTGAGGCGTATGCTACGAGGCGTAACTGGTCATGGCGTTCCTGGAGGAGCACGGCCGAAAGGGTTTGGTCGGTGCTTGCTACCTCGATAGCGTACGGGGAATGTGGATCTGGGACCTGTAGTGCGGGGGCTGTGCTGAGTGCTCTTTTTAAAGCGTCCACAGCATCTGTATGCTGTGGGAGCCATTCCCAAGGTGCCTGCTTCTTGAGAAGTTCGGAAAGGGGCGCTGCTTAAGTGGCAAAACCGTCAATATGGTTTCGGCAGTAGCCAACTAATCCTAAAAATGACCGGAGGGCTGAGACATTGTGGCGAAGGGGCAATTTGACGATCGAGACAATTCTCTTGTGCTCGATCTCGCGTTTACCATGAGTGATCACTGTTCCCAAGTAAATCACTTTTTCTTTCAGAATCTGGGCCTTCTTGGGGTTGACTTTACAACCAATTTCTTTTAGGAGTGCTAGGAGCTCGGCGAGAAGCAAAACGTGCTCTCCCTTTGTGTCCGTCTGTAGTAACAAGTCGTCTACATACTGGACCAGACAATCGGGGCGGGAAAATTTTGCTAGTCCATTTGCCAGCTGTCGGTGGAAAATGGAGAGGGAGTTGTGAAAGGCACGTCCACGTGTATTGTTGCCCTTGGAATATAAAGGCGAATTTGTACTGGCACGCTTTAGCCAATGGAATGAACCAGAAGCCATTACTAATGTCCAAAACCGAAAAAGATTTTGACTGGAGTCCCTGTTCGAGCATGGTCTCGGGACTCGTGGCTACGGTGGGGGCTGCTGCTGGGGTTACTTTGTTCAGTTCCCGGTAATCGATGGTCAGTCACCATGATCCATCCGGTTTCCTGACGGGCCAAATCGTTGCGTTGTTTGTGGAGGCTACTGATCTGAGTACGCCTTGATCCAACAAACTCTCTATTACATTGGAGATTTCTCCCTCTGCTTCCTGGGGAAATCCGTACTGCTTCTTGGCTTTAGGGTCGGGACATGTAACGTTCACAAAGCCAGTCAAACCGCCACAGTCGTGCTTGTGCTGTGCAAATGCTGCTTTATGTTCCTGCTGGACTTCCCTAACCTGTTTGTCTGCACTAATGGCTCGAGGGTCGAACCAGAAGTCTTCTACAGAGCTAATCCTATTTACGTATTCTCCTACTGTGAGCATGGCAGGGGCTCGTGCTGCCTTTCCATTTTCCAAACACACTTGTTAACAGGATCAAAAGAAAGGTTATGGGAGCTCATGAAATCGATCCCAAGGATATGTCCTGCTGTCTGGGGCAGATCAACTAAAACTACGGGGTGCTTGGTCGTGATGTTCCCTATCTGTATTGCTATAAGGGCTGTGATGTGTCCCTGTTGTAAATGACCTGTAAAGCCGCTGAGTGTAATGGTGTCTGTTGTCGGCCACGTGTCTCGCTGAAACATCGTGGAGGAATTGAGTGTGGTGTGGGACCCTCCTGCGTCCCAACGAAATTCTACGGGTTGTCCCCGAACTTTGCCTGCTTCTACCGGACTTGTCCCAAAGGGTGTCGCAGACCCAAGTTGGGGAGACCGAACACCGTCAGTCGGCGCCGTTCATGTCTGTACTCTCTGAACGGGCGCTAACGCTATGGATCGGCTTTGCCCTATTCCTGTTTAGGGTGCCTGTCTGTTGGTTTCTCTGCTGCTTCTGGGGTACATTGCACTCTCGTGCAAAGTGTCCTAGCTGTCCACAATTATAACATTCTTGAGGTTTTGGCTGGGGTTGGCTGTTCCTGCCCTCATTACCCATGCGGGGTTCTGGTGCGCTTTAACTGGGTTAATTTCTGCCTGCTCTTCATCGGGTGTTATAAATGCGGTTTTGCCTGCAATTGATAGCTCCCAAGCGCGGGACAATCTCTTCAAAACCTATTTTTCATTGTGTGCCTCATCTGAGGGGGGTCATAATTTGCGCAAGCTTTTCGTCCTGCTTCTGTGGCGTGGGAGAGTAGAATTCGGGTCCATTTGGCCATATTATCTGGGGACAAATGGGCATGGGTTAACGCTCCAGAAACTGCGATAAAGTGAATCCACAAACGTCCAGCAAACGCTGAGGGGTGCTCGGTTTTCTTTTGCCTACACTTATTTAGGCCTTCTACAGGGTCTCCTCTGTTAAAGCCGATCGCATCAAGGATCGCTGTGTGCATCTCTTGGAGTGTGCCTCCTCCTACATTCTGTGGGTCGGGAAGGGCTGCTACGACTGAAGGGTCAAGGCTTAAAACTGTGAGCTTCACTTGCTCCTTTTCGTCCAGGCCGTACATGGTTGCCTGTTGTTTGACTTTCGCGAAAAATTAGTGGGGGTCTGAAGTGGGAAGGAACGGTGTAATTTTTCCACACGCGTCCCGCAATTGGGTCACGGTTAACGGGGTTGTATAAAGGAAGTCTGCTTTTCCTTCTCCTGCGGCCCTGCGGTGTGTGGTTACAGGATTCATGGGCGTGTGTTCTGCCTGTTCGGTTGGGGGTTGGGGCGCTTTCCTTTTCTGGAGTTCGTGCGTACATGTCCCATGTACGTATCTATGGGCAGTCTCGTTCAATTCCTGCCAATCGGGGCCGTTTTCTTGATCTAATTGGGGTCCGAATGTACTCTGAAATCCATTTTGAAGGGAAAGCAGAGATTGCAATTCTGCAATTTGCTTCCGGCACTTTGCGTGGTCTACAGAGCTCTGCCTTTGTTCCGTTGTGGAAGTATGGAGTGCTCGTAGGGCTGCTTTTAAATCATTGCACTGTTTCTGCAATTTCTCAACTTGCTGTTCTGTTTCTTGTCTTACCAAGACCGCACGTTGCGTGTCCTGCTAGGCCTTATCATATTGCGTCTGAAAACTGTTCAAATGTGCGAGACAAGACTGATGTGCCCCCTTGGCATCATCCACCTCTCTGTCCCTTGCTGCTAACTGCTCTTTCAGATCTCGGTTCTCTTTCTCTACCTCACTCACGTCTACCTCACGACTTCTTTCTCTCTCCTCTATCTCTCTACGGAGCGTCCTGACGACCTCCTCTGTGCCTCACAATTGTGCCAAACAGGACACGATTGCCATCGGCCTGTGAGCTTTGCCTAAGCTCTTCTTGTGGATCTCTGACAGGTTCTCCCACCAAGTATATCCTATACTCCCGGGTCCTGTTTCCTCATTATCACAGAATTCACTCCAAAGGGGCCATCCTTTCCCTTTGAGATAATTCCTGATCTCTTCTTCCCAAACGAGACACTGTCCTACTCTACTGGTCACTGCGACCTCAAATTCCTGGGGGTTCATAAGGTATTCCATTGCCTTAATTGCCATTTTTTCTACCTAGGATCTCTACTGAATTTGGAACAGGGGGTGATAATGCGGTGATGTAAACATGAGTACGGCTTACGCTAATGTCCGGCCTACAAAACTCCCGACAGTTTTACGCAACAAAATCTCTCAGGTTTACCTTATACCCCTGTTAGTACGCATGCATTAACACACGTCCAAATCTCAGAGGCTTGATCAGTACTGTTTTGACGCTTGTGGTTTTTCTTTCTGTTCCCAATTGGATTCTCAATTCAAATTTTGGTTTCTCTCGGAGCGGTTAGACCACTTCTAAGTCGAGTCCCGGCGGAGTCGCGAGTAAACGTTGCTCTCTTTGGTTGGTTCTTAATTTGGCTCTATTTAAATCACGTTTGCTCAAGAGTCGCCAGGTATCTTTCGACACCGCCACAAGGTTCAGAACTGAATACTGATCAATGACTCGATACACCAGTTAGTAAGTTCAAAAGCAATGCTCATTTATTTACCCACAGTCAAATCTACTCATGCAGAAACTCTACAAACTAAACTACCACTATTACTAAAGCCTATACTTAGCTTCGGGCGCCCACTCAGTCAGAGGAACAATGGCCGTTGCTCGGTTCTGAGGCTGCTGGGTTGAGCTGTTTACATGGTAGCAACTAGGAGCGTCTATCTCGTAGCGTGCGTTGACTTGGGACTTATTTGGTCTGGTGCAGCTGCTAGGCAGGTCTCTCTCTTCGGTGAGAGCCAAAACCAAAGGAGAACGGTTCTCCCTTGGGGGATACCTTTTATGCGAAAAAGGGCTTTGCGTGCTTTTGGGCGGGCCTTGAACTTGGCCTCAACTAATTGGGTCTTTCCCAATCATCTGTATCGATTTTCCTCCAATAGAGGGCTGGTTCCCTGATCGCTGGGTGTGTCCTGGTGACTGTCAGTCTGCTTTGTCTTAGCTTCTTCTGGCGCCTTAACATTTTGTATCTAAATGTTTCCCTTTTGTCCCCGGAGATGGCTCATTAGTATGTAGATTGTTTGGTGGTTTCTGTCCTGTCTGAGAGTTTAAGGTCCTAATCAACAGACAGAGCTTGCACCTGCTTGTTTCTTAGCATTGTCCAATTTTCCCTGCATTCTTTGCAAATGTCCATTTTGTAATCGGGACGTGGCCATCCCAGATGGCTACAAACCTTAATAAGGTCAGAGCGGCACACACTCCTTGTTCACCTTTATTTCAACATATCCCTAACTACAGTGGCACTGTGGGTAGCACTGCTGTCTCAGAGCGCCAGGGACCTGGGTTCGATTGCAGCCTCAGGTGACTGTGTGGAGTTTGCACATTCTCAGGTTTGTATGGGTTTCCTCCGGGTGTTCCAGGTTCCACCCACAGTCCAAAGATGTGCAGGTTAGATGAATTGGGCATGGAAGTGGACCTAGGTAGAATGTTCTTTCAGTGTGTTTGGTGCAGACGTGATGAACCGAATGGCCTCCTTCTGCACTATAGGGATTCTATGGATACATTGGGCGCGATTCAGCCGAAACAGTCCGATTTTGGGAGCGTTTTGCCAGGTGGATCTTGATGCCTGCAATGGCAATTTGCCGTTTTTGGCCTTGGTGAGGAATACACTATCGAGGCACCCTTACTTAATTTCCTGCACTTGCGAGTTGCGGAACGGGGAAGCTCTTCGACCCCCCTCAGCGACTCCACCACTGCCTCTGGATCCCCGACTGCACCCAACCTACCTCTTCCGGGGTGCTCGAGCCCCCCCTCACCCCACCTCTCAAGGACAAGACACCCCCAGGCCCAATCCCTGGCATGGGAAACCTAGCACCCTGGCATGGACAGCCTGGCATCCAGCCAGTACCCCAGCCAGCCTGACAGTGCCAGGCTGGCACAGCAGGGTCTCTAGGTGGCAATGCCAAGATGTCAGGAGTGCCGGGATACCACCCTGTTCAATGCCGGGCATCACGGACTAGGCCAGCATTTATTGCCTTTCCTATTTCCTCTTGAGAATGCTCCTGTGAATTTGCTTCGGATGTTCCATTTCATTGAAAAGGCACTACATGACTATAAATTGTTGTTACAAAAAAAAGCAAAGATTAACTTGTACCATTTGCATGTTAACTTACAATAGCTTGCAACACTCGTCACAGATGCTGCATAAATCGAATATACATAGAACATACAGTGCAGAAGGAGGCCATTCGATACATCGAGTATGTACCGACCCACTTAAGCCCTCACTTCCATCCTATCCCCGTAACCCAATAATCCCTTCTAATCTTTTTGGACACTAAGAGCAATTTATCATGGCCAATCCACTTAACCTGCACATCTTTGGACTGTGGGAGGAAACAAGATACCCAGAGGAAACCCCCGCAGACACAGGGAGAACGTGCAGACTCAACACAGATAGCGACCCAGTGGGGAATCGAACCTGGGACCCTGGCGCTGTGAAGCCACAGTGCTAGCCACCTGTGCTACTGTGCTGCCCACATATGAATTGCATATGCCAGGTTTTCCCAAATACTTCCAGCTGTGGAACTAAGAGTACTGAAGGAACCTTGGAGAACCATTTTTATTATATTGAGGAATGAGACTACGAAAAAATTATTATTGCACAATAGGTACAAATATACAAAAATCAAACTTGAACGATGGTTCTATGTTGTATATGTATACATTTATTATAATTAATTAGTTCTGTTTTTCAGTAAATACTTTCGAGTCTTACCTTTTTGTTATTTCTAATGGGAGCACCCACTCAGACACACACACACTCCTTCACCCCCCTCTTCGATCCCTGCAGCACTGGCTCCTCTCACTCCATTTTCCCTATCTATTCCCTATTCAAGTCCCATCGGCTAACTGGCCGATAGTTTCCTAGTTTGTTGCTTTCTGTCTCCTTTCTTTTTTTGAATGAAGGTGTGTGGGATTTTGGAAGATTATAATCAATGCCACCACTTTCTCTACAGTCGCTTCTTTAAAGATCCAAGGATGTAGGTCATCTGGTCCTGGAGACGTTCCAGCCTTTAGGTCTGAATATTTTTCCTGCTCTCCAAGAAAGAAGGGAGACTTAATGCTGGAAACTATAGGCCAGTTAATCAAATAATCTGAAATAGGGAAATTGCGAGAATCCATTATACACTGGAACAGTAATTCTGCTGGATTTAATATACAGTATTAGATTTCAATTTAATATAGAGTATTAGATTTCTCAACTTTTTCCACATTTCAAGTTGGTTTTGTCTGTAATATTCAGTATGATTAAGATATTGATATCAAAGCAAACCTCGCAAGGTCAAAAGTTTAGTTTAGGCGGGTTTTTTAAACAAACAATTTTGTGGTAAGTCTGGAGCGGTTTAATCGCAAAACCAAAAATAGTCTATTTAACAGTGATGACCCAGTCACAGCAATTAATTGGCAACACAGTAACCCACCTTCTTTGGCAGCTTGCCAGAACTCAAAAGCTATTTTGAAAGCCTGAGCCACTGTTAGCGTTACTGCTTGAGCCTAGGAAGAGAGCACAAAAGTTACAACATTTGGGGCAAATGGCATTTCTAACCAAGACCAGTGAATGTTTGGAGAAATCGGCTCCATATCTTCGGGCTTTTGAATTAGAGCACAGCTTTTCTGCAGGTTTAAAATAATGGATTAGTTAACTTACAACGGACAAATTTATTATTTAAATTTAGCGCTGTTCCTTTCTGACAAGCTCAAACCAAACAGGAGCTGGAATCATAGATCAAGTTCCAATACACTTTTTTGCAAAATGGGAAAATCCATTAAACATGTAATTAACGACTGCCAAAATTAGATGCGCAAAACAAAAAAAAACATGTTTTTATTTGTAAAATTGTGTCAGGTTTATATTTTAAGAAGTTAGAGACGAGAAGATGAAAAGTGAACATACTCAGGAAGCTTGATTGCCTCATAAGAGGTAAATAAAAAAAGACAGGCTAATGTTTCAAGTTTATGCCTTGAAAGGAATATTTGCATTTATATAGCACTTCATGACCACCGGACATCTCAAGTGTTTTACAGTCAAAGTTGTTATTTTTTTTTAATAAAAGGTTAGTAATTATTATGTAGAAGTCTTGTGGTGCAGTGGGTAGCATCCCTGAACCTGAGCCAGAAGCTCCAGGTTCGAGTCCCACCTCAGGACTGGATGGCCGTGGAAGTGACGTCCATAATGTGGTCAAACAGATTGATTATCAACCTGTAAATCCTTCCAATATTCCATATGGCAGACAGCCAGAGCTGGACAGTTTCCTTGCCAGCCACACTACAGTTCTTTCACAAGCATAATCATCAGCCAACATACATCAAAATGGATGCCCATCGTTGCCAAATCTCTTAGAGCATGGTACATGAAGAGAAAGAGTCACTGTTGTAACCTGACAGCCAATATGCACACAGCAAACAGCAATGCTATAATGACCAGATAATCTGTGATGTTGTTTGAAGGATAAATATTGGCCAGGGCACTGGGGATTACTCACTTGCTCTTCTTCAAAATAGAGCCATGGAATCGTTTACATCCACCCAAGCAGATGGCGTTGCAGTTAATATCTTATCCGAAAGGCAGCACCTCTGCCAGGGCAACACTCCCTTGATACTGTATTAAGTGCCAGCCATTTGTGCTCAAGTCCCGAAGAGGCACTTGAACATAGAACATACAGTGCAGAAGGAGGCCATTCGGCCCATCGAGTATGCACCGACCCACTTAAGCCCTCATTTCCACCCTATCCCCGTAACCCAATAACCCCTCCTAACATTTTTGGTCACTCAGGGCAATTTATCATGGCCAATCCACCTAACCTGCACGTCTTTGGACTGTGGGAGGAAACCGGAGCACCCGGAGGAAACACACGCAGACACGGGGAGAACATGCAGACTCCACACAAACAGTGACCCAGCGGGAAATCAAATCTGGGACCCTGGTGCTGTGAAGCCACAGTGCTATCGTGCTGCCCACACCTGAAATCTTTGACTCAAGAGGGCAGAACAGGTACTAACACAGCCACGGCCTCCAGTGCAGATACATCCCCAGCTCCCGGAAATAATCAATCTTTCTACAAGGTCTTTAAACTTAAAAATAAGTTACATGGTTGGTTCAGTATCTTAGCTATTGTTGAGGGCTGACCAGTCATCCGTAACAATTCTCCAACAATGGAGGCAGTGGACTCTCCAACAAACAGTGGACTGCTTCCAAACCTCCTCAGTGCTTGCTGGCCCCATTTGCAGGCATTTCTAAATCCTGATCTTATCACAAGGATCCCATTGATGATAATATTATGATCTTGTGAAATATGCCACACTATTCAGGTAATTGTTTTTTAGGAAAAAAGCTTCTCCGGAGTTTATAGAAAAAAAGATTTCAAACATTTTTCTCATCACCATTAATCTTAGCTGTTTGGAACCGGAGCTTCTGGTGTTTGGGTTCTTTTGGTAATCCCTTAAAGCAACAATAGGGCAAAAACTGTTGGGCGACTGTCTCGGTTTGCCTACACACTAAAGATGGGGTGTGAATGATGCAAATGCTTAGAAACAGGAGTACTGTAGTGTGAAGCAATCAACACAAACTCTTATTGTAAGGAAGACAAAGGTAGTTTTAAGGGATTTATATTTGTATTAGTAAACATCAGCAGTAAGGTATAGTTTTAAGTGGATTTATTTTAATGTTTCTGTGCCTGGAAGGGTAAAACCTACAGGGTTAGATTTATGCTGGACAAAGGTGTTTGTATGTGTGGGGGTTGTTTCAGTTCCAACTGTAATTCCGTTGTGCTTAGAAGTAAGCTGTTGCTTAGCAACAGGAAGCCACTTACAAGAGGGAAAGGTTTCCTTTGTTTTTCGTTTTAATTGGAAACCAGAGCAGTTGGAGACATGATATAGGGGAGTGAACAGCTCTGCTCTGCCAGGAAAAGCTGGGCAAGAGAAGGGCGTTGCAAAGATGCAAGTTTCCTACAGAAAACCAGGAAACTGGGGCAGAAGGAATGTTTAATACCACTGAGGTTAAGAGAACAGAGACCAAGTTATTGTTCAGAAGAATTCAAGGAAGAGTAAACAAAGTGTTCTGAGATAAAGAGACAATTGCAGGAACCAGATTTAAAGTGAGACGGCAGACTTCAGAGGTAAATGAAATGTTTGATGCCATTTTATTAGTGTCTGGGAAATTAAGAGTTAAAGCAATTGTGAACAGTTTGTCCAGCAGTCAAGACAAAAAATGCTAAAGGGGCTGGTGTAAAATTATGGACTGTGTTCGCTGTTAAAAGTGGAGAGGAAGCTTTGGTTAAAAGAGTAATTTCAAAACCTGGACTGGATTTTGGAATGCAAAGAACAAAGAAAGTTACAGCACAGGGACTGGCCTTTTGGCCCTCAAAAGCATGCGCCGATTACAATGCCTGTCTAAACTAAAACCTTCTGCACTTCCAGGGTCCGTATCCCTCTATTCCCATCCTATTCATGTATTCATCAAGATGCCTCTTAAATGCCGCTATCGTATCTGCTTCCACCATCGACCCCGGCAGCGCGTTCCAGGCACTCACCACCCTCAGTGTAAAAAAATCGTGCCTCGCACATCTCCTCAAAGCTTTCCCCCATGCACCTTAAATCCACATCCCTTGTATCCCGGCCCTGGGTGTCCATGTGAAGTTTGCACATTCTCCCCATATCTGGGTTTCACCCCCATAACCCAAAGATGTGCAGGTTAGGTGGATTGGCCACACTAAATTGCCCCTTAATTGAGAAAAAAAAAAATTATTGGGTACTCTAAATTTATATTTTAAAAAATCCACATTCCAGTTGACCTTTCTAACCTGGGGAAAAAGCATCAGACTCTCCACTCTGTCCATGCCCCTCATAATTTTGTAAAACTCAGGTCGCATCTCAAGATCTATCGTTCCAGTGAAAACAATCCAGGTTTATCCGGCCACTCCTCATAGTGAATACCTTCCAGGCAAATGAATGAATGAAATGAAAATCGCTTATTGTCACAAGTAGGCTTCAATGAAGTTACTGTGAAAAGCCCCTAGTCGCCACATTCCGGCGCCTGTTCGGGGAGGCTGGTACGGGAATCGAACCGTGCTGCTGGCCTGCCTTGGTCTGCTTTAAAAGCCAGCGATTTAGCCGAGTGTAAACCTCATTTTGTACCCTCTCCAAAGCATCTACACCCTGTTGGTAGTGTGGCGACCAGAATTGTACGCAATATTCCAAATATGGCCTAACTAAGATTCTGTACAGCTGCAGCATAATAAATTTAGAGTACCCAATTATTTTTTATTCCAATTAAGAGGCAATTTAGCATGGCCAATCCAGCTAACCTGCACATTTTTGGGTTGTGGGGGTGAAACCCACGCAGACACGGGGAGAATGTGCAAACTCCACACGGACAGTGACCCAGGGCCGGGATAGCTGTAGCATAACTTGCCAATTTTTAAACTCAATGCCCCGACCGATGGGGAAAAGCATGTAAATTAGGAGAGGTGAGTGTGCAGCGGGACCTGGATGTCCTTATGCACCATTCGCTGAAGGTAAGCATGCAGGTGCAGCAGGTGGTAAAGAAGGCTAATGGCCTTCATTGAAAGTGTTTTCGAGTATAGAAGCAGTTGCTCCACATGACCATGGCGAGGCCACACCTGGAGTATTGTGTGCAGTTTTGGTCTCCTTCTCTGAGGAAGGATGTTCTTACTTACTCTTACGGGGGCAGGGACGAAGGTTTACCAGACTGATTCCAGGGATTGCGGGACTGTCATATGAGGAGAGATTGACTAGGTTGGGATTGTTCTCGCTGGAGTTCAGAAGAATGAGGGGGGATCTCATTCAGACTTAGAAAATACTAAAAGGACTAGGCAGGATAGATGCAGGGAAGATGTCACCAATGATGGGTGTGTCCAGAACCAGGGGTGAGATTCTCCGACCCCCCAGCGGGGTCGGTCGCCGTGAATTCCGCCCCCGCCGAAGTCTCCGAAGGGAGAAAAGTCGGCGGGGCGTCAATGGCGCCGCACACATCGGAGAATGGCACGGGTGGGCGCAAGGCAATGGATTTTGGGGCTGCCGATATCCTCCCGTCCGGATGGGCCGAAGTCCCGCCGACGTGATGACGGGTCACGTCGGCGTAAATCAAACCACCTTTCAATCGGCGTCAACCAGTGCTCAAGGTATACGCCGACCAGCGTGGAGGTGGGTGACGGCCTGGGGGGTTGGCCGCTGGAGAGGCGATGGCGTGGCCGCAGTCTGAATGTGTGGGGGAGAGGTGTGTGTAGGGTTTTGTGTGCGCGCGCGCGGCGGGGGGGTGGTCTAGAGTGGGCTGGGCTCCGGGGGAGTGCCGGGAGGGGGGGTGAGTGCCAGGGAGGAAGAGAGGGGGGGTGAGTGCCAGGGAGGAAGAGAGGGGGGGTGAGTGCCAGGGAGGAAGAGAGGGGGGGGTGAGTGCCAGGGAGGGGGATGGGGTCCGTGCCGGGGAGGGGGATGGGGTCCGTGCCGGGGAGGGGGATGGGATCCGTGCCGGGGAGGAGGATGGGGTCCGTGCCGGGGAGGGGGATGGGGGGACGGGGTCCGTGCCGGGGAGGGACGTGGGTGGGGGGGGGGGGGGGGGGGGGGGGGGGGTGCAAGTGAGTTGGTCCGCCTGGCCAGGTGCCAGCCTCCAATAGTCGGACCCATGCGGTCCATGCCACCTGGCTGGGAGGAGGAGGGGGTATGGGCAATGATGACATGCCGACATGACGTTCCACCAGGCCGTCATGTTTTCCGATCAGCCAGCGATGTTGGCCGCCGTGGCGGCAGCCGCTAATGTCCATGTTGCCCTGGATGAGGAGGAGGAGGAGCGTGCCAGAGAGGCGGCGCAGGCTGCCGCAGAGGGGCAGGCGGCAGCCGACCAGGCTGGAGGGACACCTGACCGACAGGATGAGGAGGGGGAGGAGGACGTCGCGGCCCCACGGCAACGGAGGCACCCGAGGGCGTCCCGTGTGTACCGGCCCTGGCAGTCATATCAGGACCTCATGGACCGAGAATGCAGGAGGAGACTCCGGATGAGCCGGGAAACCGTGGCACACATCTGCCACCTGCTGGCACACCTGTCACCGCGTGGCACTGGCGGGGGACACCCTCTCCCCGTGTCCGTCAAGGTTACGGTGGCCCTGAACCTTTATGCAACGGGGTCATTCCAGGCACCGAGTGGGGACCTGTCCGGCATATCGCAGACATTGGTGCACCGGTGCATCCGGGCAGTGACAGACGCCCTTTATGCCATGGCGCACCGCTACATCCGCTTCCCTGTGGACCAGGCCAGCCAAGATGCCCGGGCTGTGGGCCTCTCTGCCGTGGCCGGGTTTCCCCTGGTCCAGGGCGCGATTGATGGGATGCACGTCGCCGTGCAGCCACCTGCAGATAACAGGGCCGTGTTCACCAATAGGAAGGGGACCTATTCGATGAACATACAGGTGGTCTGCGACCACCGCATGATGATCATGCACATCTGCGCCCGTTACCCGGGCAGTGTACACGGCTCATACGTGTTGTCACGGTCATACATCACCGGCATGTACGAGGGACGCCATCCCCGGCTGAGGGGCTGGTTGCTGGGCGACAGGGGCTACCCATTGCGATCGTGGCTGATGACGCCTATACGGAGGCCACGCAATGAGGCGGAGAACCGCTACAATGATGCCCATGTAGCGACAAGGGGAGTGATAGAGAGGTGCTTTGGCGTGCTGAAGATGCATTTCAGGTGCCTGGACCTCTCTGGGGGCACCCTCCAGTATCGGTCAGATAGGGTCGGCCGCATCATTGTGGTGTGCTGCGTCCTGCACAATATAGCCCAGCAGAGGGGCGATGTGCCGCAGGCAGAGGAGGGCGGAGAGGAGGAGCAGCAGGAAGAGGCGCAGTCCTCCCAAGATGAGGGGGATGGGGGCAATGGTCAGGGCAGACGGGCTAGACACGGGCGGGTGGCTGTCCACCGTTACCGGCTGGGCCAGCGGGCACGGGACAGGCTGATAGCCGCCCGCTTCACTGACTAGATGGGCGTGGGAATCGGGTAGTATGGCCACAGACCGCACACCATGGCAACAGCCGACCACCCACACCCCCCACCCATCCACCCACCCAGCACCCTCACCCCCCTCCCCAACCCCACCCACCCCACATGCACACCACCCCCCCATTGCCGATCCACCTGCGGCACAACGGCCGGGCTCACACAGTTGCCGGTGGACGCGTGTCTATTGCAGGCCATGGAGGATGATGACAACCCACCCTGCGATGAGCTCCTGGCTCCACATCGTTGAACTATGTCTGACCCATGGCCACAGTACCACCATCCACCCGGACCATCCCTGCATGCGGCTGTGACACTGCAGCGCACGGTCCCGTCCTGTGCCCGGGGGATGTTGATGGCGGCCCAGGGGGAAGGGGGCAGACTCACCTGGGGCTGAGGTAAGACAACCCCTCACACACACACTTGCGCTCAACGTACATGACACCCCCGCACGCTTCGGACAGAGCACAAAGGCAGCTTCTGTAGGTGTAACATTCACTTTAATAACGAAAGGAGTTCATGCACGTGCCCTAGCCCCTAAAACTCATCTGTGCCCTGCACCCGTGCCAACTTACTCAGTGTCTAATTGTTTGGCCTTACGGACCCTATGACTACGTCTACGTGGTTCCCCAGACGGTACAGCAGAACTGGAGGTGGACTCCTGTGATTCCTGCCCTCTGACACGGGATCCCTTTGGCGGCCGTTTCCTGGGGCGTCCTGGCCTAGATGGACCAGGCTGTGGCCCGGGCGACTGGGATGGCGAGCTGCCAGCCTGGCCTGCCCGTTGCCCACCTGATGCACCTGGGACGGAAGGGGGGGGGGCCGAGGTGTCGCGGTGTTCCGGGACCTCCTCCTCCCTCGGGGTGCCCGATGGCCCCCAGGCCTCTACATGGGTGGGGGATGCGAACGGACTGGCCATCCGACGCCCCCCCGACATCTGCCACTGCCAGTCCTGGAGGCCCGTGCTGGTATCGACAGGGGTCTGCAGGTTTGCAGCCATGGAGCTCAGGGGATTGGAAAACCCTGTCTGTGACTGTGCGATGCCGGCTCGCACATGGGCAATGGCGCCGATGCCCTCAGCGATGGCCTGCTGAGACTGGGCCATGGCCTGCTGAGACTGGGCCATGGCCTGCTGAGACTGGGCCATGGCCTGCTGAGACTGGGCCATGGCCTGCTGAGACTGGGCCATGGCCTGCTGAGACTGGGCCATGGCCTGCTGAGACTGGGCCATGGACTGCTGAGACTGGGCCATGGCCTGCTGAGACTGGGCCATGGCCTGCTGAGACTGGGCCATGGCCTGCTGAGACTGGGCCATGGCCTGCTGAGACTGGGCCATGGCCTGCTGAGACTGGGCCATGGCCTGCTGAGACTGGGCCATGGCCTGCTGAGACTGGGCCATGGCCTGCTGAGACTGGGCCATGGCCTGCTGAGACTGGGCCATGGCCTGCTGAGACTGGGCCATGGCCTGCTGAGACTGGGCCATGGCCTGCTGGGACTGGGCCATGGCCTGCTGGGACTGGGCCATGGCCTGCTGGGACTGGGCCATGGCCTGCTGAGACTGGGCCATGGCCTGCTGAGACTGGGCCATGGCCTGCTGAGACTGGGCCATGGCCTGCTGAGACTGGGCCATGGCCTGCTGAGACTGGGCCATGGCCTGCTGAGACTGGGCCATGGCCTGCTGAGACTGGGCCATGGACTGCAGAGACTGGGCCATGGACTGCAGACACTGGGCCATGGACTGTTGAGACTGGGCCATGGCATTGAGTGCCTCTGCCATCTATCGCTGGCGCTGGCTCATAGCCTCCTGTGAGAGGGCAGCCATGTCCTGGGCCACAGACGCCGCCTGCACGGAAAGCCCCAGGCCTCGCAAACCGTTCCCAATGTCTGACACCGTCGCACCCATTGCCTCCACCGCGGACGCCACCCGTGCGGTGTCAGCCTGGGTGGCACGCATGACCGGCACCACTCCCAGCTCCTGGACGCGGGTGGACTCCTCCACCTGCGACTGCAGCCGCCGCAAGCCGGCCGTCACCCTCTTCGCTCGTCTCCGGTTCGGTGGTTGCATCGGATCTATGGGTGGGTGTGGTAACTCCAGGAATCTGGGATCCACCTGGGCGGCAGATGTTCGCTTGGGCTGGGCTGCCCTCCGACAGCCCGGTTCCCTCTGCTGCTCCTACCTCCACCTGCTGTACCGGGACAGCTGTGTTGTGCGCACCAGTGAGTGTACCAGACGCCTCATCACTAAAGTGCCCAACCGAGGTGAGTGTTTCTGCGATGGTGGAGGGTGTTGGTGACAGCAGTGGCATTGTGTCATGCGCATCGTCCCACTCGGAGTCCATGGCGCTTTGGGGTGGCAGTTCGTCTCCGCCCATCCAATCTGTGTCACTGTCCTGTATTTCAGTTTCCTGGGTAGGGGTGTCCTGGGTAGGGGTGTCCTGGGTAGGGGTGTCCTGGGTAGGGGTGTCCTGGGTAGGGGTTTCGTGGCACGGCTGTGACGGGGGCCTGTGGCTGCCCCTCTCGTCGCTGGGTGGCACACGCCTGCGTCGTCGCACCCGCACGAGACGGGGGCGTCGTCTCCCTGTTGCTCCAGGTCTCTCCATCTCCAGTGGTCTCCGAGGGACATCGTGCGGGCGTCGCATGCCAGAGGGTCCGGGTCTCTCCATCTCCAGTGGTCTCCAAGGGGCATCCTGCGGGCGTCGCATGCCAGAGGGTCCGGGTCTCTCCATCTCCAAAGGTCCCCAAGGGGCATCCTGCGGGCGTCGTATGCCAGAGGGTCAGGGTCTCTCCGTCCCCCGTGGTCTCGGAGGAGCATCATGTGGGCGGTCTGCATCTGCGGGGATGGGTGCCTCGACGTTTGCTCCTGCGATACACAATGAAGCATGCATGGTTAGACACGCAGGCAGTGATCAGTTGATATGGGGTAGGGGGGATATGGGGGAGGGGGGATATGGGGGTGGGGGGGGGGATATGGGGACGGGGGGGGGGATATGGGGACGGGGGGGGGATATGGGGACGGGGGGGGGGGATATGGGGACGGGGGGGGGGATATGGGGACGGGGGGGGATATGGGGACGGGGGGGGGGGAAAATGGGGACGGGGGGGGGATATGGGGACGGGGGGGGGGGGGGATATGGGGACGGGGGGGGGGGGATATGGGGACGGGGGGGGGGTAATGGGGACGGGGGGGGGATATGGGGACGGGGGGGGGGGGATATGGGGACGGGGGGGGGGGGATATGGGGACGGGGGGGGGGGGATATGGGGACGGGGGGGGGATATGGGGACGGGGGGGGGGATATGGGGACGGGCTGTCGGTGGCTCACTTGCTGGTGGGCCCCCGACCTCTGCATCAGCAACCTCCCGGTCCTCAGGTCCGCCAGCCAGTTCCAGGGCCCTTCCCTCATGTTCGGTCAGTGGCCTCTCATCAGCTGGGCCTCCTCCAGTCCTCACATGCTCCCTGGTGTTGTGTGCGCGTTTCTCCTGTGGGGGTGGGGGGGGGGTGGTGGCAGGGGTAAAAGGCAACAGTGTTAGACAGGTATATGAATGCACGCCATCGGTTGCGCGTGTATTGTTGAGGTTAAGGTTAGGGCTGGATTCACTTGGGGATATGGGGGAGGGGGGATATGGGGGAGGGGGGATATGGGGGAGGGGGGATATGGGGGAGGGGGGATATGGGGGAGGGGGGATATGGGGGAGGGGGGATATGGGGGAGGGGGGATATGGGGGAGGGGGGATATGGGGGAGGGGGGATATGGGGGAGGGGGGATATGGGGGAGGGGGGATATGGGGGAGGGGGGATATGGGGGAGGGGGGATATGGGGGAGGGGGGATATGGGGGAGGGGGGATATGGGGGAGGGGGGATATGGGGGAGGGGGGATATGGGGGAGGGGGGATATGGGGGAGGGGGGATATGGGGGAGGGGGGATATGCGGGAGGGGGGATATGCGGGAGGGGGGATATGCGGGAGGGGGGATATGCGGGAGGGGGGATATGCGGGAGGGGGGATATGCGGGAGGGGGGATATGCGGGAGGGGGGATATGCGGGAGGGGGGATATGCGGGAGGGGGGATATGGGGGAGGGGGATATGGGGGAGGGGGGATATGGGGGAGGGGGGATATGGGGGAGGGGGGATATGGGGGAGGGGGGATATGGGGGAGGGGGGATATGGGGGAGGGGGGATATGGGGGAGGGGGGATATGGGGGAGGGGGGATATGGGGGAGGGGGGATATGGGGGAGGGGGGATATGGGGAGGGGGGATATGGGGGATACGGGGGATATGGGGGAGGGGGGATATGGGGAGGGGGATATGGGGGAGGGGGGATATGGGGGAGGGGGATATGGGGGAGGGGGGATATGGGGGAGGGGGGATATGGGGGAGGGGGGATATGGGGGAGGGGGGATATGGGGGAGGGGGGATATGGGGGAGGGGGGATATGGGGGAGGGGGGATATGGGGGAGGGGGGATATGGGGGAGGGGGGATATGGGGGAGGGGGGATATGGGGGAGGGGGGATATGGGGGAGGGGGGATATGGGGAGGGGGGATATGGGGGAGGGGGGATATGGGGGAGGGGGGATATGGGGGAGGGGGGATATGCGGGAGGGGGGATATGCGGGAGGGGGGATATGCGGGAGGGGGGATATGCGGGAGGTGGGATATGCGGGAGGTGGGATATGCGGGAGGGGGGATATGCGGGAGGGGGGATATGCGGGAGGGGGGATATGCGGGAGGGGGGATATGGGGGAGGGGGATATGGGGGAGGGGGGATATGGGGGAGGGGGGATATGGGGGAGGGGGGATATGGGGGAGGGGGGATATGGGGGAGGGGGGATATGGGGGAGGGGGGATATGGGGGAGGGGGGATATGGGGGAGGGGGGATATGGGGGAGGGGGGATATGGGGAGGGGGGATATGGGGGATACGGGGGATATGGGGGAGGGGGGATATGGGGAGGGGGATATGGGGGAGGGGGGATATGGGGGAGGGGGGATATGGGGGAGGGGGGATATGGGGGAGGGGGGATATGGGGGAGGGGGATATGGGGGAGGGGGATATGGGGGAGGGGGATATGGGGGAGGGGGGATATGGGGGATACGGGGGAGGGGGGATATGGGGGAGGGGGGATATGGGGGATATGGATATTGGGCAGGGGGGGGGCAGGCTCACCCTGGCTGCTCTGACGAAGTTGTTCAGCTTCTTGTGGCACTGGGTGCCTGTCCGTGGTGTCAGGGCCACAGCGGTGACGGCCTCTGTGGACGCCGGCTGTGGCGTGGGGCAACTCTGCGGCCGTGCCCGGGATACAGGGCGTCCCTCCTCTGCTCCACTGCGTCCAGGAGCGCCTCAATGTCACAAGACTGGAACCTCGGGGCTGAGCGGCGGGCGGCCATCTGGTCGGGTGGGGGGAGCAGCGAGTCCTTAATGACCCGTCACGCCATGCGGCGTGTATGATGCCGCACAGCGTGAACCACGTGAGCCAGCGCGGATAGCGTCACGTCGCTGCTCGCCCATTCCGGGCCGGAGACTTTGCGACGTTTTTGGCAGCGTGATGCAGGTGGGATTTGCGCCGTTTTTGCCGCCGGTCGGCGGACTTTGCGCCGCTAACGGAGAATTTCGCCCCAGGGGTCACAGTCTGAGAATTCACGGTGAACCATTTCGGACAGAGATAAGGAGACATTTCTTCAACAGAGTGGTGAGCCTGTGGAATTCATTGCCACAGGAAGTAGTTGATGCTAAAACTTTGAATATATTCAAGAGGCAGCTGGATATAGCACTTGAGGAGAATGGGATGAAAAGCTATGGGGAGAAAGCAGGATCAGGCTATTGAGTTGGATGATCAGCCATGATCGTGATGAATGGATCGTGATGGGGCTGGTTTAGCACAATGGGCTAAATCGCTGGCTTTGAAAGCAGACCAAGGCAGGCCAGCAGCACGGTTCAATTCCCGTACCAGCCTCCCCGAACAGGCGCCGGAATGTGGCGACTAGGGGCTTTTCACAGTAACTTCATTTGAAGCCTACTTGTGACAATAAGCGGTTTTCATTTTCATTTCGAATGGCGGAGCAGGCTCGAAGGGCCAAAAGGCTCCTCCTGCTCCTATCTTTTATGTATCCTGCATGCCTGCTTGACTACCTTTTCAGTGATCTGTAGACCTATACGCCCAGATCTCTCTGCCTGTCAATACTTCTAAGGGCTCTGCCGTTTACTGTACATTTCCCATCTGTATCAGACCTTCCAAAATGCATTACCTCACACTTGTTTGGGTTAAACTCCATCTGCCATTTCTCTGCCTAAGTCTCTAACCGATCTATATCCTGCTGGATCTTCTGTCAGTCCTCTTCACTATCCCCTCCCCTTCACAAAACTCTCCTGCCCATCACTAATAACCACCACGGGAAAGTGTTATTCTGAGAGAAGATTGTAAAGCGTGTTTTTGGCAGTGAAGTTTGAAAACTCATGTGACAATCATCTGGGAGGGATTGGATTCGGAGGAGAAATCCGTAGACAGTAACTTGTGGGTGGCACGGTAGCACAGTTGGGCGGCATAGTAGCACAGTGGTTAGCATAGTTGCTTCACAGCTCCAGAGTCCCAGGTTCGATTCCCAGCTTGGGTCACTGTCAGTGCGGAGACTGTACATTTTCCCCATGCCTGCGTGGGTTTCCTCCGGGTGCTCCGGTTTCCTCCCACAGTCCAAAGATGTGCAGGTTAGATGGACTGGCCATTCTAAATTGCCCTTAGGTTAGGTGGGGTTACTGGGTTACGGGGAAAGGATGGAGGTATGGGCTTAAGTAGGGTGCTCTTTCCAAGAGCGGTGCAGACTCAAAGGGCCGAATGGCCTCCTTCTGCACTGTAAATTCTATGATTCAGAGCACAGTGTGTTTATTTGACCATAGCCAATCTGTGTGCTTGAAGTTGTACTTTGTAATCCATGTAAATCTTAAAATCTGTATGTAATTGTTAATCTAAGGGAGACAAATAAGGAATAGTGTATCATAATCCAACTTTTTCATGTTTAATAAATGGTTTTTCTCTTGTTGTTAAACATAATTAACGGTCCTGTGATTCAGTTCCTCCACGTTTTAATAAAATAAACTTTAAGTGATGGTCTTTTGAGCCAAGGCTCAATTTGTGAATCTTCCCGACCAGTTATAGCATCAACTGGAGTCGTAACACTCACCAGTTTTCTCTTTGTACACAGGAAGGCATGGCATTCCAATGTCTCATTTAACTGGCTCTGAGCAATGTAGGCAAAAACCTTATCGTGTACTTTGTCTGCCGTACAATACGATATCCTAGTAAAGGAAAAAGGGCATTGTTTAAGAACAAAAATGAAGACAATAAGAAACACATCTGAAATATCACCAGTGACAAAGATCTGCCTTCAATCCCAATTTTCTTTGGAGTACAATTTAGTATAGTAAGTAAATTTTAAAAATAAATGGCACTTAGTTGTGATGTAATTGGACAACTAAGCCTGGAATCAGAATGAATGGAGTCCCCATCTCAAGTGGACTCCTGCAGCTACTTCTACAACAAAAATTACTCTTACTAGTGCAAGCTACAATAGTGAGAGAGGGTGCGGTGTTATTTATTGTTGAAACTGTCTGGGGGCGGATGGGGATTTGGGTGTGGTTTTGTGTTTTCTTCTTATAATGTTTGGTATTAAAGTTGAGTATGAGTTGGGAGGCTGTTTGTTGATCCATGTTGTGAAATACTTTCATTTTTACCCTAGGTGGGGGTCACCCTGCTAGCATTTTAGCTAGTTAATGGGAGCGGAGTGGGGGAGATGGCTGGAGCGGATTACCTTTGTGGGGGGGGTTCTTCTGTTTCTTAAGGTAACAAGCTCAGGTTTTTTTCTGTTTGTTTTGCTGGGGTTGGGGGAGGTAGTTTGCTGATGGTGCAGGTTCCTTTGTTTTTGAACTGGCTTGATGGGGGTGATGGTGGCCATCTTGGGTGGGTTTGGAGCTGGTGCTGGTTGGGGCCCGACTGGATTGCCTCACCGGGGGCGGGCGGCGGTTGGTTACATGGAATGTAAGGGGGTTAAATGGACTAGTTAAAAGGTCTGGGGTATTTGGCCACCTGAAACATTTTGAGGCTGATGTGATTTTTTTCTACAGGAGACCCATTTGAGAATTAGGGATCAAACACGATTGCAGAAAGGATGGGTGGGCCAAGTGTTCACTTGAGTTTTGATGTTAGGACACGGGGGAACATGGCTTTGTTTTTACTGTGGGTAACATTGTGGTGGACTCAGGAGGGAGGTATTAATTGTTAGTGGAGTGTCTGCGGGCACACCTGTGACTTTGGTTAACACCCGTGGAGATTGGACATGGTGCTGAGAGCTGATAAGGGATTTTGCGAGCAAGTTTCCTCCACAATCGGGGATTATGCGCATTTCAATAAGAACAAGGCGATCTCGCCCTTCACACTTTGGGAAGCACTGAAGGTGGTTATTAGGGGCACGTAGGGATAAATCTGGGAGGGTGGAGTGACAGAGACTGGTGAATTCTATCTGGATGTGGACCACCAATACGCAATTGTTCCACCATAAGAGCTTTTGTCAGAGAGAAATAAATTACAGAGATTTTGAGTTGTCAATGGGCAAGGCAGTGGGCCAACTTCGTCACTCAAGAGGGACGTTTTATCACTGTGGGAAAAGGCCAGCCATCTGTTAGCTCACCCGCTGAAGTGCCAGGCTGCCTGCTGGGAGATAGTTCAGGTTAGGGACTTGGGCGACGGGTTGGTTTCTGCCCCAGAGAAGGTCAATGAGGTGTTTCAGGCTTTTTACAGGGGTCTATACAAGTCTGCGCCTTTGGAGGAAGATTCGACAATGTTACAATTTTTGAGTAGGTTAACCTTCCCAGAGGTGGAAGAGGAGAGAAAGCAGGAGCTGGCAATTGGATAGGCGGAGATCATGAATGGTATGCAGCGGGGCAGCACGGTGGCGCAGTGGTTAGCACTGCTGCTTACGGCGCTGAGGACCCAGGTTCGAATCCCGGCCCTGGGTCACTGTCCGTGTGGAGTTTGCACATTCTCCCCGTGTTTGCGTGGGTTTCACCCCCACAACCCAAAGATGTGCAGGCTAGGTGGATTGGCCACGCTAAATTGCCCCTTAATTGGAAAAAATAATTGGGTAATTGGAATTTATTTTTAAAAATTAAAAAAAAAAGAATGGTATGCAGACGGATAAAGCATTGGGTCTGGATGGATTCCCTATCGAATTTTATAAAGACATTGCTGATCTGCTGGTTCCACTTCTGCGGGATATGTTCAATGATTCTCTGTCCCAGGGGGTGCGCCCACATTTCCGCAGGCTTCAATCTCCTTGATCGCGAAAAAGAACAAGGATTCCGCAGAGTGTTGGTTGTTCCGACCCATTTCTCTGTTAAATGCTGACACTAAGCTTTTGGCAACTCATTTGGAGCCCTGCTTGTCGGGGGTGAATTTTGGACGGTCGGACAGGATTTGTTAAGGGCCGGCAGGTGTCGGCCAACATTAGGAGACTCTTGAATGTGGTGCTGTTGCACTTCTCAGTGACTGAGCCAGAGGTGACTATCTCAATGGACATGGAAAAACATTTGACCAGGTTGAGTGGGGCTACCTTTCGAAATTATGGGGCGATTTGTGTTTGGGCCAAAATTTATTTCTTGGGTTAGGCTTTTCCATAGGACCTCCACCAAGTGTCTGCACCAATGCCCAGAGCCTGGGGTACTTTGAGCTGAACATGGGTACAAGGCAAGGGTGTCCACTATCCCCATTGTTGTTTGCCTTAGCAATTGAGCTGCTGGCCATTGCGCAGAGGTAGTCTAAGTGGAGGGCGATAGGGCAGGGAGGGAGGGAGCCGAGGGTGTCTCAGTATGCGGATGATTTGTTATTCTACATTACGGGCCCTCTCTCTAATGTGGGGGAGATAATGGAGGTGCTCAGGAAGTTTAGTTCCTTTTCAGGATAAAGATGAACTTGGGCAAGAGTGAATTTCTTCTGGTGAACCCCCAGGGAGGGAAGCTGAACTGGGGAGGCTGCTGTTTCGTCCGGCCAAGACTAGTTTCCGGTATCCGGGTGTCCCATGACTGGGCAAAGATCCATAAACTTAACTTTCGTATTCTGGTGGATGGGGTGAAAACTAATTGGAAGAGGTGGGATGCCCTTCCTTTGACCTTGGCGGGAAGAGTTCAGATGCTGAAGATGAATATTCTACCAAGGTTTTTGTTCCAATGACTCCCAGTCTTTCTTTCTAAAGTTATTTTCGGTAGGGTCAATAAGTTCATATCTAACTTTGTTTGGGGGGGGGGGGGGGGGGTAAAACCCTCGGGTTCATAGGGCAATTTGGCAAAAGGATAGACAATCGAGGGGTTGCCACTACCTAATCTTTGGTGTTATTACTGGGCGGCAAGTATTGAAAAGGTGTGGGGTGGTTCAAGGATCCGGAGTTTTATATTGGGGCGGATGGAGGAGGCTCCTTGAATAGGATTGAGTCTAAGGGCTCTCGTTACTGTTCCTCTCCCGTTCTCACCGGTAAGATTCCTGTTGAGCCCAGTGGTAACAGCCTCTGAGAACTTGGAATCAATTCACGCAGCATTTTAAATTAGGTTCTATGTTGCTATTGCCACTGATTTGCAGGAACCATAGGTTTGTGTCATCTGGTCTAGATGAAACGTTCCGGGCATGGGAGAGAGAAGGGTTGGAGAGTTTAGGGTAATGTTTCTGGACGATAGATTTGCAGGGCTAGAAGAGATTTTAGAGAAGTTCCAGCTCCCGGGAAGGAATGTATTCAGATACTTGCAGGTCCACAGTTTTGTACGCAAGGAGCTTTTCTTCACTTCCCAGGTGCTGGCGCCTTTGCTTACGGATAGGGTCCTGTCATTCGACGAGTTAGGGGAGGGAAGACTTTCAGATATTTATGGGCAGGTGTTGGCGACGGAGCGGGCTTTGTTTGAAGAAGGGGAAGTGAGAGGATGAGTTGGGTTGGGTCTTTGAGGGTGGGGGGGTGGTTTGTGGAGTGAGGCGCTTCACAGGGTCACCTTCACCTCCTCATGCACAAGGTTAAGTTTGATACAGTTCAAGTAGTGCATAGCGTGCACTTGTCCAGGGCACCTACGAGTCGGTTCATCTCAGAGGTGGAGGATAGGTGTGAGCAGTGTTCTAGGGGGCCGACGAACTGCATGCACATGTTTTGGTCCTGCCCCAGCATGTTGATTTTTGGGTCTCCTTTTTTTGAAACAACGTCAGGGATTCTGGGTGTTAGGGTTGAGAAATGCCCGATGGTGGCCATATTTGCGGTGTCGGACTTGTGGGTGCTGCAGAAAGGGAAGAAGGCAGATGCCTTGGCCTTCGTCTTTCTAATAGCCTGGAGGAGAGACTTGCTTGGATGGAGGGCTCCAGGCATCACCTAACGCTTTGGTTTGGTTATGGGACCCGATAGAATTTCTGCACCTGGAGATGATCAAATACACCATGAGAGGGTCGATGGATGGGTTTTATTCAAGGTGGCAGCCGTTCATTATTTTTTTTAAGCAACTGGTTACCGTCAGCTGTTAGGGATATGAGGGTATGGAGGAATTGGTTAGTCTTGCAGGGTCTTCTTTGAGGGGAGGGGGACTCAGTGGAGAGTGGTATTCTTGATATGAAACTGGGTTAGGATGTGTGGTGTTGTGTCGGGGACATTTTTGTAATAATCAAAAGTTAATTTGAATATTTTGTTTGATATAAAAGAAAATTGTGGGGCAGCATGGTGATGCATTGGTTAGCAATGCTGCCTAACGACGGCGAGGACTCGGGTTAGATCCCGGGTCACTGTCTGTGCGGAGTTTGCACATACTCCCAGTGTCTGTGTGGGTCTCCAGAACCCAAAAAGATGTGCAGGGTAAGGATAGGTGGATTGGCCACGCTAAATTACCCAATTCATTTTTTTTTTTTACCAATTAAGGGGCACTTTAAAAAACAAATGTTAATATGCATGTGGGATGTCATTGTCTGTGGGTGGGGATGTGGGGAACCCTCAAGCTCACTTAGAGAGCAGGGCACCCTTTCAAAATGGTGGCCCGATCTCAGAGGAGCCGGTCTGCCCAGTGAGTTCAGCTCCCCAGTGATGCAAAAAATAGGTAAGTGTGGGCTAGCCCGGAGATCAACTCCCCGGGGGCCTAAAAAGTGGTGGTTAGATAGCTGTGGGGAACTCGCTGACAGAGCCGGGGTGAAACCCCAACCCCCACCCCCCGAAATTAAACTTGGAAACTTTTCTGTTAGATCGCGCCCATTATTTCAGGCCTGTATAGGGTGGATTCAAGACTGATATTTGGAAGTTTTTCTTCATAAAAATGATTAATATGAAGAATGAACATTAATAGGAGTCGCAGAGGCAGATACCCCAAGTCATTAAGAGGCAATAAATAGGATACTTTGAGGAGGTAATGCGACATAGGTGGTAGCATCCCTATTAAGGCATTGTATCAGAAGCAGGAAGATGAAATGGAAGTGTGGTGGAGGCAGAAAAAGTGGAGACTGCTGGGGCTCTCTGAATGGATGAATTAAGAGATTTAAGTGGTCTGTCTCATTTGCGAATATCTTGGGATTTAAAAAGCATCCAGTCAGGGGACGGGCAACTCATGGACACCAGCCTCGCAAAATCTGAATTAAAATATATCAGTGCAAAAATGTGGCCTTTGAAAGTAGAGCGACGGTTATATGCATGTGGTTTTGGAGCGAGAATTGCAAATATAAACCCACGTCCTGTCACTCCTTGGCACAGCAAGTTGTTGTTCTAAAATGTGTGGCACCTTGATTTTAATTCAATATTTCAAACATCAGAAATGCACCTTGGCATTGAATTAGGGAACAGTGACATGTGCCAAGCTGTCAGAAACAAGATGAACAAAGAAAAATTACAGCACAGGAACAGGCCCTTCGGCCCTCCAAGCCCGCGCCGATTCAGATGCTCTATCTAAAACTGTCGCCTATTTTCTATGGATCTGTATCCCCCTGCTCCCTGCCCATTCATGTATCTGTCTAGATACCTCTTAAATGACGCTATCGTGCCCGCCTCTACCACCTCCGCCGGCAATGCGTTCCAGGCACCCCCCCCCCCCCCCCCCTCTGCGTAAAGAACTTTCCACGCATATCTCCCTTAAACTTTCCCCCTCTCACCTTGAACTCATGACCCCTAGTAATTGAGTCCCCCACTCTGGGGAAAAAGCTTCTTGCTATCCACCCTGTCTATACCTCTCATGATTTTGTAGACCTCAATGAGGTTCCCCCCCCTCAACCTCAGTCTTTCTAATGAAAATAATCCTAATCTACTCAACCTCTCTTTATAGCAACGCCCTCCATACCAGGCAACATCCTGGTGAACCTCCTCTGCACCTTCTCCAAAGCATCCACATCCTTTTGGTAATGTGGCGACCAGAACTGTACGCAGTATTCCAAATGTGGCCGAACCAAAGTCTTATACAACTGTAACATGACCTGCCAACTCTTGTACTCAATACCCCTTCCGGTGAGGGAAAGCATGCCGTATGCCTTCTTGACCACTCTGTCGACCTGCGCAGCCACCTTCAGGGTACAATGGACCTGAACACCCAGATCTCTCTGTACATGAATTTTCCCCAGGGCTTTTTCATTTACTGTATAGTTCGCTCTTGAATTGGATCTTCCAAAATGCATCACCTCGCATTTTCCCAGATTGAACTCCATCTGCCATTTCTCCGCCCAACTCTCCAATCTATCTATATTCTGCTGTATTCTCTGACAGTCCTCTTCACTATCTGCTACTCCACCAATCTTAGTGTCATCTGCAAACTTGCTAATTAGACCACCTATACCTTCCTCCAGATCATTTATGGTCATCACAAACAACAGTGGTCCCAGCACGGATCCCTGTGGAACACCACTGGTCCCAGTTCTCCATTTTGAGAAACTTCCTTCCACTATTACTCTCTGTCTCCTGTTGCCCAGCCAGTTCTTTATCCATATAGCTAGTACACCCTGGACCCCATGAGACTTCACTTTCTCCATCAGTCTACCATGGGGAACCTTATCAAATGCCTTACTGAAGTCCAAGTATATGACATATACAGCCCTTCCCTCGTCAATCAACTGTGTCACTTCCTCAAAAAATTCTATTAAGTTCGTAAGACATGACCTTGCCTGCACAAAACCATGTTGCCTATCATTGATAAGCCAATTTTCTTCCAAATGGGAATAGATCCTATCCCTCAGAATCTTCTCCAGCAGCTTCCCTACCACTGCCTTCAGGCTCACCGGTCTATAATTACCTGGATTATCCCTGCTACCCTTCTTAAACAAGGGGACAAATTAGCAATTCTCCAGTACTTAACAGCAGCTTGTATTTGATCTTCCAAATCTTCAAACAATCATCAAAAGGAGACCGTTTTCCTTTACTGAAGATCAAGAGTTTTATCCCTTATGTTTTGTCATGATTAAGGCATGAAGGCTCCATAAACAAAAGTTTTTGTTTTATAAATGCAGCTACCTTTTCAGTAGGGGCTGTTGTGAAGAAGGGTAGATGCACAAAATGTTAACTGATCCAATCTCTCGTCAGTGGTTGCCAGTAGCACCAAGTGCTTCCAGCAATTTTCTTATTTAAAAAAAAAAAATCTCAGGTGGTAATGAGAGTTCCACATCAACCTTCCTATCTTGCACCACTCAATATTTGTGTCTAAATCAAGTGTTGGATTTGGAGTGCTTTGTACCTGTAGATGGAGACGTTCTCTATTAGTTCATTACTTGTACCATCATGTTGAATTATTCCTCGTGGCGACACAGTCAAAGAGACTTTCTGAAATTTTTTCCCGCCTGCTTTGGCCTGTGTGGAAAAAAAAATCTTAAATTTAGATGCAACATCCAAACCTGTACAGGATCAAAAGGCGGCTATTCTATTCCACGCACAAGAAATTCATTCTCTTATCAATTATAGATAGGCCAAACCAAGGTAACGTGTGACAGCATACCATATTTATTGATAAATGCAATTTCCAGGTGCTCACTAAAACTGTTGATGCTTCTTCACCGACAGGGTCTTCGGCATCATCTAGAATTCTTAGTTCTTTGATTGCAACCAACTATTTCTCTGCATAGATGTTGGGGGGGGGGCGGGGGAGGGGGGGGGGGAATTTCCCACCCGGGGGGAATTTCCCACCCCCGTTTTCGGCTGAGTAATCGATTGGGAATCCCAAAATGGCTTTGAGACCCCCCACTCCACCCCCCAAGCCAATAATTTAATTATCAGGCAGTCACCTCCCCCCCCCCACCCCCCCACCCCCCATATTGGACTGTCCAGTCTTCAGGTCAGTGTTAGGGTGTGCAAGGGCGGGGGAGTGGGCAGGGTGTGGGAAATGCTGGGGTTTGCATTGCCATTCAGATGGTGAGGATTCCTCTTTTCTATCTTTATCATTTTCCCCCCCGCCTAATCAGGGTGCCCTTTCCTGATCTTTCAGGAGCCAAAAGGTGCTAGTGTGACAGCATGGGACCTGCCTCCTTAATTGTTTTTTGACCAAGTGTCAAAGAAAATGGCGGAAAAGCCGGCAGTGCAGCCGACGGGCTGCACCCTGCTTTCCCGCCGAAGCTGACAATAGCAAAATTCCGCCACTTAAATTTCAATAATCATAAACTGAAGCTTTGCATTAGCCACACACTGAAAACAGATAAATATGGCAAAAAGAGTTATTCATTTCACAATAATAATTCCTTGTGGACACAAAAAATATCTTCCCTTCACCCCCTCTGTCAGCATTCCGCAGAGACCGTTCCCTCCAGATAATCTAGTCCACTTCTCCACCATACCCAACACCTCGCCCATCACCCATGGCACCTTCCCATGCAATCGCCCCTTTACCTCTTCCATGCTTAACATCCCAGGCCCAAAACACTCATTCCAGGTTAAGCAGTGTTTCACTTGCACCTCTTCCAATCTGGTCTACTGCATTCGCTGCTCCCAATGTGGTCTCCTCTATATCGGAGATACCAAACGCAGACTGGGTGATCGCTTTGCTGAGCACCTTCGGTCTGTGCGCATTCAGGACCCTGACCTTCCCGTTGCTTGCCATTTTAACACAAGACCCTGCTCCCATGCCCACATATCTGTCCTTGGCCTGCTGCAATGTTCCAGTGAAGCTCAACACAAACTGGAGGAACAACATCTCACTTTCCGGTGAGGCACGTGACAGCCTTCCGGTCTCAACATCGAATTCAACAACTTCAGATGATTAGCTCCAGCCCACCTCGACCCACTTGTTTTCATCCTATTTCATTTTAACTGTCTTTTACCATTTCTTTCCTTCTTGTCTTTCTTTATATATATTTACCCCACCCTATCCACCTTTCCTTACCCTTTCTCCCCTTCCCCTCCCCCACATTTGCATCGGTCACAGTTCACCCTCTGATATTAGTTTCTCTGCAGTTTGGCCTTTCACACCTTTTGTTCTCTCCTTGGTTTCTGTGGCTATTAGCACCCCGTATCCCTGGGTTTCTGTGGCTATGACTCATCTTTCATTCTCACTCCACAGTATAAATATTTCCCATTTTCTCTGTCGTTAGCTTTGGCAAAGGGTCATCGGACTCGAAACGTTAGCTCTTTTCTCTCCCTACAGATGCTGCCAGAATTGCTGAGATTTTCCAGCATTTTCTCTTTGGCATTCATTTCACAATGACTAATAACTGACTGTCGGATGTATTGCAAAACCAAAAAAAAAACAGAACTCAAATCCGTCAGTAGCAGGCCACTTCCACAAATTATTTTTCAATATTCAGAAACCAAATAATTGTTCTCCTGCTAGCACTGCGCAGTGACAGTGAAGATCAAGTGTAGTCCCCAGATGAAGTAGGTTGGTAAGAGCTATCATGAAGTAGGTTGGCAGGGGCTGTTATGTGGCATGGGCAATAATAGTCCCTATGTTAACACCGCAAATAAATGTTCTTATTTTTAATATTTCCATTGGAACATTTTATCTGCATATTTAGAAAGGAAATGGACAATGTCAATTTGTCATGCTCCAATTCCACCAATGTGGGTTTATTCTGTGGGCTTATTCTGTGGGCTTTTAGGTTCACAACGGTTTGAGAGGAGCTGAATCATTTTTGCTTGTGTCAGTAACTCAGCTACCATTGGCAATATAAACAGTGGCAATGGACAATTTTAATGACAGGTTTAAGAACAAAGAACAATACAGCACGGGAACAGACCCCTCGGCCCTCCAAGCCTGCACCGATCACGTATCCCATCTAGACCAACCGCCTGTACCCTGCTAAACCCCATCTGTTCATGTGCCTTAAAGGTCGCTAACGTTGCTGACTCAACCACCTCACTTGGCAGTGCATTCCAGGCCACCACCACCCTCTGTGTAAAAAAAACTTGTCCCACACATCTTCACTGAACATTTCCCCCCTCGCCTTGAACTTGTGCCCCCTTGTAATTGTGATTTCCGCCCTGGGAAAAAGCCTCCAACTGTTCACCCTATCTATACCCATAATAATTTTATAAACTTCTATCAGGTCGCCCCTCAGTCTCCGTCTCTCCAGGGAGAACAATCCCAGTTTATTCAGTCTCTGCTCATAGCTAATACCCTCCTTACCAGGCAACATCCTGGTAAACCTTTTGTGTACTCTCTCCAAAGCCTCCACATCCTTCTGGTATTGTGGTGACCAGATTGGACACAAGTATTCCAAATGTTGCCTAACCAACCTTCTATATAACTGGAACATGATTTTCAGGCTTTTATACTCGATGCCCCGTCTTATGAATGCAAGTATGCCATATGCTTTCTTTACCACCGTTTCCACCTGTGCTGCCACTTTTATGGATCTTGTGGTGTCTCTATGCTCCTGATGATTCAGCCATTTATTTTATGGCTCCCACCTGAATTGGATCTACCAAAATGCATCACCTCATTTGTCCGGGTTAAATTCCATCTGCCATTTCTCCACACAATTTTGCAGCCTATCTTTATCCTGTTGTGTTCTCTGACAATCTTCATCACTATCCACAACTCCTGCAATCTTAGTATCATCCGCAAACTTGCTTATCAGACGCGCTACATTTTCTTCCAAGTAATTTATATATATTACAAACAGCAGAGGTCCCAGTACTAACCCCTGCGGAACACCATTGGTTACAGACCTCCATTCGAAAAAACATCCTTTCACTGCCACCCTCTGAATTCTATGGCCAAGCCGGTTCTGAATCCATCCAGCTAGTTCACTCCTGACCCCATGCGATTTAATCTTTTGCACTAGCCTGCCATGAGGGACCTTGTCAAATGCTTTACTAAAGTCCATGCAGACAACATCCACAGCCCTTCACTCGTCAATTATTTTTGTCACCTCCTCAAAAATCTCAATTAAATTAGTGAGATATGACCTCCCACATACAAAACCATGCTGCCTGTTGCTAATAAGACCATTCACTTCCAAATGTGCATCGATCCTATCTCTGAGAATCTTTTCCAACAATTTCACTATCACTGACGTCAAGCTCACTGGCCTATAATTACCTGGGTTATCCTTGCAACCCTTCTTAAATAACGATACAACATTGGCTATCCTCCAATCAACTGGGATCTCACCTTGGCCAACAAGGACACAAAGATTTCTGTGAGAGGCCCAGCGAATTTGTCTCTGGTCTCCCTCAGTAATTTGGGACAGATGCCATCTGGCCCTGGGGATTTGCTACCTTAATGTTTTTTAACACACCTAACACTTCCTCCCTCATAATAATGACCGGTTCTAAAATGTTTACAAATCCATCTGAGACACCACCAATCAACGTGTCCCTCTCCTTTGCGAATGCCGATGCAAAATAATCATGAATGATCTCGCCTACTTCCTTTGGTTCTACACATAATTTCCCTCCTTTGTCATTGAGTGGAACAACTCTTTCTCTAGCTACCCTCTTGTTCCTAATACATGTATAAAATGCCTTGGGATTCTCCTTAATCCTGTCTGCCAAGGACATTTTGTGTCCCTTTCTGCCCTAACTCCCTGCTTGAATTCTTTTCTACTTTCCTTGTATTCTTCAAGTGCTTCATCTGTTTTCAGTTGTCTAGACCTCACTTATGTATCCTTTTTCTTTTTGACTAGACTCACAATTTTCCTGGTCATCCACGGTTCTTGAATCCTGCTTTTCCTGTCCTTCCTTTTTACCAGCACTTCCATCAACTGCCCCTGAAGACTCCCACATGCCAAATGTGGATTTACCCTCAAACAGCCTCTCCCAAGCAACAGCCTCCAAATCCTGCCTAATCTGGTTGTAGTTAGCCTTCACGCAGTTTAGCACCTTAACCCTAGGACAACACTCATCCTTTTCCATGAGTATCTGAAAGCTTACGGAATTGTGGTCACTGTTCACCACATGTTCCCCCACTGCATCTTTGATGACCTGTCCAGGCTTGTTCTCTAGTACTAGGTCCAGCATAGCCCTGTCTCTAGTCTATCCACATGTTGTTCCAAAAAACCTTCTGGGACACACTTTTAAAAAATATTGAGTACCCAATTCATTTTTTTTCCAATTAAGGGGCAATTTAGCGTGGCCAATCCACCTACCCTGCACATCTTTGGGTTGTGGGGGTGAAACCCATGCAAACACAGCGAGAATGTGCAAAGTCCACACGGACAGTGACCCAGAGCCTGAATCGAACCTGGGACCTCGGCGCCGTGAGGCAGCAGTGCTAACCACTGCACCACCATGCTGCCTTCTTGGACACACTTAACAAATTCCTCACCATCCTGTTTATCCTGTGTTCGGGCCTTGATGAGATCTTGTACAGGTGACGCCAATCCGCGTTGAGCTGAATTTGAGCGACTAAATCTGTCAAAGCTGCTACCAATTGCTTTCAGCATTAATATTGTACCCTACACCAGCCATTCAAAATGGAGACAAAATATTACGTTACCATAGCAACAATTCTTCGGACAGCAGCAGATGACATGTCTTCCCCTTTTGGTTGTTCCACGAGAGTCATACCCAAATACTTGAGGTTAAATACCATTCCTTCCTGGAGTGATTCTCTGGTATCAGTCCAGTTTTCTGGCAATTCTTGAAGAAAAGTTAAAAAGAGAGTGTGCATTAAGGAATGCTAGATGAAAGTTGATATCAGCACACTGACTGGCATGAGAGGGCAGATTCTGCTATATAGATTTTGGCTTGTAGCTACAGATTTAATAATAATAATCTTTATTATTGTCACAAGTCGGCTTACATTAACACTGCAATGAAGTTACTGTGAAAAGCCCCTAGTTGCCATATTTTGGCACTTGTTCGGGTACACAGAGCGAGAATTCAGAATATCCAATTCACCTAACAGCACGTCTTTCGGGACTGGTGGGAGGAAACCGGAGCACTCGAAGGAAACCCATGCAGGCACGGGGAAAACGTGCAGGCTCCACACAGACAGTGACCCAAGCCGGGAATCGAATCTGGGACTCAGGCACTGTGAAGCAAGAGTGCTAACCACTGTGCTACCGTGCTGCCCATAATACACCCTCTCTTTATGTTTAAGCGGTAGAGTTTCCACCTGATTGTGTGGGTTGTCTAGCTGCAAATTGCTTGAAATCAGCATAAACCCAAAAAGGAAGATTGCAGAATTTTAAATGAAGTTTCTACAACCATTTACAGGTGAGAAAACATAATGCTTCAAACCAGCTCCATCCACAAAACTGGCATATCCCCAGGTAACTTAGCAGCCATTACAAATTTCAGCCAACTGCACTCTTCGAGGAGTCCACCTTCTTTTTTCAATAGTAGGTCAGTGATGTTGGGCCGCATCTTGATATGGCCCCATGGCATCATCAAGGCCTGTCCTGCCATGAAATATGGTGTGAAACACCCAGGTGCACAATTAATGAGGTTTGTGGTGGAAGATTTGGCATGTTTTCCCACCAGGATCGGGAAACACTCCATAGTTTGGTGGTTATCTTGGGCGAATGTCTCCTTCGAAAGGATGTGATTGCACTGAGAGGATGCAGAGGAGATTCACCAGGATGCTCTCTGGGATGGAACATTTAAGTTATGAAGGGAGGTTGGATAGACTTGGCTGTTTTCGTTGGGAGCAGAGTAGACGGAGGGGCAACCTGATTGAGGTGTACACGATTATGAGGGGCACTGACAGGGTGGATAGGGAGCAGCAGTTCCCTTTTGTTGTAAGGTCAGTCATGAGGGGGGAAAGTTCAAGGTGAGGTGCATGAGGTTTAGGGGGGACGTGAGGAAAACTCTTTTTACCCAGAGGGTGGTGACGGTCTGGAATGCACTGCCTGGGAGGGTGGTAGAGGCAGGTTGCCTCACATCCTTTGAAAAGTACTTGGATGAGCACATGGCGTGTCATAACATTCAAGGTTATGGGTCAAGTGCTGGTAAAATGGGTCTAGGTAGGTGGGTCAGGTGTTTACCACGTGTCAGTGCAGACTCGATGGGCCGAAGGGCCTCTTCTGCACAGTGTGATTCTGTTTCACCTTCTCCAGTTGGGCCACCCGTAGACAGCAATTTACCTGTTATTTCTGCAGCATACATCCAGTAGAAGGCGCAGAATTGCACCAAATGACAATACCAATGCTACTAACTGGCACAGACCCTTAGAACAAATTTTAAAAAATCATTGCATCAGTGTCTTGCAATGTACATGTTGCGAGTGAGCATTAATTTCTAACCTCATTAACTTCAAGCAAGGTTGAAGACATGGGTGGGAAGGGCAGGAAAAGGTGGTGGCTTTTATCAGATCCTCCCTTCCTGATGCCAAGTCTCTCGATCAGGGACTTACAACAAGGGAGCGCCCCCAGGGAGGCTGAAAGCAAAGTCCACAAGGGTTTGGTTTCCCGGGTTCCTGAGTGCCAACTACCCCATTTGTCGTTGGATGAATAACCAACAGTGGCAAGATGACACCCTTAACCAGGCATAAATCGGATGGAGAGTACCCCACCGAGCACCCTACCAGTTCAATCAAGTTATGTCACCTCCAAGCTTGCCAGGGGGTGGGTGGGGTCACGGGAAGAGATATTAAATTCCAATGATCAGGAACCTTTTTTAAAAAAAAAGTGTTTTACCAAGTTGGATTATGTTACAATAGCATCCACTCCCAATGAAGGAAACAATGCCAGTCGGTTCTACTCTATGAACTTTTATCCAGAGAGTAATATTTCTGTAGCAAGCTGTTCCAAGAATTTGTCTCAAGACGCCAACACAGCGGGATTAAATTTCAGGCAACAATGCACATAAACAAAATCCACACCATATTTACGTTGAGCTTTAAACCTACAGCTAAGCGAACAGAATATGACTGCTTCTTGAGATTTCCCAAGTAATTCAGTTCTGTGGAGAATATCAGAATTATTAAAAGCAGATGTATGAAAATAATTGAGTTTTAAAATGACTTGTCTACGGTGCCGAGGACCTGGGTTCGATCCCGGCCCCGGGTCACTGTCTATGCGGAGTTTGCACATTCTCCCAGTGTCTGTGTGGGTTTCACCCCATAACCCCAAAGATGTGCAAGGTAGGGGGAGTGGCCACGCTAAAATTGCCCCTTAATTGGAAAAATTAAAAAATAAATTAAAATAACGTGTCTAAAGGCAAACCAGATTTTGACCCTGGTTTAATGGCAGATTGTTTATCCAATTCAGATTATGTGACAACGATAACGATCCAACATTACTGTTTCTGCTGCGCTTTACCACAGAAGAAGAAGAGAAAGACCAATTGAGGTTGCAAGTTGTAACAAGAAAACAATTTTAGTAGTTTGTCTTCCTCCTTTCCCGCCCTTCACCCGTGCACAATGTCATTAAAAGGTCAGGCCAACTACTTGAAAAGTTTGATATTTGGTAACTGAAGCTTGGAAGGGGTGAATTTTAAAGTTCGACCCTCTTCCTACTCAACCTTTAAGTCTTTTGATTCATTGCCAAAGTTGCTTAGAGCACCAACTCGACACTGCAGCAAAGAAAAACCCTAATGTTATAGAGCAAACCTTGTGCCATGGAAACCATGGGCTCCAATAATACCCACAGATTATTGGAGTCAGCTCGTATCTGACAATTCAGGTCAAGAAACTCCTTGTTTTGGTATATATCCACAACACAAACATTAGTTAAATGGAAGGGGAGGTGAAGTTTTGCATTTTCTTGGAACTAAACACAAAACCCTTTGATATGAAACTATTCAACATATTTTGGACTAAACTAGGATTACCATTACTGGATTCCCACCTTTGCAGCATTTTTACTTCATATTGTGGCATCTAAAATAGCCACCCTCAAAGCATAATGGGAATTGTGGTCCGGTTGGGACACAGATGATACACATCCGCCGTGTATTGTGCAGAGGAAACCAGACCTACACAGATACTTGCACCTGCTAAAGGTCAATCAGCGATCTCCCCAGGACAATGGGACACAGATTGAAACATAGCAGTAGTAACAGACTCGGGGGCGCCTATTCACCTTATTTGGGAGTGCATACGTGCCTTGGACAATAACAACCAGGACCCGCCCAGCTATCAAGGTACCCACCCCTAATTGGCCAGAATCGATTCGGGTGATCGAAATCCTATCGATCCATTGGATCCCGAGTTGGGACCGCCCAAAAGAGTGCAAAAGATCAGAGGATAAGAGGAGCTGCGCGACCAACATTCTGTCTCTTTTGGGACTGGCCTCTGCTCCACCAACTGCAGCACATCGACCAGCCAAATTCAAGGACCCGCGATCGCTCCCAGAAGGATGAGCCTCAGCCTAGATGCACCTGACAACTTCCAGCCGTCACACGTGGGGAATCAGATAAAGGCCTTATCTAACCTGCACAGAGCCGGTCACTTGAAAGTTAAGTAAAGCTCATTTAGGCTGCTAGGTATAGTTTAATGTGTAGCCACGTGTAGATTCTTACGCATAGAACCAAGCCTATGTTTAATAATAAACAATAATTGAACTGGTTGTGTGGTCATTTGTCCAGTACACGGAACGTACTCGCGTCTTGTGGTTATTATTAATAAACATAAAAGAGCAACAATCTGGTTACCAGTTATTTTAGGTTTATTGGGTTGATCATTTCCACAAGGCAGGTTTCAGAATATAAAATTTTTTAAGATAATCACAAAAAGAATTAAAAGGTTATTACATTTTCTTTGTAAAATGTGGAACACATGATTGTTGAAGTAAAGTCTGTAAATTCAAAGAGAATTTGATAGGTATTTGGTGGGGGTGGGGGGGGGGGGGGGAGGATAAAATAAAAGACAGTCATGACTTCACAGGAATGTGGAATTAGATTAGGTGGCAAACAAAGAAAATTGCAAGTTTAAAGTGGGTGGGCAAAATGGTCAGTTTCCAGTCTGTAACACTATGTAATTCTATGGGAATAAATTTCTTCCAGAGATTAAAAACTGGTTTTCATTGAAATCAAATGATACATTGTTCATGGAAGGAATAGACGTTTTGGGCAAATCTGTTCTTACAACACAAAATGCTTCTTTTGTACTGCTGAAAAAAAAAGATATGTCAAAGCTTTTCATCTTGCACTCATCAGGGCACCTCACAAAAAGGCCAGTATGAGGGGAAAACAACAGCTAAATAAAGTGAGTGACAGTCATTCGCTGACCCACTCTCCAGGGCAATACCTTAACAAACCAGGCAGCTGGACCTGAACTGAAATTTCAAACAATGCTCGGCAGTTATATTTTTAAAAAAATATTTTTAATCTCCTCCTTTTGCACATTTCCATCCAAATTTACACCCACCAACAAACAATCAACAGTAACAAATACAATGTCAATCCCCTGGCCAACAATTCCTCCCTCCCACCAACCCCCAACATTTTAAACACAAACATTAAAGAAAAGAATTCAGGAATCCACCATGCACCCATACATAGTCGCCAACAACATACACAGTCCAACCCCCCCACCCCAACACCCCCCACCCCCCTAATGTTCGATGTCATCCAATTTCTGGAAGTGCATAATAAACAAAGTCCATGAATTGTAGAACCATTTCATCCTTCCCCTCAACTCAAACTTCACCTTCTCGAGTGATAAAGTCTCCAACAGATCCCCCCTGCTTCGCCAAGGCACAGGGTGGAGAAACTGACCTCCACCCCAACAGGATCAGCCTTTGGACGATCAGCGAGGCAAAGGCTACAACATCTGCCTCTGCACCCGCTTCCAACCACTGCCGATCCGATACCCCGAAAATGGCCTCCAGAGGACCCGGCTCAAGTCTCAAATGTACCACCTTCGAAAGTACCCCGAACACCTCCCTCCAATACCCTTCCAGCTTTGGTCAGGACCAAAACATATGAACGTGGTATGTGGGCCCCCCCGCAAAGTTCACAAACATCCTCTACCCCTTCAAAGAGTCGGCTCATCCTCGCCTTTGTGAGGTGCACCCTATACACCACCTTCAGTTGTACCAGCCCCAACCTCGCGCACCATGTTGAGGCATTTACCCTCCGCTTGGCAGTTATCTGTAAGTCACCATCAACTTGTGCACTCTCCATGGCAACTCTACCAGAGTCCACTTGCTAACAAGTCAGTATTCTCTTCTCATATAGTTTTTAAAAAAATCATTTACGGGAGGTGGTGTCGCTGGCCAGATTAGCATTTATTGCCCATCCCTCGTTGCCCTTGAAAAGGTGGTTATGAGCTGCCTTCTTGAACTGCCACAGTCCCCGAGGTGTAGGTATATCCACAATGCCGTTAGGGAAGGAGTTCCACAATTTTGATCCAGCGACAGTGAAGGAACAGCAATATATTCCCAAGACAGGTGGTGATGTTCCCATGTATATGCTGCTCTTGTCCTTTTGATGGTAGTGGTCATGGGTTTGGAAGGTGCTGTAGTGTATCCTGTAGACGCTACACGTTGCTGCTACTGTGCATCAGTGGTGGAGGGATCGAATGTTTTTGGAAGGGGGAGCAATCAAGGGGGCTGCCTTGTCCTGGATGGTGTCAAGCCTCTTGTATTTCTTTGAAACATTAGGTTTAAAATTTTTATTTTTTCCTAACAACGCAACAAACACATTTTCAATGCAAAATAAGTACAGTATAGAATAATTATTGTAAATACAAAAAAAAACATTTTCCAAATAAGAAAAAACCAAAGAAAAAGTAAATAACTTAACTCCATCCCTAACAGACGATGTCTAGATCTTCGAAAAAGGAGATAAACGGATGCCCAGGTAGAATCTCTCAATAGAACCCTGAATGGTAAATTAAATTTTCTTCAAATGCAAAAAAGGACATCAAGTCCCCTAACTGGTCAGAGACACTAGGCAGAGCAGGTGTCCTACACCCGAGCCGTATCTGTCCGTGCTATCAGTGAGGCGACAGCGATAACGTCCGCCTCTACCCCAGATTGAACTGCCGGAGAGTCCGAAATCCCAATATGGCCACCAGGGGGCATGGCTATAATTCTAATCGGGCGATATTAGACATGGGTATTGAAAAAAGCCCAGAATCTGGCAAGTCTGGGGCAGGATCAAAACATAAACATGTGGGGCCAGATTCTCCGTTTCTGAGCATGCTGATGTTAATGGAGAATCCGTGGACTTTCACGTCAGAAAAATCGGCGCAAAACCTACATCGATTCTGCTATTGTTGAGGGGGGAGCACCGGTGGCGCGTGGAACACTATCAAAACCCATGAAAGATGGTGCAGGAATCGCCGGGTCCCTAATGGACACTCGTAGGGCTAAGAAGCTGCTGCCACGCTTAAATGATACATGCCCCACATGCACACATTGATCAGGGCCGAAAAGATGGGACAGGCTGTGCTGGAGGGTCCATACAGCTGATGGGTTGGTGCCCTGGGGGGTGGGGGGTCACCTATACGATCCAGGGAACCAGGTATAAAGTGGGCTGTCAGTGGATTGTGCAGCTGCATGTCTGCCTTGCCGGCTGCAGTAATGGTGCTGCTTACCCATCCACCCCGACTCCACAGCCCATCTCATGGCCACCCCCCACTACTCCCCCCCGCCCCCCCCAGCCCTGGCAGAAGCCCCCCGGCTAGCCGCACGGCTGTCGGCAAAGTATGGCGGTGCTGGATACTCTCTGTACGCTCTGTCTCTCTCTCTCTCAGCAGCCACCATGCCAGGTTCACAATTCGGGAGTGCAGCCCATCAGAGGCGGAGAATCGCAGATGGGCCCACTAATGATACGCGAACGGTGTTTCAACTACGCGCATTGACACCGTTTACTGGAGGTGGAGCATCGCGATTCGGCGTTAAAAGGGCACCTGCTGCGATTTTGGCGTCGGGAGCTATTCTCCGCTCAATCGCACGCCCCGATTTCTGCGTCGGCCAACGGAGAATCCCACCCATTATCTTTTCTTTTAATAAATTTAGAGTACCCAATTCTTTTTTTCCACAATTAAGGGGCAATTTAGCATGGCCAATTCACGTACCCTGCACATCTTTGGGTTGTGGGGCAAAACCCACGCAGACAGGGGGAGAATGTGAAAATTCCACACGGACAGTGATCCGGGGCCGAGGTCGAACCCGGGTCCATGGCGCCGTGAGGCAGTAGTGCTAACCACTGCACCAAAAGTATTAAGTGTTTTAATTATGCCATTGAAAGAGAGAATTGGATCTGTAATATATAAAAGTAGGTCATCTACATATAAAGAGATACCCGATTAATACCTCTCCATTGATTAGAAGCTCTCAATGCTATAAAGGCTCTATTGCCAGGACGAATACAAGTAGACAGAGTGGGCAACCCTACCTAGTGCCCCTATTTACGGTGAGGTAGTTTGAATATAAAGTATGTGTGAGATCCTGGCAGTAGGAGAATTGGATAGCGAACTGATCTAGGAGACAAATTTTTGGCCGAATCGGAATCTTCCAAGAATCTCAGACAAATAGTCACATTTTACCCTAACAAATGCTTCCTTTGTGTCTCGAGATACAATCACCTCTGGTTCGGGTGCAGGAGAGGAAGAAAGTATGACATTTAAAAGGCAACTTTTATTGGCTGATAACTGACGGCGATTTATAATGCCAGGTTGGCCCTCTGAAATTATGCTTGGAAGGCAACTTTCCAACTGGAGTGCCAGAGCCTTAGTGAGCAGCTGAACAACTGCGCTTAACAGCGCGATGGATCGGTACAAAGTGCACTCAGGTCCTTGTCCTTCTTAAGGAGCAAGAAAACAGAGGCTTGAGTAAGAGTTGGAGACAATGAAAGGTGCACTTCAAAATGGAAGGCATGTCTCTGTGGGCGCCAATTTTCAGCAACTACAGGTTTGTCCCAGCTGGGTTGGATGGTGTAAAGAGCCTACCACAACATGGAAGGGGAGATGGAGTCGGACCTATTTGATTGAATGTAATCGTCAATGGAGGTGGACAGGCGCTCACAAAAATCTTTTATTGGCCAGCAAAGTAATATCCAACCTCCAGGGTGGAGGTTAGCTGGGGTCAGACTCCAGCACCAGATCAACAAAGTGTGGGGTGTGGTCAGAAATTACAATTGCCGAGTACTCGGTTGCCACCATCGATGGGAGGAGAACCCTATCCAGAAGGGAAAAAATCAATGCAAGAGTACACCTGGCGAACATGAGAGAAAAAGGATGTGAAAAAACACTTGTGGCTACCCCTCCCAACTGAGACATGAAGGAAGACAAAGCCCGGGTCTAATTTCGGGTCCAAAACACAGTTCAGGGTATGATGGTATGTGTCGAGGTTGGGAGGGGACGATATATTGACCGTTACGGTCAGCCACAATCTGGGACGAGCAGATAAAACTAGAATAACCCCGAGTCATGTGGAGTTTGCACATTCTCCCCGTATGTGCATAGGTCTCACCCCCACAAACCAAAGAGGTGCAGGATAGGTGGATTAGCCATGCAAAATTGCCCCTTAATTGTTAAAAAAAAGAATTGGGCACTTTAAATTTTATTTTAAAAAACTAGAATGAAATACTTGCCCAACCCATCTCTTGCGCGGCCTGGTCTGATCTTTAATGCGTAAATGGATTTCTTGCAACAACAAAAAAACACAGAATTTAGGCTCTTGAGATGCGTGAATGCTCGAGAACATTTTACAAGGCCCTTCAAAACCCTAGTATTGCAGCTAATCAGTTGGTTTGGAGGTCTCCCACCACCCTGTAAACCAGAGTCAGCTAATTGCCAAGGAGGAATGTTAAACAAGGGGTACTGAGAAGACAAAGCAAGAAGATCAACCCAAGATGGCCACCGAGCCAAGTTACGTAACTCGACAAAGCGAGACCAGCAGACACCGCCAAGAAAATGAAACTAAACCCACCAAACCCAAACACGCCATCACGGTCACAGTCACAGTATTATATTATTACAGTCAAGCATAGCCACACCTAAAAGCAAATAGAACGGTGGCAAACAATAACTGAACTGAAAACCCTCAAATAACAGAACACAACAAAACTCTCTCATGTTAAAAATTATGAGCTGCAGAAAACTCTTTAATATTGCTCCCGTTAACTAACACACCTTGATGGCAGGGAGACTCCCAACAGGGAAGTAAAAACCTGTTTAACTTAGTGTGCCTTAGGGAAGCACAGTGGTGCAGTGGCTAGCACTGCTGCATCATGGAGAATTCAGTGATGGTAATGCCATTGAATGCCATGGGGCAATGGTTAGATCCTCTCTTATTGGATCATTGCCTGCCACTTGTCAGCCCAAGACCGGATATTGGCCAGATCTTGCTACAGTATCGAGGAGTAGTAAATGGTTATGTAAATTGTTGTTTTCCCCTTATAAAATCAGCATTCCTGCGCAAGATGAAAAGCTTTGACATGTCTCTTTTTTCGGTAGTACTCAAATTCTGTAACAAACTACTACTACTAGTTTATAATAATATTCTTTATCACAAGGAGGCTTACATTAACACTGCAATGAAGTTACTGTGAAAAGCCCCTAGTCGCTACATTCTGGCGCCTGCTCGGGTACACCGAGGGATAATTCAGAATGTTCAATTCACCTGACAGCACGTCTTTCGGGACTTATAGGAGGAAACCGGAGCACCCGGAGGAAACCCACGCAGACACGGGGAGAACGTGCAGACTCCACACAGACAGTGACCCAAGCCCAGAATCGAACCTGGGACCCCTGGTGCTCTGAAGCAACAGTGCTAACCATAGTGCTACCGTTTACCATCCAACTACTTACTTTACTGTCCATGATCTCAGCAGTTCAGGACTCCATTGATCAATACATTATATCTAAATGTATTATTGGAACCTTCGATCCTACTTATTTATGACATTTATCCAGAATATGATTTTCTTTTAAATTATAGACCAATGTGAAAAACTCCAAGATCAAAATATCAGTCATGAAAATTCACCATGACGTAAACCCAACTTGCCGATTCGAGAATCATGGCTAGTTTAGTCAGGAGGAGGCTGATTTTTGTTTAAGTCTGCAAAGAATTGTAGTTATTTTAACCTCCAACTTTAGTTCTGGGGATTTTTCAGGCAAATATTTGCAACAGGTAATTTACTGCAGACAAGAAAAAATGACCAAACCTGAAACCTTAAATAGACATTTATTTAAAGCACACCCAAACTCGCACAATATTTAAATTTAATCCCAGAATTAGAAAACTGCCCTCATCCACTATACTATCTGATATAACTACACAACTTTCAAAACCCCTAAAAGATCCTTTCTCCCAGTAACAGCACATCAGCAGAAAATTTTAATCCATGAATAGAAATTCGGCTTTATATGGACCAGAGTCCACGTAATGCACCCATTATGTGAAATTACATGTCAATTTTAAAAAACCACATTAACACAGAAATGTATAATCTTAAAGAGCGTCTGTCTGTACAGAGAACCATTTTACATGGAAAAAGTACAGTTTATTCAAAGGTTAACTAATGTATAGATGTCCCATTCTATGACAACGTTTCACAATACGATAAAAATGGACTATTAGAAGAACTTACATAAAAGATGTAAAATGTACAGAATTGGAGGCAACCTTGCAGCCTGGGATACAGAGGACGGAATTTTCTTTTTTTTCTTTTATAGATTTAGAGTACCCAATTCATTTTTTCCAATTAAGGGGCAATTTAGTGTGTTCAATCCACCTACCCTGCACATCTTTGGGTTGTGGGGGCGAAACCCAGGCAAACACGGGGAGAATGTGCAAACTCCACACGGACAGTGACTGAGGGCCGGGATCGAACCTGGGACCTTGGCGCCGTGAGGAAAGAGTGCTAACCATTACGCCACCACGCTGCCCGAGAAGGTTGAATTTAATGGAAACATTGCTAAGTTCATTTGTGGCTGGTTGTGCAAGGAGTTTCCCATTACCTACCTGCACCGCCCCCCCCCCCTCTCCCCAAGGCCCATCAGGTGGAGGTGGTGATGGCCAGGCGAGACAGCAGTCAGAGGTCTGCTGGATCCCAGGGCCCAGCTGGGTTACAGTCAGATGCTGAGCCTTTGGATCACGTTTACCGGAGCTGATGCAGACGATAGTGTGCGGCTGTGAGATTCAGATGGAGATGTCAGCGACACTCCAGCAGGTCCATAGCCAATTTGAGGAGTCCCACAGGCTACAGGTGCAGGAGATGACATCAGCAATGCTTGATACAAAGGCCAACACTGCTAGGGTAGCGACAGCAATGGAGAGCCTGGTGCACGATGTCAGCAACATGAGTGGAGGTGTCCAAGTCGTGGCTCAGTTGGCGACGGCCATGGTTGAGCACCTCGACAGCGGGTCCCAGTCGCTGGGGGACCTTAATGAGGCACTGCGGGGCAGGTCCCAGTCTCAGGTGGGCATAGCCGAGGCGCTGCAGAGCCCCTGGGTGTTCCAATATTGGCCGCTGCATCCATGGGGTTGCTTCTTGCAATGTTCAGCAACAGTGTCCAGGCATCATGGTCTGATTGGGATGCTAGGCGATAACTCCTGCATGCTACATGGCCTGCCCGCCCACTTGGGAGGTTTGAAGTGCTCACTTTAACTACCACAATAGCCAATTCCAAATTAGCAATAGTTTTCAGCTGCACGGCCAGTAGCCTCCAAGGGCAGTGGGAGTTTTGGCTGGTCGGGGGTGGGGGGGGGGGGTTGGTCCCTGGAATGGCATCACGTGGGCTACGGGTTGGCATGTTGGACCCGTGGCCGCTGAGACACCCATCTCTACTCAAGGCCACGGGTGGTGATAAATGGTGATTATTGGTTACTCACCACTTTACGGCGGAATTCTGATTTTGCCAACGGGAGCGGGCCAGTTTGATCGCCAACAGATCGGCGCAGTTCTCGTTTTTGGCCTCTCCGTGATTTAACAGCCTCATCGCGGAGTGCAAGGCGGCCTGTAGATCGCACCCCAAGTATCGTTAGGTAGTGGTGGGAAACGTGCCGGAAACCCGTCACAAATTACACTTATAGAGGGTGCGATCTGCTGGATGTTCACGCCAGCAGGATATCTCTGCTTCTACGCTGGCACACAGGTTTCCCAGTGACGAGGGGTGCAGTCACCATGAAATCCCATTGTCAGCGGTGAGGTTAGTAAATCTCGCTGACGGGCCACCTCCGCCGCTGAAAAAAACACGGTGTGTTGGTCGGTAAATCCCACCCAGAAACTTTCCGTTACATCGTGCCCATTGTATTGAAAGCCATTCTGTAATGCAATTTCTCTGATTCCAGCTCTCAAAATCTCCTCCGTATAAAACAACTGCCGACTGTCAGCTCATTAGTCTGAAGCATTCAAGCTGCTGACAGGAGCCAGAGAAAGCCATGTTTATTCTTGATTAAAAGCAATTCTGATCCTTGCAAATATTCTCTTTCTTTCATATGACGCTTGCTGCGAAACCCAAACTTACCTTAGCGTTGAGCTTGGAGGTCAGGAACGTCAGCTTGCAACCGGGGAGAGCTGCACATGCACGGTCTTATATTTTTATGTTCTTTGGACCCAGTGTGCTTGCGCACAGAAAACAAAAGGGTGCAAAAATCTGGGTCAGGTGACTGGTTGAGGAACATCATAGCTAGCAAGTATCCCAGGTAAGCAACAGGGAGAGATCCCAAATAGAAGTCCCAAGTACAGGACAGAGACAGAGGACAGAAACAGGCCCCAGTTAAGGAAGGAAAAAGGAGAGGAGCAGAGAAAGAGGCTCCAAGTGGCTCAGTAGAATTCCTGAAGAACCCAGGTTGGTGACTTCGTGCTACAGGTCATTGGAGTGAAGATACCCCTTTGGAGCAGCCGTGTTCTGTTCGGTGGGACCAAGGACCTGAAAGTCGTGATTGTGATTTGGTGCTCGAGTGTCAACAGGGGAATCCAGGGGAATGGAATCTTGGGAGACAAGATTGTAACCCTGCAACGTGGGCATTCCAAGATCAGATATTCAAAAGTGAAGATTGGAATCCCTCCCCAGAGAGATGGAGTATCAGTGAAATTGGTTGATTCACCCATTCATTCGTTGGCACAGTAGTTAGCACTGCTGCCTCACAGCTCCAGGAACCCAGGTTCGATTCCAGCCTTATGACTATCTATGTGGAGTTTGCACTTTCTCCCCTTGTCAGCATGAGTTTTCCTCTGGGTGCTCCGGTTTCCTCCCACGGTCTAAAGATGCGCAGGTTAGGTGGGGTTACGAGGAAATAGGGTGGGGGAGTGAGTCTAGGCAGGATGCTCTTCGGAGGGTCGCTGCAGACTCGATGGGCTGAATAGCGTCCTTCTGCATTGGGTCAGGTAGGGGATCTATTCATTGCTTTGCCTGAAGCAAGGCACAAGAGTTGGATTCAAAAATATGTTTTCAATGCATTTGTTTGCTTTTGTTGCACAGTTCCACAAAGTGAAGTCTGAACCATAAAACACTTCTGTTTATCACTGTGGGTTATGACATTTCTATTAGTTGTGAAATGAAACAGCTTATTCAACAACTTCTCTAGCGGCAGGGACTCACCCAGTGTAGTTGAAAGCAATAATCATCTTTTAATGTTACTTTTGATTAAATCATGAGGTCCAGAAAAAGTTAAGGAAGTGCCCTGCTGTGTGTGAAAAGAGCCATGCTGACAAGAAGGGAGCACCCAGGTTAGTTGCTTGGTCTGTGCTACTTGCCACTGACAGCCAAGGCTACAGGAGTGGTGCAACAATGCCATCCTCAACACAACCGGGCCAAGGGAAAATGGGGAAGTGTTTTTCTTTCCCCACTAGTTGTTTCTAGTGCAGATACTTGGGTAGCCCAAGATACAACTGAGTGATGATTGAATTTCCCGTCAAAGAATTAATTAAAAAAGCACACAAATGATCAGACTGTGCCTGGCATGCATCAAATCCTACATGGGACACCTTCTGGAAAGAAATGAGCAATAAGAACTTGAAAATCTTTAATCCTTGCAGTGTGATCGAATAGCTGCTTATAATGGGTAAACCAGTTCAGGGTGTTGGCATGGTTCCATGCCTACCAGTCTGTTCATTATTTGAAGGTTCCTGCAACTGTGCATTAGTAGGCATAATTTCTCACTCAAAGTGAAATGAGAATAAAGATGTATGAAATACACATTTAAATATGGGGGAGGGTAAACGTGTATAAAATTCCAACAACATAGATGTATCCTGCAGCTAAAGATTTGAACCCTCAGATCACAAGTACAAGCATAGTCCCAGGCTGAATGCTTTGGATGTACCAAACAAATGTTAAATGGTATATGAAAGTATAATTCATAACATTGCAAAACAATGCAGTTCAAACTTCCAGGCTTCAATTTATCCATTTCAACATGTTGTAAAACCAGACGAACGTTTATTAGTTGCTGTCCAATTTACTTGAAAAACTTTGTAAACCAGGGACAAAGTTCCCCCACCCCGACCCGCTCCAATCTCCTGGACCAGACAAGAAAACCAATATGCAGTTTGCCAACTTCACAACCAGCTTTTCTCTCCATATTTTCCAGCACTCAACATAAAATAATGCTGGAGAAGTATCTCACACCATCACAATCATGGGGCGGGGCCTGAGAGAGCCAGAAACATCTGCTCTCCAAATGGCAACCTCATCTTATAAAAATTAAAGCAAAAGATTCCATGGAAACAGATGCACCACCAATACACACACCCTCCCCCAGGAAACGCACTCCCTCAGGGGGAACACCTCCACCCACACGGATCTCCCAAAATGAAGCCCCCCCCTCCCCCCCCAGAACTGCACTGCCCTGCCCAGTTATTTCCCTCTCCATCCCAAGGGCTGTACTTACATCTGCACCCCTGGTGGATTCCTTTCGCCTGGTTCCCATTTTTTAAACTGCTATCAGCTAAAAAGAAAAGTTAGCAAAAAATGGCCCTCATCAGGGGGGTAAGAGTAAACGCTATCTCACACAGACAGGATTTACTCTTACCCACCCCCACCCTTTTGAAGTGGCCTTGCAAGCTACTCTAATCAATGGGAATGAACATTAAATTACAACCTTGTCCGCAATGCCCACAGCCCAATAATGAATTTTTAAAAGTACAGTTAAATTAAAAAGTTACACCAGATATCCATATAGCAACCCAGTCTTCAACTCTGAAACTAGCAGGGTGCAATTTCTAAGTGTGCATTCTTCATACATAACTCTAGACAGCAAATTTTAAATGGCAAATTTTAAATGGCACTTTTTCCATGGAGTTCATCACAGCTAACTTTCATCGCACCCTTACTTGGCGGCCATGCATACTGAGTCACAATTTAATAGAAGAGAAGAAAATTTACAACTATATAGAACCATTCATGACTTCAAGAAGACCCAAAGCACTTTACAGCCAATTAAGTGTAGTCACGGTCATTACATTTCCCTCCCCTCGCACTCAGATGTTAGGATATCAATTGTAGCATCCCTCCTCCTCCAACCAAGATCAGCTGAAAGATCTTGCTGATCTCTATGGTTACCAAATGAACCAAGCGGAATCATTCAATTTATAGATTTCATAATTTCTAAAGTTCTAGATCAGAAGCTAGATACCAAAACAAATAGTGGGAGGTTGTAAAATCTGTTTCTATTTATCATACTAGCATTTGAGATTTTGGCAAATGATAGAACTTTTGAGGAATGGCATCACAAGTCAGATTGCCACTCCGTTCTTTTTTACTTACCCAGGTTGAGAGCTCACATTTCTCGCCCAATCTTTCACCCCAGGCCTGGTGAGAAAAGTGCTGCACAGCAGCCCCTGGACTCCGTCCAGTGCAGGGCATCAGCATTGGGAGAAACTGAAGCCAAGTCTCCTTTTTACAGCACGAGCTGCCTCAAACCAGCCAAGTGTAAAGGTTGCAGTCACTGAGAAGTCAGGAAGAAGGTACGTCTGTAAGTAGGTGAGGATCGGGGTTAGGGTGGTCCAGGGTAGTGGAGTGGGGTTGGCCTTGGGTGGTCTGTGAGGTGACAACAGGATAGTCAGAGTGTGGGGAGAGTCAGAGGGTAGTGGGGTGGGGGGGAGGGGTCGGGGGTGGTTAGTACCATAGTTACCCAGGAGTTAAAAGTGGTTTTAATCCTACTAACATTTCCTGGGCAGCTATTCTGCTAAGACAGTCAGAACCATCTGAAGTCTGCAATTAAATTGGATAGTTCCCACTGCAAGGGAATCGCCCATTGGAAGTTTCAACTTCCCAGGCAATTCCCTCCTTGGGGGGGGGACCGCTGTGGAGTCCCCAGCGCATCTTCTGGGATTCATTTGGGGTACAACCGCCTGGAGATTGGGAGCGCTGGCCTTAGTGTCACTTCCAATTTGCTCATTTTAATTTTAGTACTTTTTTAAAAAATCGATTCTGCCAAATTTCATGGCCGGAAATGGGTGTGAATGCGGTCTACCCTTAACACTTACAGTACTATAGATTAAAAAACAGATTTAAAACATCTGCCCAACATAGAAAAGATGAGAACGTAAAAATGATTAGTAGTCGCTTAAGTTATTACAGGTAAGGATTTGAAAAATATCAGCTATGTATTATTTCACTCTCACTAATGCTGGCTCTATCAAAAGAACAATGGCTGAATGTAGCAAATGGAAGGAAGGATTTGCATTTACATATTGTTTATCCTCAAAAGCAACCTCCCCACCCACCAAAATAAAATGTCCTGGACAATGATTCATCTCTTGAAATGCAGTCAGTGTTTTCACACAACGTCCTCAAGCACCAATGAACAACAAATCAGTTTTGGTAGTTGAGGGCTAATTGTTGGCCAGAATCTAGGACAAACCCTACTCTTCAAAAGAAGTGCCATGGGGGTTTTGTTTATTATGTCCACCTCACCAGGTGGCTCCTTGGTTTTATATTTCATTTGATGGTCAGCACCTTCAACAATGCAGCACTCCCCGCAGTATTGTGCTTCAGCATCAGCTGAGATTTGGTGCTTCCAAGCTCTGAAATTGGTGAAGAGGCAAGAATATAACCACTGAGCCAATCTAATGAAAAGGTAGGAGTCATAGAGACAAGGATGAGTCTCAGTTCAGTTCCTGGTATGTGCTGAGTAAGTGACCATGAACAAGATGCTACATAATCAAAACCACCAGGCTAGAGGTGATGAAAATATCACTGACCCATTCCTGATCACTATTTGATGACACACTGAAAATCATTCAAGGTTAAGAACAATACTAGGCTTAGTTCTGATGACTCATTTGTCTAACAACTTAACTATACTCATCCTACATGCTTATAGCTGAAGAATGACAAGATATAGGAGAACTGTTTATGGTGTTAAATTATATCAAAACTATATTCCAGCATTAGTTACTGCATCAAGTCACTAAAGGTTTTTACAGTAGCAGTTACAAGAACTTCAACATGGTACAGTAGTGAAATCAATGGCAGGCACTGCATCACTTTTAATCTTCAGTGCACCAGCAACCTCATTGTGTTAAAAAAAAAAATATTGCTTCATTTATAGACACACCCTGTACCACTTAAATCCTTGGTCCATTTAACAAAGGGCTTTTGATTTGGCAAATGAGGAGTTACAGCCAGAACCTTTTCCATATATATTTTCTTCCCAGAAATTGTGTACAGGCTGTAGCATGCTGACCCTGATTTTACTGAACACCACTTACGAGTGGCTATTCATATCTGAAGTCAATGCTTGCAAGACCATTAAAAGTAGAAGGGCTAGGACCAGCCATGTGGCTCGAAGTTTATTTTAAACTGACTAAATTTGTAATGCTCATGGAGGTAAATTATATCAAATTTTCAAAGCAAGTGGAGAATTCGGTTCTCGTTTGCCAGATACAAACAAAGGATTATTTATACATGAGAAACAAGCCCTGGCAGGCTGAATGAGTCTAAGTAGGTGGATAAAGTAGCTGACCATTTACAGTGCTGTTTCTGAGGGACAGTTCCAAAGTGCAGACAACCTACTCTGACAATATGCCATACGCAAGACACAGCATGTAAAATTCATATATATTGTGTGTGTTGGGAGATGGTGCAAAGAGGCAGGGTTAGACAAAGCTGATCTTTTTGCAGTTTACATCTGCTGTGAAGGAATTGTTCTTGGATCTGAAACAAAATATTTCAAAATGAAAAACATTCCTTGGCTTGTTTTTACTCCCCTGTTTATGTTGATTAATCAGACCCTGTGTAATAAGAATCTCATCACCGGGAAGCAATGGTTAGCAACTTTTGAGCAACCATTTCAGTAATACAGTTTTAACTAATCTTACCACCATTCCAAAACATTACTAAAAAATGAAATTAATTCACTGACTCTCACACACATTGGTGCAGTTTAACAGTTGCTTTTGTTGCATTTGCAATGGCCTACATGGGAAACAATTAGTCCATCAGCACAACTGTACATTCTGGTTTAGGAATGGTTACTTTGTTGGCTGTGGCCTGTGCGAGAATCCAAAGAGGTAAGTATAGTGCCTTGTCTAGGGACACCCACACACTGTGCTCACAGTTTGTTCAATTAACTGGCATTACTGCTAATGTTGCATGGTTTGCTACATCCAGCCTGAGTAAATTATTCTAGCTCTACAAAGATAGAATCCAAGTTGCTTTAAGCTAAATTTCGAGTTTTTAAATAAAATTTGCCACATGTGATCAAATATTGTTGCAAAAGGCTGAGGAAAAGTCTTTAATACCTTACCATCCATCACATGATTCTATAATCTTTCAGCTCAACTGGAATAATCTTCTATTTGTTAAAGGAGAACTCCAAACTTCCAATTGTGGTTCACATGGAAGAAACTCCAAGTATCTGGACAGAATTCTGCTCTTCAATAAAGTATTTGGCAAGGGAAACACAGAAAATATATGATCTCCGGCATCAATCTCTATGTCATTTGGTCTTCCACTTATGCTGCAGAAACTATTCTAGGCCTTTGTACTCGCAGTAAAACAGATAGAAAAAAGAACCATGCTTTGGAAATCAGATTTTTAAAGGTGCAAGTTTATCAAAGATTGTTTATGCTTCAGTGTCTGTCTCAGGTGGAGCACCAGCTCAGGGTGAAACTCCAGCCTTTTGAGGTTTACAACCTAATGTTCAAAACATCACAGGCAACATTTTCAAGGCCCATTTGCCGTGGGCACAAATCCCGTTATGGTCACTAACTCTGACGAGAAGGCCATAACGGGATTTGTGGCAGAGCTGATTACCATGGATTTAAATGGTTTCAAATATTAATAAACAGATTGACACCATTGATTCTGGGGTGGTCCAATGTTCCATTGCCAACGTTAGATCGCACCTGCGCGAATCACTACTGGTATCCAAAATGGAAACCAGTCGTGATGGCCACACTGGGGACTCTGAGGAGAGTATAGCCCCGATGAGATAAGGGACATGGCAAGGCAGTGCACTGGCACCCTTGCAGTGCCAAGCTTGCCAGTTCCACGAGGCCCCACGCTACCCGAGTGATGGTGCAAAACACATACCCTTGCTTTTTTTGACGAAGTGTCAGAAGTTCTCCAAAAATGGGGCTATGTCCCCACGCCAGCGCAAAATACTGGCGTTTCACTCTGGACTTTCCTTACGAAAGTCCTGAGCGATTCAAATACCTGCATGGGGCTGGTTGGGCCCTGGAGTGCTCCTCGCAGCTCTGGCTGCGGATACAGGGCCCTGCACTTCCGGTCGGGGGTCCGCGCATGCACACAGCGGCGGCCTGCAGTGGCCACGCTGTGCGTGATGGCAGTCGGAATATAGGCAACCCCACCCCCAAGATCGCGCACACCCGCGGATCCTTGCCGCCCAATCACTCCCCTGGCCATCTATGAGGCCCCACCCCAGGTGATCGATCCCCCACGCCCCCCCACCAGGGCGGCCGCGGACTGAGTCCGCAGCCGCCACCCAAGGTTCCCGACGGCCGATACGTGGTTAGAACCACGCCGTCGGGAACTTGGCCAGTTTTGCGCGGAGAATCGCGAGGGGTTGGCTCTGCCAATGGCGCCCTAGCCGCGCTGCATAGATTGCGCACGAGCGATTCCCGAGCGATTCTCCGGGGACCAGAGAATCGCTTCAGCAGCGCCAGACCCGATTTTCTCGTAAACGGCCATTCTCCGCCCCTGCGCCGAACTCGCATTCGGCACGGGGCTGCGGAGAATCCAGCCCCTGGAGTGAAAACTGGCTGTGTTTCTGGGGAGAAACACGCCGGTTTTCAGTTAGAACCTGACACACATTTTAGGAAAATTCCACCCTACATCTCAAGCTCAGTACTACAACAAAACTAAATAAAATTTTACCAAAGACTTTAGTTGGCAGCATTATACGCTTCCCTTTGAAGTAAAAGGTTGTTGGTTCAAACCCCATCCCAGACTTGTATAATGCTGCAAGGGTGATGCATTGCTGGGGCTGGCCTATTTCATGCAGGATGTTTTTTCAGGTGGGCACTTTCCATAAGACCACAAGACGTACGAGCAGAATTAGGCCACTCGGCCCATCGAGTCTGCTCCGCCATTCAATCATGGCTGATATTTTCTCATCCCCATTCTCCTGCCTTCTCCCCATAACCCCTGAACCCCTTTCAATGTCCTGAATATCTTCATTCTTTCAACCATCACCTGATAATTTGCTGTTAATGGGATTGTGCGTACATTAATCAGATTATGAAAAAAATTAGATAAAGGATTGTGTAAATGCTTATATAATACACCGTTAGATATACAAAACAGGTTGCAAAAAAGCTATTTTTTGCAAATACAGGTACAACTGGAACACATGTATTAAATATTCATTCCAGTGAATTATTTTGCAGTTTGAATAGGTCAACTCTTACTTTATTCTGAGAACAAAGCTAGAGAGGACACGAGCACCCTCCCCATGACATGATACTCAGTGTAAAACAATGTAAAACATGGCACATCTCAGTAATCACAGGCTCACGGGGACATTCTGCCTGTTTATTTGAACATATCATTAGCAGAAAGCATGTGATGACATTAGTGGAGGTATTTTAGCAATAATGACACAGGGCATGTCCTGTGTCATGCACAACTGTGGAAATCCGGAGCAGATCAGCCAGAGCAAGAGAGCTAACAGCACACACGAAAGCACAACTGGTTTCAAGAAGGAATTAGATATAGCTCTTGGGGCTAAAGGAATCAAGTAATATTGAACTCGATGATCAGCCATGACCGAAAGGCCTCCTCCTGTTTCTATGTTCTATGTATGTTACTGTGTCAGATATACAAGTCTCAGTCTGAGCACTTCTATAAATTCGAGAGCACAAATCCAGCAACTTCTTCACCTATAATTTCACGCGTAGTTGATAGGCCATAGCCCCCAATATCAGGCTATACTCTGAGAGCAGTCTGACTACACTTGGGGGAGCAGTACCATATTCCGAGTCTGTATCACAGCCTGCATGGTGCCTTATGAACTCCAAATGCCAAAAGGTTTTTAAATAAGTGGGTGACAGGAGCTCGCAGTGACCGTGAAAGAACTGGGAATGTGGGGGCTGCTTCGTGAGAATGTCGCTCAGGGCATTCTTGAAATTCCGTTCAGGGAAAGTCATGAACTCTGATCGCAACTTGCGCTGGTGGAGTGAGACATCAATCTAGCCCGGGGGAGACTGGTGGAGCCAATCAACTTCAGGGTGGCGCCTTTTAAACAAAAACGTTTTTTAAAAATATATAAAAAATTAATAATCCTTAAATGTCGGAGTAATCCAGGGCGGATTGGAATCCATATGGTCACAGTTCAAGTGAAACGCAAAGGAAATTCACAAGTGGTGAAATTGACAGTTTCACACGTTGACACGTTTGTTCGGGCCGCAAGAGACATGTTCCCCGCGTCTCCATTTGTAAACGCGCTCTGCGCTTCTTTCACATTGGACTTCACTGCTCACATTTTTACCTTTCAACACAAGCAGGCAGAATAAGTGCAACTATCCTCAGGCCCGGAAACAGCGAGCTCCGGCCAAGAGTAACAATGTTAACAACATCCACGAACCGGCAGCTTGCCCAATGCTGAAGCAACTTTTGCCCACTCTCAAAACCTCAACAACGCCGGTTCGTAAAGTCTGACTGTAAATAAACCTACTTTTGTGTTTGCCACTTCCCCAGCCTTGTTTGGCGATGCTGGGACTTCTTATAATGGCTCGTCCCGCCGACTTTAAAGCGTCCATGTTATAAGTCCCAGCGCCCACACCCCAACCAACACCCCCCAGCAACAAAAAAAATAGCAAAGCAAAACTGCTTTTTACAGCAGCCTTCAGCTGCGCCGTCTCTTCTACTCCCTCCTGTAAACTTTCTTCAAAAGAAAAACCCTCTATGGAGTTTAGGGGAGGTGACATTTATGTAAAATACTTCGGTGCAGTCGTGACGTAACACGTCCCTTGACATTGCGTTTCTCGATCACCAGTTAAAAAGTTTCCTCAAAATGGTCAAACTTTACAGGTTGATGAGATCACCCTGTGGGCTGGTCCGGCCTGGCTTCGTGGCTTGCCAGTGGACAGGAGCTCTTACAGTGGCAGCACCCAGCAAATACTACAACTTCACAGCGCAGTGGGAGGAGTGATGTGTGTGTGTGTGTGAGAGAGAGAGAGAGTCGAGAGATAGAATGAAAGAAATAGACAAGGGGTGCTGGAAATCTGAAATATAAACAGAAATTGCTGGACAAACTCGGCACGTCTGGGTGAATGGAGAGATTCATTTCGACTCTTCTACACAACTCTTACTGCAAGAGGAAACAAAAACTGGACTGTGCTACAAGGCAGAACCAATGGCATGATATCCATCTGAACTCCAACTCCCAGAGGCATCTCAGCCTGTTTGTACATCTGACAGCTTTATTTGGCATTTTCATTTTTTTTCTGTACAAGAGGGTGTCACAGTTGTTACAAATTGTGACTATCCATAGAATTATTGGACGGGGGAATCCTCTGAAGCCTCAATGTTACAGCTTCGATCACTGGTATCAGCCCCTAGCGCAATGTCCCAGGCATTGTAATTCACCTCCCTTTCAAGAGGGCTAGGGTTCATTGCTCCCAATTGATGGCATTGACTGTTCTGGGAAGAGGTGTGTGTAAATACTCGGATCTGCTGCTTTTTGACCTCTGCAACACACCGACTCACGAGCTTTTCACCCATTCAATGAAAAAGGCGGTGAATTGCCAGCTGGTAAGCACAGGAGTGGAAACCTCGTATGGATCCAGGGCACACTGTGATGCACCCCATGACAGAATCGCCAACCAACACTCCACATGTCAGGAATAAAGAAACATTTGAGTGAGGGTCCATTGAACAAACACACCCGGTAGCACGTGAACCCGTCCCGGTCAATCACTGCCCCCTACCCCCCCCCCCCCCCTCCCCCAATGCTGCCCAAACTGCCCCCTCCCCTCCCCCCAATGCTGCCCAAAATGTGACCCTCTCCTGATCGGATTTTCAGTTTGTCTCTTTGAGTGGCTTCAGCAACATACATATGGGAAATATCTGCTTGAACCTGGACCCTGGTACTTTGCACCTTGCTCCAGGCATTGCCCCTTTGACATATTTTCATAGTAATTTCATTGCAATGTTAATGTAAGCCTACTTATGACACTAAAAAATATTATTATTCCTATCCTCTTGCAGCATTGAACTGTATCTCATTGTGAACTCCAATGTGGCAAGAGGAATCAGAAGCAAATTCAGAGAAATAAAACAGCAAAAGTGGGAGAATTTGCTTCTAAATTAGTTTCAATTTTATGTCCCGATTTAAACCCGGTGACATTAATAGGATACGCGCATGGCCAAGACTGTGAGGAAGTCAATTTTGTTTTACCATGCAAGACACCCAGGCTCTACAACAATGTAGACATTTATTTTTTATTTTATTTTTATAAATTTAGAGTACCCGATTCATTTTTTCCAATTAAGGGGCAATTTTAGCATGTTCAATCCGCCTACCTTGCACATCTTTGGGTTGTGGGGGTGAAACCCACGCAAACACGGGAAGAATGTGCAAACTCCACATGGACAGTGACCCAGAGACGGGATCGAACCTGGGACCTCGGCGCCGCGAGACTGCACTGCGCCACCATTTATCATAGCTCACCTTTAAACTCAAATGTACTGTGTATGTGTTTCCCCCAATTCAAGCATAAGGCTGCACTCAAACTTTTCACTTTCGAGAATTCATTTTAACTGCGGTTTCTAAGATGTCCTGTCTGAACATCGGGAATTTCACTCAAGGCTGTGACAAAAAGGGGGAATACCGACACAACTAACCCATGACATCATTTCATTTTAAGTCATTCTGAAAAAAATGGCTAATGGAATTTGATGTTTTCACCTGCTTGCCTCTCTCAAACAATGTTATATGGAAAAAAAAGCAAAATGCTGCAGGTGTTAGAATCTGAAACGGGAAGAAATATCTGTCTTCCCTGCAAGAGAGAAATTAAATGAATCTCAAATGCACAAAATTAAGAGTATTAGTGTGCTATTTTGATTCTCTTGTACTTAAATTAAAAAGTGAGTACTCAATAATCTTTTTCCAATTAAGGGGCAATTTAGCATAGCCAATTAACCTACCCTGCACATCTTTTGGATTGTGGGGGTGAGACGATTCTCGTGTATTACGATCCAGCCCCAGACCCAATAGTGGCTAGGATGCAGGACAGAACCCCCAATATTTTATTTTAATTTTGTACGGCTGTGAGGAAAGGATACCTCGTTCCAGGGGTGATTGCACACAAAAATAGGGATATGGTATATTAAACAAACTTTATTACTAACACAGCATTAAAGTATCTGTAACATCACACAAGAAAATAGCTGACACTTAACCCATAAGCTGTAATTAATACATTGACACAATAACCCTAGCTTTGCTCCCATTCAAACAACAGAACCATCTCAGCTCTCCATCCACTTTTAAATACAGTTAGCAGCACCAGGGATACTTGCTTAAGAGATGCTCTTTGAAACTGTTTTAAGATATAAACCTGAATCCTGTCAGAACAATAAGCATCTCTTGCTGAAGTCTTCATGGTTTGACTTTCAGGAAAGCTGAACCAACTCTTCTTCTCTGCTAAAATGCCTGACACACTAGCTCCTCCCATTAGTTACACCACCCTTCCAAGCTCAACTACAATATATCTAACTAACTACTCAGGGAGCCGTCTTAATCCAAACATAAATCCATTTGTCCAACTTTTTATGATGCTTTAATTGCACCTCTGGCTCCCAAAAACATAGTTGCCTTTTAAATCAGGATTTTTAAAACACTACTGCAGCAGTCAATACACACACTAGTCCAGGCTTTTAACCATTACTGCACTAAATACATTTAACACAATGTCTCTGAAATTCCTACATTCATCATACGTGGCATGGGCACAAAATTGGCTCTTCCAGATCTGCCACTACCATCAGTAGCCAACTTTTGTTTAGTGATACAGGTCGAGTATCCTCCACCTGAAACCCTCAGGCAGATTGCATTTGGATTTCAGATAATTCCATTTTTTGGATACTGCATACAAATTTACATTACAATAGACTAAGTCCTGTTGTCTAAAGTAAACAAAATGGCTAGAAAAGTAAGATGCATTACTGAATAATAAATACAGGCCTGTCATAAGTTTCTTTTTGACATATTCACCACAAAAGTCACAAGGTAAACAGTGCAGAAAAACAACTTGACTTCTTGCACTAAAGGTCGAATGAGGTTAAAACAGATTGTGGTTTTTGGATATGTGCAGTACACAGATTTCTGGATAAAGGATACTCAACCTCTATCAGTCAACATAGAAATACAGTTTGAACTGCACCCCGCCTCACCACATGCCCCATCCAATCAAGCAGGAACCAAAGTATGGGGAGTTGTTCGTCTTGTAACAAATCATTTTTTAAAACATGCCTATGTATCAAGCAACTGATGGTTCTGCACTGACATAAACTTCAATTGCTGGCCCAGCTGTAGTCCGGGATCCTTGGTCCACTCTTACTTGGAAGAGTGAAGGCCTCACCTCTACAAGAGCTAGAGATACTAAATTTAGATCTCAGGCTGCAACACATGGTCATCTCCTTCCACTGTTTCACATTATATAAACTATAGTGAATCCATGGATGACACAGTGGTTGGTACTGTTGCCTCACAGTGCCAGGGACCTAGGCTCGATTCTGGCCATGGGTGACTGTCTGTTTTCACATTCTCCCTTTGTCTCTGTGGGATTCCCCTGGGTGCTTTGGTTTCCTCCCACAATCCAAAGATGTGCAGGTTAGGTGGGGTTACGGGGATAGGGCAGGGGTGTGGGGTGCTCTTTTGGAAGGTTGGTGCAGGCCTGATGGGCCAAATGACCTCCATCTGCATTGTAGGGATTCAATGGAAGAGGTATATATTTTTAAACTGCGACTCGATTGTCAATGGTTCTGTTTCCGTTTACTACTGTGACATTTGAAAATGGAATTTAATGTAGTTGCCAGATGCACCCAGGCAAGAATTTAGCATCTTTATATTTGCCAGCATTTCTTCAAGTATTGTTATTCTTATGGGCAATGAATTGTTCCCATCTTTTTCCAATTATAACGGTAAAGCAGAATAATTCTTACGGTATATTTGAACTTGAAGCGCACTTGCTAGAATTGTTGCCAGTTTTCAATCCCTACAGTGCAGAAGTGCCATTCGGCCCATCAAATTTGCATCGCCTCCAAAAAAAAATCACTGATCTAGACACATGCTGTTGTGCTTTCTTTTACTGTCTTTTCTGTGGCTCTGTTCCAATTATGGCAATCAGTGAATTTGCCTCCTTTCTATGTTATCTATGTACGAATGCTGAGAGTCGCCAGGTATCGAATGAAACCACCAGAAGTTTCAATCGGCTATTGATCAAAAAGCCAAACACCAGTTAGTTAGTTCAAAGTCAAGGGTACTTTATTTACACACAATTAGTCATGCAACATAAACACTACTAGTTAACTACACCTATCAACTAAGACAACCTGTACTTAACTTCGGGCACCCGGCTTAGGTCATAAAACAGTGGCTGCTGTTCAATTCTGGATCTCTCGGGTTCGAAGGAGTAACTGCTGCTCAGCTGGGCTCATCCGTCTGGTAGCGGGCGTTGAACTTGGACTCGCTTCTGGTGTTGCTGCAATTGGTGATGACCGTGACCGGGGTACCAAGGCCAAAAAGAGAGCGAACATATGGCAAACTCTTCTTCTTATACTCAGGGGTTTTTTGCGCTCTTTTGGGCAGTCCCTCGATTTGGGCCTTACTAATTGGGTGATCCCTGATCACTCCGTTCAATTCCTTAGCCAATAGGTGGGCAGGGATCTGGATGGCTGGGCGTGTCCCAAGTGGTCACTGGCCCCATTGTTTGCGTTTCCCTTGAACAGGGAGTGGCGCTGAAATGTCTGGGACTGTCCCGGTTGCTTGAGTACCAGTCCTTTGTCTTGGGGAAGGTGGGCCATCAAATGTTAATCGGCCCTATTACAATGCTAAGTTTCGATACCATCTGGACTTTTGCTGGCAAATATGCATTTCAGGCACTGAGCCTGCCCGAGTCTTGGCTTATCCATTTTACCCGCCAGCTTTGCGAGTTCCATTGCTCTAGTTGGAAGTGGCCATCCCAGATGGCTACAATACCACACCCTATCCCCATAACCCAGTAACCACAAATAACCTTTTGGACACTAAGGGGCAATTTATTATGGCCAATCCACCTAAACTGCACATCTTTGGACTGTGAGAGGAAACCGGAGCACCCGGAGGAAACCCACGCAGGCACGGGGTGAACTTACAAACTCCACGCAGACAGTCACCCAAGGCTGGAATCAAACCCGGATCCCTGGCGCTGTGAGGCAGATGTACAACTGTGCCACTCCTGTTTTGTCTGCAACGTAGCAGAGAAACAGATATCCAGTGCTAGATTTTACTCAAAACTGATACCGATTAGTTATTTATCTAAAATACATACACATACACAATTCAAGGAAATGGCTGGTAATATTGTTAATGATGTAACATGTGTTTTGATTTCTCATTTGATAAACACGATTTTGATATTGTGATGACATTGCAAATGGAACTACTTCACAATATTTGTATAAACATGCACTGAATCCAGGTTTCCAGCTGTATTCAGGTTTTAGTATTTAGCTTCCTCATCTTGCTTTACAAAGTATGCAGAACTTTTTTTTTGCTCAGATTAGTTTTCCCTCCTTTCCTTTAAAAATCTCATTTGTATCTTCTTTGATAAACTGCATGTTGCCCTAATAACTTTACACCATCTCGCATTAAAATATGCTGCATCAGTAAGTCAGCCTATCTTGCTGTCAGCTGGCATCGGTTAGCCCCCGTGGATTGCAAAGCAAAATAACATGAAGCAACAAGTATTTTGCAAACTTCAACTCGATTTGTAGAATTGCCTAAAATAATTGCCTATGTTTTTGTTGAACAAAATCGTTATGATGTCAATGTTTTGAAAGTATATTTTTCGTGTGACTATCCACATGACTATCAGAATGATTCTGTTTATTATGTCTACAATATTTGGGAATTGTAACCTCTTCCAGAAATATTTATCTGCAATAATGTTAGTAGCTTGTTGCGTAGCTTGAAAGCATTTGAAACCCATAAATCTGTTTCTATAACTCGCTTCTCATGCAGTCACATGTATATTCTGTTACAACTAAAAGTAGGGACCAGGATTCAGCCTAACAAAGGCAAAATCAACTTCCGGTGACGGAGATGTGCTGAGCGGGTGCACAAAATGTGGCTCTCTTACTGGAAACTCGATATCAGGCACTTTTAACCCAAAATGGCCCGCTAAACCTGAGAAAACAAATTCCCTCACCCTCCTCCAACACCACCACAACGAACAAAACCTGCCAAACAATAACAACCCGAGGAGCCAAAGAGATGGCAAAGGCAGTAAAAGCCTGGAGAGAAAGACTAAGGCGATGGTGAACACGCGGGGCGACGAGAGTCCGACCATACCCCAACGGGATGGACCGCCAGAACATATGCCGGGCTACCTTCCAATGAACGATCGGAGAGAACTCCAAGTTTGCAGGTCACCCTGCAAACAATGCTGGAAAAGACGGTGCGGCATCTAGAAACGCAGGAGGTGATGATCAGAGAGCTGGAAAAGGCCGCGGCTGACCTTTCCAGAGCGATTGGACTGGCTCACTGGAGACAGAGATGGCAAGGTTGGTGGCAACGCAAGAGACATTAAGAGAGGTCAAGGACCAAGAAAATCGATTGCGCTGCCAAAACCTCCACATCGTGGGTCTACCAAAGGGAAGCAAGGGCAGGAACTATATGGAGTACGTGGCTGCCCCAAACCGCCTGAAGTGGACAGAGCCCGCAGTTCACTCCGGTCAAAGCTTAAGGCCGGGGAGCAGCCGTGGGCCATCATTATGAAATTGCACTGGTACTAAGACAGGGAAAAGATCCTGAACTGGGTAAGATATACAGGGTCCTGGTAATTGGAGGGGCTCTGGATCCAGGTGTACCAAGATATTGGGGCAGAGCTGGCCAAGCACCGGGTGGAGTTTAACAAAGCCAAGACAGCCCTTTATAAGAATAATGTGTGGTTCGGTATGCTGTACCCCACCAAGCTCTGGGTGACCTTCCAGGGCAGGAAGTACCATTTCACCAGACCAGCGGAAGCAGATGAATTTGTGCACAAGCATGGGCTAGGAAGACAAGGAAACCAGCAGTGAATCAGACACTTTATTGTATCAGTCAACAAAAAATGTAGAGGCCATTTGTGCGGGACTGAACCTCCTGGTCTTCAAATCTGACGTTTAGTCTCAGACATGGAGGGGCAGAGAGTAGTATGACACAGGAGGGGGTGAGGAGAATGAAAGTGGGGACGAGATACGGACTGGTCAGAGGGAGGTGTGGATCGACCCCAAGGTGGGGCACCACACTAGCAGGTGAGCTAGCACAAGGAAGTATATGTGGGAGGAGGGCCATGGCACATCTCTCAATGAGAGGGTGCCTGGCAACAGGGGGAGTGAAAATACTAGATCGGCGGGGGAAATAGGGGGAGGGTAATCAGAGGTGGGAAAGCTGGTAGGGCAAACTCAGGAATGAGGGGGGTGGGGTGGATGGAGGGTGGGCACAGACCCAGAGGGAAAACCGAGGTATGGGGGTGGGAGGGGTAATAAGCTGGCTACGACAGATCGCACATGGCAGCAAGGAAAACAAAGGCACTGCAAACAATCACTTTGGAGGGCCCACAAACAAAGGGAAACCCCGGTGCGCAGGGGCTCACTCACAAGGCCTACACAATGATGGCCGCCATCGTGGTTGGCCCCTGGACAAAAGGAAACAGGGGCACAGCCCCAAGGTAAGTATGGCTGATCCCGCAGGAAAGGGGGGGGGGGGGGAAACAGAACCCCCCCATCAGAATAGTCACCTGGAACGTTGGTGACTTAACAGCCCAGTGAAAAGACTCAGAGTCTTCGCCCACCTGAAAAGTCTGACAAACGACATAGTCTTCCTCGAAGAAGCCCCCTGAGGAAGAAGGACCGACTATGGGTAAGAAAGAGCAGGATGGAACAGACTTACCAATTGTGCTACGGGATAAGGGCTAGGGGACTTGACATACTGCTCAATATGATGAAACCATTTACGATGAGGATGGTTATGGACGAAGGGGACAGTACATCATGGTTAGTGGCATCGTAGAAGGGGCACCAGTGGTCCTTGTAACCATTACACACCCAACTGGGATGACACAGAATTCATGAAGAAAATCATGGCGGAAATTCCCAACATAGACACACACCGACTCATCATGGGGAGGGACTTTAACTGTGCACAGGACCCACAGACAGACAGATCCAACTCCAAATTGGTGAGAAAGGCAAACATGGCAAAGGAACTGGGCATGTTCACGGAACAGATGGGGACAGTGGACCCCATGGAGGCTCACACCACCCGGGGAGAAGGAATTCCCCTTCTTCTCCCAGGTACACAGGGTATATACTTGGATAGACTTCTTTGTAGTGGGGAAAGCGGTGCTTCCAAGAGTAGTAGGAGTGAATTACTCCTCCATCGTAATCTCCGACCATGCTCCACACTGCGTGGATGTGAGGTTGGAGACGGGCCATGCCCAATGCCCCCATGGAGGTTGGACACGGCCTTCCTGGCCAACAAGGCATTCTGCATAAAGATATCACAGGCCATAGATGGGTAGGTTACCAACAACCAGAGTGGTGAGGTCTCACCCTCCATGTTCTGGGAGGCGCTGGAGGCGATGGTAAGGGGGAAATTATTGCATAAAAGGCGTGCAAAGATAGGAAGGAGAGGGCAGCTAGGGAAGAGTTGGTCAGCTCCATACTGGAGTTAGATCAACGGTACGCCTTGGCCCCGACTGTAGAGCTAGTGGCGGAGAGGAAGAAGAAACAAATAGACTTTGGCCTGCTCTCCACTGGGAGAACAGTGCACCAGCTTTTATGAACTTGGAAACAAAGCTAGCCAGCTGCTGGCTCAACAGCTGAGAAAGCAGGCAGCCATGGGGGAGATTGCCCATGCTAGTGACAACAGTGGCAGGCTGGTTGCCACACCAGAAAGGATCAATGAGGCCTTTGTGACTTTATACCCGGGGCTGTACACTTCCAAGCCGAGGGGGACAAATCATAGAATTTACAGTGCAGAAGGAGACCATTCGGTCCATCGCGTCTGCACCAGCCCTTAGGAAAGAGCGCCCCACCCAAGTTCACGCCTCCACCTTATCCCTGCAACCCAACCCAAATGTTTTGGACACTAAGGGCAATTTATCATGGCCAATCTACTTAACCTGCACATCTTTGGACTGTGGGAGGAAACTGGAGCACCCGGAGGAAAAACACGCACACACTGGGAAAACGTGCCGACTCCGCACAGACAGTGACCCAAGTCGGGAATCGAGCCTGGAGCTGTGAAGCAACTGTGCTAACCACTGTGCTACCGTGGTAACCCTCACAGGGAGGGAACAGTTTCTCGATGGACTGGACATGCCAGTTGTGGGGGAAGAGACGAGATGGGACATGGAAGAACCATTAGAACTGTGGCTACCACCAAGAAAGCACAACAGCGCCTATACTTCCTCAGGAAACTAAGGAAATTCGGCATGTCCACATTGACTCTTGCCAACATTTACAGATGCACCATAGAAAGCATCCTATCGGGCTGCATCACAGCCTGGTATGGCAACTGCTCGGCCCAGGACCGCAAGAAACTTCAGAGAGTCGTGAACACCGCCCAGTCCATCACACAAACCTGCCTCCCATCCATTGACTCCATCTACACCTCCCGCTGCCTGGGGAAAGCGGGCAGTATAATCAAAGATCCCTTCCACCCGGCTTACTTACTCTTCCAACTTCTTCCATCGGGCAGGAGATACAGAAGTCTGAGAACACGCACGAACAGATTCAAAAACAGCTTCTTCCCCACTGTTACCAGACTCCTAAATGACCCTCTTATGGACTGACTTCATTAACACTACACCCTGTATGCTTCATCCGATGCCACTGCTTATGTAGTTACATTGTATATGTTGTGGTGCCCTATTATGTGTTTTGTTTTATTCCCTTTTCTTCTTATGTACTTAATGATCTGTTGAGCTGCTCGCAGAAAAATACTTTTCACTGTACCTTGGTACACGTGACAATAAACAAATCCAATCCAATCCAATCCAGAAGTGAGGGGGGCAAGTCGCCGGGGCCAGATGGATTCCTGGCGGACTTTTATAAAACCTTTGCACCATCACTGACCCCGCACCTGTGGGAGATGTTTGCAGACTCGCTAGTTAGGAGGATCCTGTCACCAACACTGGCATACGCCTCAATATCGCCGATACCCAAAAAGGACAAAGGCCCAACTGAATGCACATCCTACAGACCTATCTCACTGCTCATCGTAGATGCAAAGATCCTGGCAAAGGCCTTGGCAAAGCAGCTGAAGAGCTGCATGCCAGGCGTAATAGCAAAAGGCCAGATGTCAAGGGCAGGCAGCTGACAGTGAACATCAGGCACCTGCTGAACGTGGTAATGACCCCATCAGGGGAGAGAATGACAGAAGTGATCAGCTCCCTGGGCAGCATGGTGGCACAGTGGTTAGCATTGCTGCCTAAGGCGCTGAGGACCTGGATTCGAATCCCGGCCCTGGGTCACTATCCGTGTGGAGTTTGAACATTCTCCCAGTGTCTGAGTGGGTCTCACCCCCACAACCCAAAGATGTGCAGGTTTGGTGGATTGATCACGCTAAATTGCCCCTCAATTGGAAAAGAAATAATTGGGTACTCTAAATTTATATTAAAAAAAGAAGTGATCACCTCCCTGGATGCAGAAAAGGCCTTCGACAGAGTCAAGTGGAAGTACCTCATAGAGGTACTGGAACAGTTTGAGTTCAGACCAGTGTTCACCTCCTGGGTGAAACTACTATACTGTGTTCCCATGGCAAGCGTACGGACAAATACCACCAGCTCTCTATACTTCCAGCTGCATGAGGCAGGGATGTCCAGTGCCCCCGCTGCTGTTTGCTCTGCAATCGAGCTACAGGCAATTGCCCTCAGAGTGGCGGAGGGGTGGAGAGGTATCCAAATGTGGGACAAAAGGTCCTACAAAAGAGAAGAAGGATGGGAGGCCCGGCTCTCTCAAATTTACAGTTCTACCACTGGCCGACCACAGCAGAAAGAGTGAGGGGATGGGTGAAGGGACTGGGAGCAGAATTGGTGAAGATGGAGGAGAGTTCCTATGCAGGGATGTCCCTCTGAACCCTAGTCACAACCGCACTCCCATCCTCCCTGACCAAGCATTCGAGAAGTCCAGTGGTAGTAGCCACACTCCGGACGTGGTACCAAATGAGGCAACTCTTTGGCCTAACCGAAATGTCCACCATGGCCCCCCATCTGCAAGAACCACAGGTCTACTCCTGAAATAATGGACCCCACCTTCAAAAGGTGGAGACAAGACGAGGGGACACTGACGGTTAGGGACATGTACAACAGAGTTGCGCCCCTGGGAGAACTTATGGAGAGGTTTCAGTTATCAAAAGGAAACGAGCTGAGACACATACAGGTCAAAAGCTTCCTCCATAATGAAATGATGATGCACCCCCAGATACCAGGACATTTGTTAGTCGAAGAACTGTTGGATGTGGGCGACCTAGGGAAGGGAAATTGTGGGGACCTGTACGGGCGACTGTTGGAGGAGGTACGCTCCCCCAAGGATGAGATAAGGAAAAATGGGAGGGAAACTAGGCATGGAAATAGGGGGAGAACTCTGGATAGAAGCATTTCCCCTCCACATGCGCAGGGCTCAGCCTAATGCAGCTAAATGTGGTGCACTGAGCGCACCTAACCTGAATCCGAATGAGTAGGTTCTTTCCGCTGAGGGCAAATGTGAACGGTGCCATTGAGACTTGACCAAACACACCCAGATGTTATGGGGCTGCCCTAGACCTGCCGGGTACTGGGCGACTTTTTTTGTGGCAATGTCCAGGGTTGTGGGAGGGAGGGTGGGGCTATGCCTAAATGTGGTCGTCTTCGGGGTCTCAGACCAGCCAGAACTCTTCATGAGGAGGGAGGCTGACACCCTAGCTTTTGCCTCCTTGATCATCCGTCGGAGTATCTTGCTCAGCTGGTGATTCGAAACACCCACCCAAGGCTTCAGACTGGCTGTCCGACCTAGCGTAATTTCTCAAACTGGAGAAAATAAAATTTGTCGAGCCTTCCGGTGGTGGTCATGGAGTGAGTGGTTGCACATTTTGTGGCTACTACTTGAGGTGAATTGTTTGGTCTTTCCCCACCTGATTTAGGGGCTGTTTGCTGGTGTGACGTGCATGAGCACTGAGGCATTGAAATACTCCACCAGTGGGGTCGGTTTATGGTTTACCAGACGAGGAGTGCAACAAATAAGAGGCAGCAGCTTGACTGATTGTATATTCGAGGTGCAACTCAGGAAAATATGGTGGGCGTCATTCAGTGGTCTACTGAACAGCTGGTGAACTTCTTGGACTCTAAGTTTCAGCAGCAGAGGCAGGAGGCCTCAGAAGACCTGGTAAAGGGGATGGCACTTAGGGTGGCTAATGAGAGAGAGGAGCAGAGGCTGGAGATGCAGGGTCTGGCACTCCAGAAGGTGAATGGGGGAGCATGAGAACCAGCTGGCCTCACTGGAGGTGGAGCTGGTGCTTGTGGCGGACAGCCAAAAGTGGTTGAGGGAGAAGTTAGAGGACCTTGAGGACCATTCCAGGAGGCAGAATCTCCGGATTGTAGGGCTGCCTGACGGAATTGAAGGAACCCAGGCCTCAAAGCACGTGCCGAATATGCTGGAGAAGGTTGGGGGGGGGGGGGGGGGGGGAGTCTTTGACACCAGCCCCACACCCCAAGGTGAATTGAGTGTATAGGGCACTGAGGAGGACAACGAGGGTGATGGTGGTGAGTGTGCATCGGTTTCTTGACAAGCAGAAGATAATGAAATGGACAAACAGACAAAAAAGTGCACCTGGGAAGGAAACATGCTGAGGATCTACCAGGACCTGGGTGTGGGGCTGACCAAGCGGCAGGCTGGTTATAATTGGATCAAGGCTGCCCTCTACAATGAAGGGGTGAAGTTTGGGCTGTTGTCCCTGCTCGTCTGTGGGTCACACGCCAGAATCGGGAGTTTTATTTTGATACGCTGGAGGAGTTGAGTGAATTTATGAGAGACCATGGACTGGGAGGTGTGTGAGGACACTGAACTTTGGAGATGTTAGACTGGGGAATGTGGGTTTACACAATGGGCAGATTGTTGTATTCAATGAATAGGAGTGCAGAGTGGGTGAGTGAGTATTATTTTCTGTTTGTTCTGGGTGTGGGGAATGGTGGGGAAGGGTCGACTGTGGGGAAGGGGGGTAGTCAGAGGCCTCGGGCAGGGACCACCAAGCTAGCTGGCTGGCTGGTCATCAGAAGTGAAGTCGGGGAGGGGGGGTCGACTGGAGGAGGGAGTGGAGGAGGGGGGTCAGGTATGCTTTGTTTTTGGTTATGGGTGGGGGGGAGGGGGTGCTAACGTAGGTGATGTTGATGTGGTGCAGTTGGTTAAGAGGGGTTGGCGGCGGACATCTTAGGGAGGGCCCAAGGGACAGCGAGGCGTTGACCGGGAGAAGCTGGCTGAAGAAGGTGGGGCGGCTGACTGGCGGGGGGGGGGGCAGGGAGCATACAGGGTTTAAATGGCCCAGTCGCACATTTTTGCACATTTAAAGACCTTGAAGGCAGATGTAGTGTTTCTTCAGGAGACACACCTGAAGCTGGGAGACCAGATGAGGCTGAGGAAGGGTTGGTTGGGGCAGGTGTTTCACTTGAACATAGAACATAGAAGCGCAGTACAGGCCCTTTGGCCCTCAATGTTGTGCCGACCTGTGAAACCACTCTAAAGCCAATCTACACTATTCCCTTATCGTCCATATATCTATCCAATGATCATTTGAATAGTGTTGGCGAGTCCACTACTGTTGCAGGCAGGGCATTCCACACCCTTACTACTCTCTGAGTAAAGAATCTACCTCTGACATCTGTCTTATATCTATCTCCCCTCAATTTAAAGCTATGTCCCATCATGCTAGACATCACCATCCAAGGAAAAAGGCCCTCACTGTCCACCCTATCCAATACTCTGATCATCTAGTATGCCTCAATTAAGTCACCTCTTAACCTTCTCTCTAATGAAAATGGCCTCAAGTCCCTCAGCCTTTCCTCATAAGATCATCCCTCCACACCAGGCAACATTCTGGTAAATCTCCTCTGCACCCTTTCCAATGCTTCCACATCCTTCCTATAATGCGGCGACCAGAATTGCACGCAATACTCCAAATGCGGCCGCACCAGAGTTTTGTACAGCTGCAACATGACCTCATGGCTCCAAAACTCAATCCCTCTACCAATAAAAGCTAACACACCGTACGCCTTCTTAACAACCCTCTCAACCTGAGTGGCAACTTTCAGGGATCTATGTACATGGACACCGAGATCTCTCTGCTCATCCACACTGCCAAGAATCTTACCATTAGCCCAGTACTCTGTCTCCCTGTTATTCCTTCCAAAATGAATCACCTCACACTTTTCTGCATTAAACTCCATTTGCCACCTCTCAGCCCAGCGCTGCAGCTTATCTATGTCCCTCTGTAACTTGTAACATCCTTCCGCACTGTCCACAACTCCACCGACTTTAATGTCATCTGCAAATTTACTCACCCATCCTTCTACACCCTCCTCCAGGTCATTTATAAAAATGACAAACAGCAGTGGCCCCAAAACAGATCCTTGTGGTACACCACTAGTAACTGGACTCCAGTCTGAACACTCCCCATCAACCACAACCCTTTGTCTTCTTCCAGCTAGCCAATTTCTGTTCCAAACTGCTAAAATCCGATGCTTCCGTATTTTCTGCAGTAGCCTACCGTGGGGATCTTTGTAAAACGCTTTACTGAAATCCATATACACCACATCAACTGCTTTACCCTCATCGACCTGTTTGGTCACCTGCTCAAAGAACTCAATAAGGTTTGTGAGGCAAAACCTACCCTTCACGAAACCGCGTTGACTATGTCGAATCAAATTATTCCTTTCCAGATGATTATACACCCTATCTCTTATAAACCTTTCCAAAATTTTGCCCACAACAGAAGTAAGGCTCACTGGTCTATAGTTACAGGGGTTGTCTCTACTCCCCTTCTTGAACAAGGGGACAACATTTGCTATCCTCCAGTCTTCTGGCACTATTCCTGTTGACAAAGATGACTTAAAGATCAAAGCCAAAGGCTCAGCAATCTCCTCGCTAGCTTCCCAGAGAATCCTAGGATAAATCCCAACCGGCCCAGGGGACTTATCTATTTTCACCCTTTCCAGAATTGTTAACACCTCCTCTTTATGAACCTCAAGCCCTTCTAGTCTAGTAGCCTGAATCTCAGTATTCTCCTCGACAACATTGTCTTTTTCCTGTGTGAATACTGACAAAAAATATTCATTTAGCACCTCTCCTATCTCCTCGGACTCCAAGCACAACTTCCCACTACTGTCCTTGACTGGCCCTACCCTTACCCTAGTCATTCTTTTACTCCTGACATATCTATAGAAAGCTTTAGGGTTATCCTTGATCCTACCTGCCAAAGACTTCTCATGTCCCCTCCTGGCTCTTCTTAGCTCTCTCTTTAGGTCCTTCCTAGCTAACTTGTAACTTTCGAGTGCCCTAACTGAACCTTCATGTCTCATCTTTACATAAGCCTCCTTCTTCCTCTTGACAAGTGTTTTGACTGCTTTAGTAAACCACGGTTCCCTTGCTCGACCACTTCCTCCCTGCCTGACAGGTACATACTGATCAAGGACACGCAGTAGTTGTTCCTTGAACAAGCTCCACATTTCCATTGTGCCCATCCCCTGCAGTTTTCCTCTCCATCCGATGCATCCTAAGTCTTGCCTCATCGCATCATAATTGCCTTTCCCCCAGATATAACTCTTGCCCTGCGGTATATACCTTTCCCTTTCCATCACTAAAGTAAACGTAATCGAATTGTGGTCACTATCACCAAAGTGCTCACCTACCTCCAAATCTAAAACCTGTCCTGGTTCATTACCCAGTACCAAATCCAATATGGCCTCGCTTCTCGTTGGCCTATCTACATACTGTGTCAGGAAACCCTCCTGCACACATTGGACAAAAACAGACCCATCTAAAGTACTCGAACTATAGTGTGTCCAGTCAATATTTGGAAAGTTAAAGTCCCCCATAACAACTACCCTGTTGCTTTCGCTCCTATCCAGAATCATCTTTGCAATCCTTTCCTCTACATCGCTGGAACTTTTCAGAGGCCTATAGAAAACCCCTAACAGGGTGACCTCTCCTTTCCTGTTTCTAACCTCAGCCCATACTACCTCAATCGACGCGTCCTCATCAAACGTCCTTTCTGCCACCCTAATACTGTCCTTGACTAATAATGCCACCCCTCCCCCTCTTTTACCACCTTCCCTGAGCTTACTGAAATATCTAAACCCCGGCACCTGCAACAACCATTCCTGTCCCTGCTCTATCCATGTCTCCGAAATGGCCACAACATTGAGACTGGATATGAAGACGAGGGGGTGGTGATGCTGGTTAACAAGAGAGTGATCTTTGAGGGCGGCAGTATTGTATCCAATCCTGGGGGTAGGTTTGAGATGATTTGTGCAGAGTTAGAGAGATGCCAGTGGTGCTAGTGAATGTTTATGCACCAAATTGGGATGACATGGATTTTTTGAGGTGGGTCTTAAGGAAGATCCCAGACCTGGACATGCATTGGCTGCTTATGAGGGGGAAGGTTTGGGATCCGAAACTGGACCGGTCATGTCCTGGGTCCCTGACGGTTTTGGCTACAGCGAAGGAGTTGAGGGGGTTTATGAAGTGTACGGATCCATGGCAATTTAAGGGGAAGGAGTTTCTGTATTTTTCGCATGTGCACCGGGTGTACTCCCGGATTTATTTCTTTGTGTTAGACCAGGCGCTGCTGGCAGGGGTAGTTGGATCGGAGTATTCGGCAATTGTGGTCTGTGACTATGCGCCACAATGGGTGGATATGTGGTTGGTGCAAGGAGAGGCTCAGCAGCCGCAGTGGAGGTTAGATGAGGGATTCCGGTCAGACAAGGGTGTATACGAGAGGGTGGCCATTTAAAATTATGTGGAGTTGAATTATACAGGGGAGATCAGGCCTCCACATTGTGTGAGGCATTGAAAGCGGTGGTAAGGGGGGAATTCATATTGATTTGGGCACGCAGGGAGAGAGTGGAACGGGCAGAGAGGCTGAAATTAGTTGAGGACATCCTGAGGGTGGACCAGAGATATTTGGTGGCACCGGAGGAGGCTTTACTAAAGGAGAGACAGAGGCTCCAGATGGAATTTGGGCTGGTATCCACGGGAAAGGCGTCAGGGAATTGTGGAGAGCCAGAGGGGTGGTTTATGAGTATGGGGAGAAAGCGAGCAGGATGTTTGCGCATCAGTTGAAGAAGCAGGCGGTGGCAAGAGAGATTGGAAAGGTGCAGGATGAGAGGAGCATGGTGGTATCGGAGTCGGAGGAGGAGAATGGGGGTTTTTGAGGCCTTCCTTTGGAGTTTGTTTGAGTCGGAGCCACTGGCGGGGGATGAAGGGATGAGGCAGGTCTTGGATGGGTTGGAGTTCCCGAAAGTGGCGGCGGCGAAGGTGCAGGGACAGGGAACCCTGATTGTGCTGAGGGAGGTGATGGACTGTGTGGGTTTGTTGTAGGCGGGGAAGGCCCCAGGTCCGGATGGATTTCCAGCCTAGTTTTATAAGAAGTTTGGGTTGGAGCTGGGATTGGAAGGTATGTTGTTGTGGGCACCAATTTGCGACAATCATAGGTTGCGCTGGTGGGGTTGAATGCGTGATTCCAGGGGTGGCAGAAGGTGGGGGTAGAGTACTTAAGGGATTTGATTGTGGGTGAAAAGTTCACGGGCCTGGAGGAACTCGAGAAGACGTATCAGCCACCAAAGGGGAATAGGTTCAGGTATCTGCAAGTTAGGGACTTTGTTAGGAAGGAGGTGCCATCCTTTCGGACGCTGCCACCCCTGGTGCTGCTGGTTATGCTATTTTCCGAGGATGACATTGGAGAGGGTAGAGGAGCAGTTATATATAGGGAGCTGATGAAGTGGGAGGGGCTCCCATGGAGGAGGATCGGTGCAAGTGGGAGGAGGCGTTTGTGGCGGAGTTGGAGGCAGGAGTGTGGAGGCCGGAGTATGGAGGGAAGCCTTGCAGAGGGTGAATGCATCCTCGTTGTGTGCTAGGCCAAGTCTTATCCAATTTATGGTGGTGCACAGAGCCCACATGACGGTATCCAGGATGAGTCATTTGTTCTCGTGGAGGATGTTGTGTTAAGCACACTGCGATAACACGGGCTGCAACTGGATGCAGTTTTAACTGAAAGATACTCCAGACCTTGAAGTTAGTTCAATTTGATTTATTGAACCTGTCACACAGTTAGCTCACAGTTCTCTATGAGTTCGGCTCTCTGCTAACCTAAGTGTGATTACTCTGCGTGACTGAACCAGATGAGCTCTTAGCCATGTGCTGGAGGTGTTATGTGATATATACACCCTGACTCACTCTGTAGATGTCCCCAGTGGAAAGAGGCGGAGTGTGAGTGCCTCGTGCCTTTTATAGCGGGAAACCACCCCCAAGTGTTCTGCCTGCTGATTGGTTATGTCCTGTTCTCCGTGTTCATTAGCTGCCTGTATCTCATTATGTGCATGTCTGCATATCATGACAAAGGATAGGTGTGGGCAGTTTGCGAGAGGGCCAGCGAATCATGTGCATATGTTTTGGGCATGTCTGAAGTTGAGGGAGTTCTGGAAGGGATTTTCAGATGTAATGTCTAGAATTCTGGGGGTGGAGGTGGTTCCAGAGGTGGTCATATTTGGAGTGTCGGAAGATCCAGGTGTTCAGGTGGGGGGAGAGGCTGACATCTTGGCTTTAATCCGGAGACAGATTCGGTTGTGTTGGTGGGACTAGGAGCCACCAAAGGCAGGAGTGTGGGTGAGTGATCTGGCAGAATTCCTGCATCTGGAAAAAGTTAAGTTCATCATGCATGGGGTAGAAGAGGGATTCACCCTGAGGTGGAAGCTGAGTAATGAAACATCAGCAGGGTTGGGGGGGCGGGGGGGGGGGGCGGTGCTGGACAGTTTATTTGTTTTGTTACATTTTGTTTGGGGGGGGGGGGAATGGGCTGAAAAAGGAAGCAGGTTCTGGGGTGGGTGGGGTTGGAGGGTGGAGGCGACGCAGGGAGGGCAGGTTGTTGGTTACCTGTTGCCGTGGTTGGCTTTCTAGTTTTGTGATGTTGTATATATGAAAAATGCCATCAATAAAATGTTTTTAAAGAAAAACGAAATAAAATTTGCCATTAGAGGGTCGGAAGGGCGCGTCCACAGGAGGTGGAAGATGTTCACCAACTTGTTCCAAGATCTGTTCATAGCCAGCAAGCAGTAGAATAAGGAGAGCAGGGGGTGGGGGGCGGGGGAGACACAAGTGAGTCATGGATAAAGATGTAAAGTAAAGGGGGAGGGGGAAGGTGAAACAGGGGGGCGGGGGAGGACATGCACAGAAAATGTGAGGGACAAGGGACCAAGACTGTAAATAAAACATCTGCAAATACGTGCCCGGACCAAAATAGGAATTGCAACTAAGGTACGCCAACCAAAACGGGGACACGGCCACAGCAGGAGGGAAAGCAATTGTATGTAAATACCTGTGCTGACTTCTTTTTGTCTTTTTAACACCTTTTATTTCTTACTTGTTCTTTTTCTCCTCTTTTTGGCGTTCTTATGCAAAGTGTAACATGTGAGTTGTGAAATACAAAATGTGAAACCCCCACAAAAAAGCACTTTTAAGAAAAAAAGGCAAAATCTATAAATCTATTGTTCGGGACAGGAAAAGTTGGGATAGTTTGCGCTGGAGTGCCCATACAGCTGATGGGACACTTATATGACCCAAGGCACCAGGTTTAAAGTGGGCTGTCAACGGCATGCACAGTTGCATGGCTGCCTTGCCAGCTGCGGTAATGGTGTTTCAAACCCATCCACCCTGCCCCCACAGCTCACCTCCTGGCCACCCCACTATACCCCCCGGCCCTGGCAGAAGCCCCCCCCCCCGGCCAGTGGCACGATGTCGGCAAAGTATGGCGGTGCTGAACACTGTCCGTACACACTCTCTCTCTCTCTCTCTGAGCAGCCACCACGCCAGGTTCACGATTTGTGAGAGCACATGTGCCATCAGGAACTCAGCCCATCGGAGGCAAAGCATCGCGGGTGGGCCCACTAACAATATGCGAATGGTGTTTCAACTACGCCCGCCATGCGTCACATTGACGCAGTTTTCGAGCAGGCAGAGCATCCCGATTCACCGTCAAACCAGCACCTGCCTCGATTTCGGCATCGGGAACTATTCTCCGCCTGATCGCACGGACCGATTTCGGCGTCGGCCAACGGAGAATCCCGCCCATGAACTTCCCCACACATTCTTCAGTCACTAATAACAAATTAGAGATATTGCATACATAGAAATCTCTGCTCCTAACCATAATAGATATATTAGAACTAAATCCTTTGAGTTTCATTTCCAAATTATAATCTCTAATCTTTATATTCTCTGCCCTTTGCTTTCTACTTCAAAAACACTTTGGGAGCAAGATTTTGATTCAGACTTATCAGAAGATAATTCTCTCTCATGTACAATTTTCATCTGTATGTGCAATACACAGGTTGCTACCATTTAAAACCTTACATCTTATCTAAAAATCCAAAAGATTTATCCAAATTTTGATCCTACCAGTATAAATGTCATACTGCCCCAGCCTCTCTAATTCAAATGGACTTGGTGTGTCCTAAATTGGCTTTGTTTTGGTCAAAAACATTTACATCTCATATTATTAATAGCAACACTGAACCTTCTCAATACATCATTCTTTGGATTGGAACCCCTCTTACAAGAATTCAGACTGATAACTTTTCAACATTATTGGCTCGACGCATTATTCCATTAAATTGCGAGCCTGCCCCACCATTTTTACCAATTGGATCCATGATCTTACGCAAAATCCCAAACTTCAAATAATAAAGTACACTATAAGAGAATCCACTAATGGATTTTATGGAGCATGGCAACTTTTCCTGTATTATTTTGAGGAAATACAGTGCTCTACTTTCATATAACTAACCCTAATTAAGCTATAATGGGAAATGGTAGAAACAATTTAATGCAAATGAAACAGCGTCCCATGTCGAGCGCATTTATCCGGGTGTTTACTAGTGCTGGCAGCGCCGTGAATGACCCCGCTATTAAACAGGACTCGGTTTCATATCGGGCCTCGGCGAGGAACACCCCGCTGAGGCTGCACTTAGTCTCGAACGGGCTCCGCTCACCAGTGCAGGAATAGAGACCCGATCTCTAGCCCCCCACCAGGATCTCCAGACAGCCCCCCTCCCCCAACGCGAGGGTCATAGAGCCCTCCACACCCTACCTCATAAGGGCAGGGCAACCCTGGGCCCAATCCTGGCACAGGCATGATGCCACCTGGGCACCTAGGCACTGTCAGCCAGAACCCGACCACACAGGAGCCCCGATCGCCTGGGAATCCTGTTCCATGTTGGTGGTGAACAGTGCAAGACGTTGCTTACTTGGGGTCGCCAAAGCACAGGGGTTAGATCGCACGCCTTGGGTAACTCTGGTGAGAACATACTCAAATGATCCTGACTGCACATAGTGGGCAGGATTTAAATCACAACGCCTCGCAAAATCCCATTAGATCTTGTGAGGCATAACGAGCCGGGTAAATCTCACAAGAAGCCCCTTGTGATGTTTAACAGCCGCGCGCATTCAGAGTCGGGTGTGGCACGACCATTGGATCACGCCCTCTTCCTGCCCTATGAGTGCTGTTGATTTCCTTTTTGTTTATTTTTGGGGGGGGCCAGGGAGATTTTTTCATCTTTATTCCTTTGGGTTTTTTTTCTTTTTCTTCTTCCTCCTCCTAATTCTCTCTCAATTTTTTGTTTCTTTCTCTTCCAAATGTAAGTTAATTAAATTATTGCTGCACTGCAAGTTATTTTCTGTACTGTTATTCATTAGATTGTTGTTAAACCTTAATAAGCAGAAATAAATATAGATAGAATAATTGTTGGCCTATTTTCCACAATGCCTCGATTTTTGCGTGATGAAATTTACTGAAAATCCACAGCAAACTTGATGTCAGATTAACTCAAGAGTATCAGTTTGTCTCACATTTAAAATTTGCGAAAGGAGTGCCTGCAAAGTACCACTCTGCGTTCAATCAGCAAAGTGGGGGTTAAAGAAAAGATTTATTGTATAAGGACCAAAGAAAAACTGAATATTGTTTCTCATGAGTTCCAGAATCCCAAAGTCAGAGTCCCTAATGAGGAATTCTTCCATGTAGGCGTTTTATATTTGGCTGGCTGGAGACCAGGTGTTGTAAGATTCATCTCTCAGGTGGTGCTGATGACACAAAATGAAATAGGCACACACAGAGATTGAGTCGGTTCTATAGGCGATGGTACAAACTCGTCGAGCAGAGTCAGGTTAGATGGGGTGGTTATCCTGTCTCGACAAAGCAGGCTTTTCTGTGGCATGCCAGTTGAAGGTAAAACAACAAACTGACCGTGCAGCCCAGAAAGGTAATATTAAACCGTTCAAACGGCCATATGACCTCCCTTCTCCATACTGACTTCAAAAGGGATTTTTAAACGAACATTTGGAATTTGGACTGATAATATCTCGGCCATTATGGGTTGAACAGGGTGCCATTTATGTTGAGGGCCTGGCCTTTGGGAAGCCACTTACTCAGCTACCAAGATTGGCTGATTCAAATGCTAATGGCCTTCCTGTAGCTCTCTTTGAAATTGGTCTGACCAGTCTCAGGTAGGCATAATGTGACATTCCCGAAACGGAGGTGAAGAATTATTTTGTTCTGGAAACTGGCGGGGATAATCCCCAGACGGTTTTATAGGCGATGGTACAAAATCTGCCAGCAGAGTCAGATTAGATGGGCTGGTCATCCTAGTCTTAGCACAATATAAAGGCAGCTAGTCTTTTTGAAAGAAACACTCCAGTTGAGGTGATAACTTGGTTCTTTGGTCTCCAAGAGACAGCTGCATTTTTCAAATACTTTACTGTTGTACAGACTATAACAGGGCAGTCACTGCATGCTTCAGTACAAATTGTCCGTTGCGTTTGGTTATACTTTTGGTGCCTTCATTTGAACTCACCATTTGAATGTATTAACATTAGTTTAAGCGCAGGTGGCACCTTGTTTTTCTTCACCGTTGGTTCTCCAAAACGTCATCACCAAGATCCTATAAATGCAGTGATGTTTCTGGGCATGTGGAGATAGTGAAAAGGACTGTTTAAATCTCCATTGTGACTGATGCAACAGAAAAGGCAAGGATTGAGCAATAAATACTGGCGTTGCCAGGGACACCCATATCCCACAAATGAATTTTAAAAAACATCAAAAAGCATTGCTGAGAAAGCATTATTGGCAGGTCACAACTTGTACACAGAGGTAACATTTGACTCTGAATAAGTTCTGGCTTGCACTTGAATAGACTTTGAGAATTGTTTGTGTAACAACCTCAGGATTGGACGCACTGCAAAAGGAAAAGGCTGATTTGAAGATTGCACGCAACATCTATGGCAGTGGTGCAGAATCTGCTCTCTCTAAATTGTTCTTGGAATTAAATCTTGCCTAATGATGAACGTGCTTTATGCCAAGATTGACTCAGTGCGATTCTCCCCAAAGATTTCTCCGTTAATTTGTGGTGGGTTTTTCAGGGAGTTTCCCTCTGGCTCTGCCGGCAAGTTCCCCACTGCTATTCAATGACACTTTGATACTTTTTGGGGCCTTGAACAGTTTCTCACCGGTTTAGCCCACATTCAGAGATTGGGCCGCTATTTTGAAAGGGTGCCCCAATAAAGTGAGCTTGTGGGTCGCCTCCCCCCCTTCCTACCCAGACAGGTAAATCATAAGTAGGTTTACGACCTACTTCCATGAGTGTCATTCGGTCCTGCCCATTTGGGGCGGGGTTCCTACTCCGACGTCTCGTGGGATTTCAGAGAATCCTGGGAGGTGCGGAAGCTGTCGGGAAGCGTGCTGGAGACCTCTCCCGACATTCTCTGGCCGTGTTACACTCAAGCGAGAGCACAAATGAGGCCGGAGAATCACGCCGTTTCCAACCACCTATTTTGTGGTTCCAGAGTGCTAGCCACATGTCAGCGTTTGCCCAAAAAATGACTGGTGTTGTGCCCTCAGATTCATGGGATCTGCCTGACCCAGAGTCTCCTAAAGATTTGTGAGTGGGTGCAAAGTGTGAACACGTGGAGTTCCCAAATGTTTGAGGAACAGGGAGGGGAGTGATGTTGGAATCTGGCGTCACATTTGCAACATAATGTACATACAAAAGCAAAATACTGTGGCTGCTGAAAATCCGAAACAGAAATAGAAAAAAGCTGGAATTACTCAGCAGGTCAGGGAGCATCTGTGGTAAGAAACACAGCTAACCTTTATTTCAGTTCTGTGACTTCTAATGAAAGGTGATCTCTCACTGAAATGTTAAATTTGTTTCTCCCTCCACAGACTCTGTCGGGCCTGCTGAGTATTTACAGCCTTTTCTGTTTTTATTTAATATGACAATCTGCCAAGTGTTTCCATACGAATAACATTTTTTGTTAACATGTCAATCAGATCTGACTGTTAGTGCTTTTAGCCTTACTGCACCACAACAGGTTTAAAATAAAAGTTGGAGACCGTGGAACAACTACAATCAGAGAAAAAAGCAACAGGACTGAATTTTTAGTAGCGTAAAGTATTGTGACGGGTCCTTCAGGTAATAATAACAAATGATAAGGCAGCACGATGGGGTTTCTGTGCTTAGACCACTTGGCAGGTGATAATCAGAGACTTTTAAAAATCCAACAGGCTTCAAGGAGTTGAGAAATGGTGGCCGGCTGCTTGGTTCGCCGTGAGATCATAGAATAGAACCATAGAATCCCTACAGCGCAGAAAGAGTCCATTTGGCCCATCGAGTCTGCACTGACCCAACAAAAAGAGCACCCTGTGGTGATATACATCACTGTAAGTACACAAAGGGTTAATGTATATATACTACACTTAGCTAGACACTAGAGGGAACACCAGAGACATGACACACAGACTGTCAACCAATAGGTCAGTAAGATAGGACATGACCAATGGGCAGTCACTATACACACACACACACACACACACACACACACACACACACACACACACACACACACAGAGGTGACACTACCACAGGAGGGCATTACACTAACCCATATAAAAGGACACATCACACATGCTCAGTCTCTTTCCAGTGGAGACACTCAGTGAGTACAGACACAGGGTTGATTGAACATCACACCCACCACATGGATTGTAGCAGACTGGTTCGTCAGTCTGAGTAGCTATAGCAGGATTAACAGTAGAGACAAATCCAAGTAGGAGAATTGTTAATGGTTTAATAAACGTGTTAAAGCTATCTCCAAGTCTGAACCTTCCTTTGTCAAGAGTACACATCAAGGAAGCAGCTTATGCTACGTCAAGAGCATAACAAAACATGGTACTCAGGAGTGACCTGTTTAAATCTATATAGTTTCTACTCAGCAAACAGTGACAACCAACAACAGCAGCCAGGCAAGATGATGTTCGGGATTCCGGTTCCAAAGCAGCTCAGGTACCAAGGCAATCTCAGTGAAAACTGGTGTTGGTTCAGGCAGAGATTCGAGATCTACCTGGTAGCGTCCGACCTAGTTGGCATGGCGGATGCAGAGAAAATAAAGCTTCTGCTTACCATCGCGGGTCCAGAAGCAGCTGAAATCTTCCAGACCTTCAAATACTCAAAAGGGCAAAACAAGAGTGACTACCAGGCAGTGCTGGACAAATTCCAAGAATTCTGCGAGGAACATACAAGAAGAAAAGGTAAAAGAGGCGCCAAAACTCACCGCGAGGTAGGCTTGTAGCAACGAACGGCAGTTTTGATTTGCAGCCATCTTGGAAAAGGTGCTGCACATGCACTGTTGCACGAAGAGCGCACAGAACGGGAGGTTCATTTGCGCATGCGCAAGAAGCCGCAATTGTGAAAAGGCCCCAAGTGAAGAAACAGTGATATGCGCATGTGCAATTGCTTCCTACGAGCTACGTCACACGCTTCGTGATGTCAGACGCCCTGGACCACGCCCACTTAAAGGGTAAATGTCCCAAAACACAGAAAAAGAAATTTAAAGCCACAAAACCCGATTCTTCACGTGGTGGGTGTGATGTTCAATCAACCCGATTTCAGCACAATGCCTGAAATTCGACCAGTAGCTGAAGTTAACCTCCGCAGAACCCTGCAACAAGCAGTTAGCACCGCCCAAAGAGATGATACAGTCCTTGAAGACTATGACCCAGACCTTGAATTCTTCTTTGGACATCGTGAACCCAATGCCAGCTCCGACACAAAATGTGACGATATGGTCCTAGAAGACTACGACTCAGACGATGATTTCATCTTGGGAGGTGGCTACCCCAGTACCAAATCCGAATCGCAACGAGATGTGTTCTCCAGTGAAGAATCCGACACAGACCCGGATGTGTTCTTCGGATTTGAGGATCTTCAGCCCAGCATATATGATATCCCGACTCACGAGTGCAGGTTTATGCTGCAGCCTGATGCCAAGAGGCAGAGAGCGGTACAAGCCCACAGAGAGCGGCCTGCTGCCACACAGAGAGGTCCATGCACCGCAAAGAGTCCCCGACTCCAAACTGAGAGTGGTCAACGCACCACAAAGGGTCCAAGCCTCCACACAGAAAGCGATTAACAACTCCACAGCGAGACAACCGCACGTCTCCACACAAGAAGTGACTCCAGTGACACAAGCCTCCACAGCAAGCTCGTGGACAGCCTCCACGATAGAAGCAACGCAAGACTCCAAAGCGCAGTCCTTGCATTAACAAGACCATGAGGGTCTTGCAACCTCCTCTGAGCAACCAGCAGCAGACGATGCAAGTCTGCCATGCTTAAGTGTACAGCAAGCAGACTCTGATAGTCTACCCAGCTCAAGTGAATGACAAGACGACACTGAGGCTTTACCCACTGTATGTGAAACAAGTGACGACGGCATCCCACTTCCCATACCAGATGTGCACCGTGACAGACCTCAGCTGGAATGTACAGAGGCACTTGACAATCACAGTGAGACTACTGGTGACTCCGGTGACACCACGTTACTTCAAACCTCACTCGCTCGAGCCTCTCCGCAAGCAAATGCATTCCTGACTGTTTTGACACCGGATGGGGAGCATCACGAAACTTCAGAAGATTCAAGTGAACCTGAAATGACTCCGGACGGGCAGCATCAAGAAGCCCAAACTGACTCAGGTGAAACAGGCCAGACTCCAGACGGGGAGCATTGACAAGCCAAAAGTGACTGAGGTGAAACAGACCAGACGGGAAGCAGTGTAGCCACCTGGGTTGGCCACTTCCCGACTTAAAATGGAGAACAGCAAAGGCTGAAGGGAAATTCAGCCAACACAGGCAGAAACTAGCAGGTGCAAGTTTACTGTGTATTAAACTTTGCAAAAGCCCAGACAGCATCGATACCAGCAATCATCTGCACAATAATGTAGCGGCCATCTACATACTAATGAGCGTTCCCCGGGAACAATCGAAACATTTAAGGTAAACAAAGCCAAGCCAGACTCCTCGGCGCCAGCAGGAGCCAACATAAAAAAGGTTAACGAACACCTAAAGACTGCCCATCGATCAGGGAACCGCTCCAGTATTGGAAAAATCGAACCAAGCGATTGGAACGAAGTCTAATCACTTGGAACCAGGTACGGGGTCCGCCCCGAAAGGCGGGAAGCCCCTGGGGACTATAAAGTAAAGCCCCCAAGTTCAAATCGTCCTTCTTGACAGGGTCACTCAGCAACGCGAACCAACCCTTGACAGTGACCTGTCCAGCTGCTGCCAAAAGAACGCAAGTCTCAAGTCAATGCACGCTACGAGATAGGCGCTCCTAGCTACCAGTCCATACCAGCTTTAAATCCCGCAGACTCAGAACCCGAACAAAAGGCCATTTGTTCCCCTGACCTGGTGGGCCAGTCCGAAGCTAAGTATTGGCCTGTTAGTGATAGAAGTAGCTGAGAAAGTAGAGTTTATGCACGAGTAGATTTGACTGTGTGTGAATAAATGTGCTTTGATTTGAATCTTACTAATTGGTGTACTGAGTTATTGATCATTACTTGAACTTCAACCTCGTGGTGGTATCATAAAGATACCTGGCGACTCTAGAGCAAAGGTTATAAAACAGAGCCAATTGAACCAACCAAAAGTTAGCAACATATTACTGGCGACATCCTGACGAGACCCGATCTAGAAGTGGCTTAACCACTCCGGGAGAACCCAAAATTTGAATTAGAAATCCAATTGGGAACGATGGCAATCATGTCCGGTTTGGCACAATTGCGAGGCACAGAGGAGGTCGTTAGGATGCTCCGGAAAGAGATAGAAGGCATACATTGAATGAGCAAGGTCGATGTCAGTGAGGTAGAATGAGAGAATGTAGAGTTAAGGAGGAGGTTGGCAGCAAAAGACGGAGATGTAGATGATGCCAAGCGGGCTCACTTGTCTTGACTGGCGCACTTAAGCAGCTTCCAATCCCAGTACGAAAAGGCCTATCAGGACACGCAACGTGCAGTCCTGGTACGAGAGGAAACCGAGAAGCAGGTAAAGGCATTGCAGAGGCAGTGTAGTGACCTGAAGGCAGCGTTAAGAGCACTCCATGCTGCCACCACGGAGCAAAGACAAAGCTCATTAGACCGCGCAAAGTGCCGGAAGCAGATTGCAGAACTGCAATCTCTGCTTTCAGTTAGAAAAGGATTCCAGGAAACCTTTGGATCACAGTTAGATGAGGAAGACGGCCCTGATTGGGAAGAATTGAGTGAGACAGCGCAGAGATATGTTCAGGGAACATGTGCGCAGGGAAAACCCCAGAAGAGAAAAGCGCCCCAACCCCCCCACAGAGCAAATAGTTCAGGCTCCAATGAAACCAGTCACCACCCACCGCACAGCCACATCAGACAACATGGAATTTCTGTACACCACCCCCTTAACAGTGACCCAATTACGGGACGCGTGCGATAAAATCAAACCGTTCCTCCCCACCTCAGACTCCCACCACGTTTTTGCCAGAGTAAAACATCAGGCTATCATGTACGGCCTGGATGAGCGAGAGCAAGTAAAGCTCACAGTTTTGAGTTTAGACCCTTCGGTCGTAGCAGCCCTTCCCGACCCACAGAACGTAGGAGGAGGCACCCTTGCAGAAATGCATACCACGATCCTAGACGCGATCGGGTATAACAGGGGTGACCCCGTAGATGGCCTCAATAAGTGCAGGCAAAAGAAAACCGAGCACCCCACAGCGTTTGCTGGACGCCTGTGGATCCATTTCGCAGCAGTTTTTGGAGACTTAGACCGCGCCCATTTGTCCCCAGATAACATGGCCAAATGGACCCGCACCCTTATCTCCCATGTCACAAAAACAGGACAAAAACTTGCGCCAATTATGATCCCTCAGAGGAGGCTCATAATGAGAAATGGGTTGTAAAAAGATTGTCCCGCACCTGGGAGCAATCTGTTCAAAACAAACCCACGAATAAAAATCCCGAAGAACAGCAGGCAGAAGCAGACATACAAGCAGTTAAAACACACCAGAACCCCGCATGGGTAAATGAAGGCAAGAACAGCCCCCTACAAAAGTCACAGGAGTGTTACAACTGTGGACAGTTGGGACACTTTGCAAGAGAATGCAATGCCCCACAAAAGCAACAGAGAGCCCAGCAGACAGGCACTCTGAATAAGAACAGGACAAAGCCAATACATAGCGTTAGCACCCGTTCAGATCAGACGGACCTGAACGAAAAGGACTGACGGTGTTCAGGCTCCCCCAGTTGGGTCTGCGACACCCTTTAGGATAGGTCCGGCCGACCAGTAGTTGCAGCAAAAATACGGGGACATCCCATTGAGTTTCTCTAGGACACAGGAGGGTCCCGCACCACAATCAATTCCTCCACCATGTTTCAAAAGGACACGTGGCCCACTACAGCCACCATCACCCTCAGCGGCTTTACAGGCCACTCACAGCAGGGACACATCACAACCCCTGTACCCATTCAAATCGGCAACATCACCACCAAGCACCCCATAATTTTAGTCGATCTACCCCACACAGCAGAACACATTTTAGGCATAGATTTTATGAATTCCCACAACCTATCCTTTGATCCAGTCAACCAATGTGTCTGGAGATTGGCAAAATCCGCAAGAGCCCCCGCAACGCTCACCATAGGAGAATATGCAAACAAAATTAGTGTAGTAGGCGAATTTTGGTTTGACCCGGCCACAATTAGCACGGACAAGCAGGTTAGGGCAGCTTTACAAAAGAACAGGAGAGCATTCGCGACCCACAAACACGACTGTGGCCGGATGACTGGTTCAGTACAAATCACAGGACCTGACCCTAGACCCCAAAAGCAATATGGATTTCCCCAAGAGGCAGAGGGAGAAATCGCAAAAGTAATCGACAGCTTATTAGAGCAGGGCGTACTTAGATCAGTAGCCTCCACTAATAATGCCCCGATTTGGCCAGTGAGAAAGCCCGATGGATCATGGTGACTGACCATCGATTACCGGGAACTCAACAAAGTCACCCCCGCAGCAGCCCCCACAATAGCTACAAGTTCCGAGACCATGCTCAAACAGGGACTCAACTCACAATTCTTTACAGTTTTTGATATCAGTAATGGATTCTGGTCCATTCCATTGGCAAAGATGTGCCAGTACAAATTTGCCTTCACCTTTAAAAATCAGCAGTACACGTGGACATGTCTTACACAAGGATTCCACAACTCCCCCTCCATTTTCCACCGACAGCTGGCAAATGGCTTAGCCAAATTTTCTCACCTCGAATGTCTGGTCCAGTACGTAGACAACCTACGACTGCAAACAGACACCAAGGAAGAGCACATCGAGCTTCTGTCCGAACTCCTGGAACTCCTACAAGCAATTGGGTGTAAAGTTAACCCCAAAAAGGCCCAGATTTTGGAAAACAAGGTGATATATTTGGGTACAATTATCACACATGGTAAACGTGAGATCGAGCATAAAAGGATTGACTCGATTGCTAAATTGCCCCTTCCCCAGAACGTTTCAGCCCTCCGGTCATTTTTAGGACTGGTTGGCTACTGCCGAAACCACATTGACCGTTTCGCCAGCAAGGCAGCACCCCTCTCAGACCTCCTAAAGAAAGGGCATGGCTTCCGCAGCATACGGATGCTGTGGACCCATTGAAAAGAACACTCACAGCAGCCCCCGCTCTACAAGTTCCAGACCCGCTTTCCCCCTATGCGATAGAGGTAGCAAGCACAGACCGCACCCTTTCGGCCGTGCTCGCCCAGGAACGGCACGAACAGTTAAGGCCCATGGCTTACGCCTCCAGAGTTTTCGATGCGGTGGAGCAGGGATTTTCAGCCTGTGAAAGGCACCTGCTCGCAGTTTTTTGGGCAGTACAGTATTTTTCTTACATAACCGGACTAAACCCCATCATAATCCTCACAGAACACCCCCCCCACCCAACTTTTACTGGACGGACTCAAGGACGGTACAGTTAGTCAGATTAGAGCAGCCAGATGGACCCTTCTTCTGCAGGGATGGGACATCACTGTTAAAAGGATAAAGACCCACACTTTTTTAGCCGATAAGCTACAGTACCCCGGAACCCCCCATGAATGTGAAATTGCAATAAAACTTCCAGGACACTTAGGCGCGCAGGCAGCAGAACTAGCAGCCATTGCGTACATAGTGGAACACCCAGATTCCTTCCCCAGCCCAGCAGACATATACTCGGACAGCTTCTATGTCTGCAACAGCCTTACGGAATTCCTGCCCCTGTGGAAAGCAAGAGGATTTGTTTCCGCAGACGGAAAACCCCTCCCCTCAGCCCCATTGCTCAGCCACATTTTAGAGAAAGCACAGAACAGGACTTTTGGAATAGTTAAAGTTTGAAGTCACCACCGTTCCTCCCCCCCTGGAAATGTAAAAGCCGACGCACTGGTAAAAGCAGGTTCCAGGCACAGATATTTTTGGACACCCCCTGAAAGCGCACCAGTGAATGCAGTTCAGGTCTCGCAGACTAATAGAGGATTTAGTGCAGGCCCAGAAGCAGGATAGCAATCCCAGGGAAATTTTAAAAGAAAAATTTACGGCTCCTTACGATAGGTTTAAGAATATACTGACCACACATGACGGTGTGGTTTTAAAAGACACCCTTTATGTGGTTCCTGAACAGGACAGGAATCAGCTCAATTGTTTGTTCCATGACAGTCATGGCCATCAGGGAATTGATCCCACTACAGCCCACCTCAGGCATCTCTGTTGGTGGCCGAGTTTAAAAGACGATGTAACTCACTACGTTGAGAATTGCCTTATCTGTGCCCAGAACAATCCGGACAGATATGCCAAAAAGGCCCAGCTTAGTCACACCCGACCCGTTAATGGCCCCTGGACTAACCTCCAGATTGATTATATTGGACCATTGCACTCTTGCAGGAATGGTTATAAATATGTACTCGTGGTGATAAGACACGTTTACCAAATGGGTGGAGGCATTTCCATCCAGAACAAACATGGCAAAGACCACAGCCAAGATCTTAACCCACCACATCTTTACGAGATGGGGACGCCCCCGAGGCATTGAATCCGACCAAGGTTCCCATTTTACGGGACGTGTCATGAAGAATGTCCTCACGATATTTGGCATTACCCAAAAATTCCACACCGCATACCACCCCCAGTCAAGTGGTAACGTGGAGCGCATGAATCGGACCATAAAATCCACCCTCAGAAAAATGGTCCAACAAAACAACACCACTTGGGACTCAGTCCTCCCTTTTGCGCTGATGTTTTTAAGAAATACAGTTTCAACTTCCACAGGTTACACCCCACACAAAACTCATGACCGGACGCCCCATGAAAGGCACAGAATTTTTATTGGGAATAGATTTGACCAGCCCCGAAGTGACGGCCCTCACACACGAGAACGCAGTCAAACAATTAGTGGAAAATGTAAAAACGGCTCAGGTAGCAGCCGCAGTGAAATTGGGCACAAGAAAGAAACAGAGCAAGGCCTGTTTCGATAAGACAGTGCATGCGACTGAGTTCAGTGTAGGACAGCAAGTCATGCTCTCCGCATACAACCCCAGCACATTCCTGTCACCTAAATATTTGGGTCCGTACTCCATTTTAGACAAAGTAAGCCCTTCCGTCTACAAAATAAAGTACCCCAATGGAAAGACTGCGTGGTTCCATATCAACCAGCTTAAGGCATATGGAACACAGTCTAACCACGCACATCACGTCATGCTCGACGCAGCAGACCACGCCCCGCCCACAGCCAACGTAACCCTACCCTCCCCCAACACATCCAGCCCATTTCGGACTCAACCCCGACTCCACCCCCTAACTATAGACTCTGCCCTGGAATGCCCACAGACTGGAGCAGCAGCGACAGCGACTGTGACACAGAAAATTGCCACAGCACGCCTCCCTACTATCTCCATGCAACAGGACCCATACCCAGCGAATCTTCCCACGATTCGAGTGATCCCTTCATGATCACTTTCCTAAACAAACCCCACCACTGACCTACGATGATGACCCCGATTCCGTCCCCACAGAACTAAACACCACCTTTTGGCACCGAGATAATTCATACAGACTCATCCGGAATGACAAGAGGGATCCCAGATCACACCATGCACCCCTATCCGCCCTGATACACTCGAGAGTTTGGCATCTGGGAGAAGATGATGACCTTGAGTCTGACTCCCAAAACGAGAACACCTTTGCGACACTGTTCGCAACCAATAACTGAGGTGTCCAGATGATGCTTTAAAAAGGAACCACTTGGGAGAAAACGGTGTCCTTTCTGATGGAACCTGCAGCATGTTTTATGTTGTTTGTAGTTGCACTGTTAAATGTTGTATGTAAAACTGGAAAAAAAAAAATTTCCACAGCCCCACCCCACCACCCTTCTGACGTCCACTGGCAGTCAGAGGAACTAGTTTGTCCACAGAGACTTGTTTATGTCCCAGACGCCAGTTCAGAGGAACTAGTCTGTCGACAGAAACACAGACCCCCATTCATAACTGCCCTTCTGGTTCGAAGGAAAAACCAATACGGCAGCCCCCCACGATGACTACATTTCTTGCCCTTTCTTGTTGGTTGCTCAGGCAGTGGAGAAACGGCATTGGGACCCGCCCTGCCTGGGAACCCCCCTCTGGTCAGCTACGCTCGGATAGAGCACACACGGCATTGGTCGCTGTCCACACGGGGACTCCATCCAAATCTTACCGTCGCGGCCCATACGCACCTCATTTCGGCAATTTTCGTTCAAAAAGTTTTGTTTTGTTTTCAGGTAACCCTTAGGTTGCCAACCCTCTGCTATTTACATCCTGAAACATTGGGATGGTAAACCGCACAGTCTGCGAGACGGCTCGCACTGGTTCAGTATTTGTAAGTATGTCTTGTCCTGAAATTTGGTTTTTGGAAAACAAAATGAGGGAGTCACACATAGTGACCAATTATAAAGGGAGTAATTGGCACTAAAGGACAGACAGGCTATCATACGAGATATTAAACCAAGATAGTCACAGACACTATGCTTGATCCCACAGAACTCCAGAAGCTCCAGAGAAGATAAGAGAAGAGAAGAGAAAAGAGAAAGAACCATGATGACATGCTCCATGTTGCTCATCACCATAATAGACATTTGGTTGCGCGCGAACGTGAACCCCCTGACCCCAACCCCCCCAGCCATTAATGATTCACTTCCCCATAGTACCCAGAGCCCAGTCACAAGCGACACCACAACATCTTGGTGTGACAGGTTTATAACCTGGAACTCCCTGTCCTACTTAATAGAATCCCTATTGGTATTGGCGATACTCTGCTGCATTGTGCAGACTATTCGTCTGCGGAAATGGAGAAGGAGAGCCTACCGCGCTCGCACCCCGGTATATAGGATAAGATCCCCTATTTTTGGTTATGACCAGACCCACGACCCCCGCGATCTATAATAAAGAACATTCGTTTGCGTTCCTTTTTGTGAATAAAGAAATGTTTCATGAGCGATTGTACAATCCGGAGCTCGACTGCCAAGCCAGGAAAAATGTGTATAATGCTGCTATGATTTTGTGTGTTTAGGAAGTTAGTATGATTGAATGTTTGAGTGAGTGTAGTTTATTAAGGACAGTTAGAGGTACCGTATTTCTTATTTTGTAATGCATGGCCCTGTTTGACATAGTGCCCCTCAGAATTGTCAGTTAAAAATGTCTTGCATAGTCATGGTCAGTGTAGAGGCCATAAAAAAGTGCTCGCCGGGTCAGGGAATGAAGAACAACGCAGTTATGTGATCGTTCACGCTTCGCGTTAGGATCACAAGGAGAGTGTAGCCACCTGGGTTGGCCATTTCCCGACTTAAAATGGAGAACAGCAAAGGCTGAAGGGAAATTCAGCCAACACAGGCAGAAACTAGCAAGTGCAAGTTTACTGTGTATTAAACTCTGCAAAAGCCCAGACAGCATCGATACCAGCAACCATCTGCACAATAATGTAGCGGCCATCTACATACGAATGAGTGATCCCCGGGAACAATCGAAACATTTAAGGTAAACAAAGCCAAGCCAGACTCCTCGGCGCCAGCAGGAGCCAACACAAAAGTGGTTAACGGACACCTAAAGACTGCCCATCGATCAGGGAACCGCTCCAGTATTGGAGAAATCGAACCAAGCGATTGGAACGAAGTCCAATCACTTGGAACCAGGTACGGGGTCCACCCCGCAAGGCGGGAAGCCTTTGGGGACTATAAAGTAAAGCCCCCAAGTTCAAATCGTCCTTCTTGACAGGGTCACTCAGCAACGCGAACCAACCCTTGACAGTGACCTGTCCAGCTTCCGCCAAAAGAACGCAAGTCTCAAGTCAACGCTCGCTACGAGATAGGCACTCCTAGCTACCAATCCATACCAGCTTTAAATCCCGCAGACTCAGAACCCGAACAAAAGGCCATTTGTTCCCCTGACCTGGTGGGCCAGTCCGAAGCTAAGTATTGGCCTGTTAGTGATAGAAGTAGCTGAGAAAGTAGAGTTTATGCATGAGTAGATTTGACTGTGTGTAAATAAATGTGCTTTGATTTGAATCTTACTAATTGGTGTACTGAGTTATTGATCATTACTTGAACTTGAACCTCGTGGCGGTATCATAAAGATACCTGGCGACTCTAGAGCAAAGGTTGTAAAACAGAGCCAATTGAACCAACCAAAAGTTAGCAACAGCATCAACAAGCCAAAGCTGATTCAAGTAAGCCGGCCATGACTCCAGACGGGGAGCGCTGCGAACTCAGTGACGGCACGCTCAAGGAAAGAGCAGATGCCACAAAGGACGCTGACACGAGTAACTGTGTGAAGGACTCATAATCCACAGAGTGCGGTCCTTGAGCGCAGCAAACACAACAACAAATTCAACCAACACAACAACAACATCAAAGACAATAATAAGAAGCGTACCAAAGGCAACAGCGTCGACAACAAGCACGACAAACACAACGCCACTGGAACGACGACTGGTACGACATGGTACAACTCTGCAAATGAGGGACACTGTTACTGCTCAGCTCAGTACAATGACATACCATGGCAGGACGATGCATCTTACAATGGAACGTGGTTTTCAGGACAGATGCCATCAAGAATTACCACCCAAGCATCGAAAGAAAAAAAGAGTCCAAATCTGACAATGAAGTGATTTGACCACTTCTTGGGTCCTTCAGCACAGGGACACTGATGGCGTTTAAAATGCAATGCCACCATCAACATCACCAATCACCAACCAAACAAGAAAGCCACTCGACCATAACAAGTAATGAACTTTGGACTCATGCATATGATTTGGACTTATTGTTTAATGATCACTGTTATCATAACTTGTACAGAGTATCACTCATCTACCTAGTGTGTTCAATTTTCTTTAACACCCGTACAGAAAATATGTAACACGAAAAAGGGGGGGGGGGAATGTGATATACATCACTGCAAGTACACAAAGGGTTAATGTACATACACTACACCAAGCTAGACACTAAAGGGAACATCAGAGACATGACACACAGACAGTCAACCAATAGGTCAGTAAGATAGGACACGACCAATGGGCAGTCACGATACACACAGAGGTGACACTACCACAGGAGAGCATTACACCAACCCATATAAAAGGACACATCACACATGCTCAGTCTCTTTCCAGTGGAGACACTCTGAGCACAGACACAGGGTTGATTGAACATGACACCCACCACGTGGATTGTAGCAGACTGGTTCGTCAGTCTGAGTAGCTATAGCAGGATTAACAGTAGAGACGAATCCAAGTAGGAGAATTGTTAATAGTTTAATAGACGTGTTAAAGCTATCTCCAAGTCTGAACCTTCCTTTGTCAGAGTGCACATCAAGGAAGCAGCTTATGCTACGTCAAGAGCATAACAAAACACACCCTACCCCCACCTAGGGTCAATTTAGCATGGCCAATCCACCTAACCTACATATCTTTGGATTGTGGGAGGAAACTGGAGTACCCAGAGGAAACCCACGCAGACATGGGAAGAATGTACAAATTCCACACAGGTAGTCACCCGAGGTTGGAATTGAACCCGTATCTCTGGCACTGTGAGGCAGCAGTGCTAACCACCGTGCCACCCTGAACAGCTGGAGTTCTTTCTGGTTTGTGCTAAATCAGCAGACTTGAGCTGTGAGGCTGAAAATGCAATGTTAAAATGGTCCAAAAGGGGCAGCACAGGGATTCTATGATCATCATTGTAACAGGGAAACTGGAGCCTCAGAGGTATACTTAGGGCATTAAGGAAAAACCTGCCTGGAAAGGGTTAAACCGACAGTCTCCAAGAACCTAATTAAATTAGCATAGTACAAGCCAGCAGGCCATAACTAACAGGACACTGATCAACCTGGCTCCGGCCTGTCCAGGAAAGACGTTGTACAACTAGCCACATGCAAATGTCAGGGACATGGAGCAGATTACCACCCTATCACGGACCGATTGTTTAGACATGGTCCTTTTGAATTACAAAGCAGGTGGACAAAATGAACCTCCTGAACGATTGGGAGCAATTAGCTCGGCACGACCTGCCCTTCATGAACCCATGCTGCGTCTGCCCAATGGGACAATTTCCATCCAGATGCCTCGCTATTTCTTCCTTGATGATAGATTCCAGCATCTTCCCTACTACCGAAGTTAAGCTCACTGGCCTATAATTATCCGCTTTCTGCCTACCTCCTTTTTTAAACAGTTGTGTCACATTTGCTAATTTCCAATCTGCCGGGACCATCCCAGAGTCTAGTGAATTTTGGTAAATTATCACTAGTGCATTTGCAATTTCTCTAGCCCTCTCTTTTAGCACTCTGGGATGCATTCCATCAGGGCCAGGAGACTGGTCTACCTTTAGCCCTATTAGCTTTCCCATCACTACCTCCTTAGTGATAAATCATCTCAAGGTCCTCACCTGTTAAAGCCACATTTCCATCAGTCACTGGCATGTTATTTGTGTCTTTCACTGTGAAGACCGACCCAAAAAACCTGTTCATTTACTCAGCTATTTCCTCATCTCCCATTATTAAATCTCCCTTCTCATCCTCTAAAGGACCAATATTTACCTTTGCCACTCTTTTCTGTTTTATATATTTGTAGAAACTTTTACTATCTGTTTTTATATTCTGAGCAAGTTTAATCTCATAGTCTATCTTACTCTTCTTTATAACTTTTTTAGTAGCTTTCTGTTGTCCCCTAAAGATTTCCCAGTCCTCTAGTCTGCCACTAATCTTTGCCACTTTGTATGCTTTTTCCTTCATTTTGATACTCTCCCTTATTTCCTTAGATATCCACGGTCGATTTTTCCTCTTTCTACCGTCCTTCCTTTTTGTTGGTATAAACCTTTGCTGAGCACTGTGGAAAATCGCTTGGAAGGTTCGCCACTGTTCCTCAACTGTTTCACCATAAAGTTTTTGCTCCCAGTCTACCTTAGTTAGCTCTTCTCTCATCCCATTGTAATCTCCTTTGTTTAAACACAAAACACTAGTGCTTGATTTTACCTTCTCACCCTCCATCTGTATTTTAAATTCCACCATATTGTGATCGCTCCTTCTGAGAGGATTCCTAACTATGAGATCCTGAATCAATCCTATCTCATTACACAAGACCAGATCTAGGACCGCTTGTTCCCTCGTAGGTTCCATTACATACTGTTCTAGGAAACTATCGCGGATACATTCTATAAACTCCTCCTCAAGGCTGCCTTGACCGACCTAGTTAAACCAATCGACACGTAGATTAAAATCCCCCATGATAGCTGCTGTACATTTCTACATGCATCAGATATTTCTTTGTTTATTGCCTGCCCCACCATAATGTTACTATTTGGTAGCCTGTAGACTACTCCGATCAGTGACTTTTTCGCCGTACTATTCCTGATTTCGACCCAAATGGATTCAACCTTATCCTCCATAGCACCGATGTCATCCCTTACTATTGCCCGGATGTCATCCTTAAATAACAGAGCTACACCACCTCCCTTACCATCCACTCTGTCCTTCCGTATAATTTGATACCCTTGGATATTTAACTCCCAGTCGTGACCATCCTTTAACCATGTTTCAGTAATGGCCACTAAATCATAGTCATTCACGATGATTTGCGCCATCAACTCATTTACCTTATTCTGAATACTACAAGCATTCAGGTAAAGTACACTCATGTTGGCTTTTATACCTCTGTTTTGAATCTTAACACCTTGATCTGTAACCTCTCCCAAGTTATTCTTCCTCTTAACTTTTCTCCTAATTTTCCTTGTCGTTGAACCCATATCTTCATGCAACAACCTGCCGCGTCGCTTTTCATTTATGTTTTTACTTCCCATTTTATTTATTTTAGTATTACTGGGCCTATTCACTGAGCTCCCCTCAATGACTGTACCTTGTACTGTCCCCCTATTTGATTTTTGCCTATGGCTTCTCTGCCTTACACTTTCCCCCTTACTGCCTTTTGTTTCTGTCCCTGTTTTACTACCTTCCGACTTCCTGCATCGGTTTCCATCTCCCTGCCACATTAGTTTAAACACTCTCCAACCGCTCTGGCAAATAGCCCCCCTAGAACATCAGTTCCAGTCCTGCCCAGGTGTAGTCCAGTTTGTACAGGTCCCATCTCCCCCCAGAACTGGTCCCAATGCCCCAGGAATCTGAAACCCTCCCCCTGACACCATCCCTTCAGCCATGTATTCATCCTATATATCCTGTCATTTCTACTCTGACTAGCACGTGCCACCGGTAGTAATCCTGAGATCACTACCTGCGAGGTCCGATTTCTTAACTTCCTTCCTAGCTCCCTATATTCTGCTTTTAGGACCTCATCCCTTTTTTTTACCTATGTCGTTTGTACCGATGTGAACCACAACCACTGGCTGTTCATCCGGCCCCTCCAGAATGTCCTGTACCCGCTCCGAGACATCCTTGACCCTAGCACCAGGGAGGCAACATCCCATCCTGGAGTCTCTTTTGCGGCCACAGAAACGCCTGTCTATTCCCCTTACAATTGAATCCCCTGTAACTATTGCACTGTCACACTTAACACCCCTCCCCTCTGCAGCAGAACCAACCGTGGTGCCACGAGTTTGGCTGTTGCTGTTTTCCCCTGAGGCCATTCCCCTCAACAGTATCCAAAGCGGTATATCTGTTCTGCAGGGGAATGGCCAGTGGAGATTCCTGCACTACCTGCCTCGCTCTCTTGCTCTGTCTGGTGGTCACCCATTCCCTTCCTGCCTGCGGAGCCTGAGCCTGTGGTGTGACCACCTCTCTCTACGTGCTATCCACGATGCTCTCCGACTCGCGGATGCTCCACAGTGTCTCCAGCCGCCGCTCCAGCTCTGAAACTCGAGCTTCCAGGAGCTGTAACCGGAGACACTTCCTGCACACATGCTGACCATGGGGACTGGAACTATCCCCAGCCTGCCACATGGAGCAAGAGGAGCAGACCACGTCTTGGAGCTGTCCTGCCATGATTTATTCCTTTAAAATAAACTTTTGAAATTAAACTTTAGAAAGATGTTTTTGTGTCATATTATATCTAATCTCCTGTATACTATTTAATTAGCTTTATCCCGGAGTATTTATCTTGCTTGATCTGACAACAAATTAAATAGTTACTTAATTGAAATTAAAAAGTTATTTAATTAAAATTTAAAAAGTTATTTGAATCAAATTTAAAATAGTAATTTAAATCAACCCAAAATAGTTATTTAAGTGAGATTTAAAAATTATAAAATAGTAATTCAAATCAACTTTAAAATAGTAATTTAAATCAAATTAAAACTAGTAACTCCACAAAAATTCAAATTTAGCCCAGTCTGCCTTTCAGCCAATCAGGTCACAGTCTCCTGTGACGTCACTTTACCAGGTTTTTTTCAATTTGAAATAAACAAACAGACAAGCAGCTGTCCTACCTGCAGCAGTGTCCCGCGCAGGTCCGCCCCTCGCTGCTCACGGCTCTCTTCTCGCTGTTTTAAACACTGAAACTCTCGGCTCTCCTCTCGCTGTTTTAAACATTGAAACTCCCGGCTCTCCTCGCGCTGTTTTAAACACTGAAACTCCTGGCTCTCCTCGCGCTGTTTTAAACACTGATGTGCATGTAAGTGCATGCAAGATACTTGAACCCCTGTCAAATCACAGCAAGGTATTAGTCGACGTTCTGCCATTAAAGGAAACTTTCAAAGCCATACAGATAGGCCCGACCCAGTGGTGTTTCATCATACCAGAGACGGAGATAATCTCAGGGGGCCTGCTTTGTAATAGCAGCCACAGCTTTTGTATGCAAGTGACGGACTCTTTAACTGTGGGAGAGTTCTCGTCCCAGGGAGGACATCAGGTTACCCATTTGGGGCCTGCTAGGTTGATTCCTTGTACATAAACATTTTTTTCCTGTAAATTTAGAGTGCCCAATTCATTTTTTCCAATTAAGGGGCAATGCAGCGTGGCCTATCCACCTAGCTTGCACATTTTTGGGTTGTGGGGGCAACACCCACGCAAACACGGGGAGAATGTGCAAACTCCACATGGATAGTGACCCAGAGCTGGGATCGAACCTGGGACCTCGGCGCCGTGAGCCCGCAGTGCTAACCCACTGCGCCACCGTGCTGCCCTCCTTGTACATAGACAAGACACCAGGCAATATAATCAGACAGGCCATGCACAGGACAACAGAACTCGCTCAGGAATACGTCAGGTACTCAAAGGAACAAATAAGCAAGGGAAGGATCTCGGTAAACCTAGCAATACAGATAGCCATTCGGGTAGGACTCTCCGGGACAAACCATTGGTGGGACATGTTCTTTCCAGGGTCAGCAGGGAACCGATTGACCAATGGGTGAGAGGTGTTTAGAATGGGGATGACCATTGGCACGGGCGTAGTACTGGCATTGGCAACCATCATGTGCTGTCAGCAACACAGAAGGGATAAAGTTTACACCCCTGTACCCACTCCAGTGGCATCCCTCCATACCCGGGAAGGGGAAAAATCAGTGGCTGATGATTACAGCAGGATTGTTTAGGACACTTCCCGTGATCTGGAAGGCCGGCCACCCGAAAGACCCGGTACTGTGTCCTCAGCATGAACCAAGGCAGGAGGGCATCCACAAAAACCAGCGGTGATAGCCACAAGATAGAAATGTTTAGTAACAAGAAATATGAAAAATCAAATAATATCTGTCCGTGACGTTCTTGGGTGAGCCATCGGAGGGGGGGGGGGGTGGGAAAGAGTGTAGTAGGGAAAATGGAGCCTCAGAGGTACACTTAGGGCAGCAAGGAAAAACCTGCCTGGAAAGGGTTAAACCAACAGCCCCCAAGAACCTAATCAAATTAGCATAGTACAAGCCAGCAGGCCACAGGAAATACATAACTAATAGGACAGTGATCAGCCTGGATCCTGTCTAGGAAAGACACGGTATCGATAGCTACATGCAAGTATCAGGGACATGCAGCAGATTACCATTCCATCACAGACAGATTGTTTAGACATGGTCCTTTTGTATTACAAAGCAGGTGGGCAAAATGTATCTCTGGAACGATTAGAAGCAATGTATGTAAAACAATGTATCTGCGCCATCTAATCGGGAATGACTGTAATCCCATCACGTTGCCAGTACCGATAATTGGTTGCATTATACTATTTGAATCACTCATATCATTTTGAATCACTTTAAATCACTCTGCATCGAGCCAAAACAGTAGAAAGAATTTCGCGGGGGCTTTGTTCAGGGTGAGCTGCTTGGACTGAGCTATAGTTAAGGCGGCTGAGTTTTAGCTCTCCCGCATGCATGTGGCATTAAAAGAAGTTTTGTTAAATTTTTATACGGTCTGAAGAACTCAACTCATTTAACTCCGCTAACAATCATCAAATTCCCGCTGGCATTACGTGTCATCAGGCAACCGATTTTTCAGCTCCCAATGTATTGTCTGCCAGAACCCTGTCATGGGCAGGATCAGAAAATCCCAGACATAGACATTGATACTCGATCAATAACTCCTGAGATGAGATTGGAGACAGTTGAAGGCTTTATTGCGCTAGATGTTTCCCCCAGCAGCGCAGGTACAGAAGGCAGCTGCTGGGGAGACATGGGCTCTTATACTCCGCCTTACTGGGCGGAACCAGCAGGCAGGCTTCACCAATGAAAATAGCAGTCTCAGGTACCTCCCACACCAATGGTTTAACAGCATTATGCAGGGTACCGTAATACCCCTAATACCGACTACCACATTCACCCCCTGTTTAAAAAAAAAAGAGTCCGGCGGGGATGGTGGTCTTGCGTTATACAGTGGTAGAGGTGTAGGTTATGGTGGTACCCGGTATACATTAGCACAGTGTTTTGCCTCTTTACATGTCACAACTATTTACAGTAATTATTTACAGTCAGTGTGAAGCAATTAGTCGATCGGGGGCCCTGGTCGTCCTCTGCGATTGTTGTGGCTTCGGCGGTGATGCAGGCACCGGCTCGGGCATCCGTGGCTCCGGGAGCATGGCTTTGGCTTCTTTAGCAGCTTCATCATCCCTAGATGGGACCAGTGGAAGGACCGATCCACCTGGGGTGCACCGGTGGGAGGGAAGATGGGGTCAGTAGTGGAGGTGTGGGTGGGGATCCAGCGGGCACCAGGTCCCGTAGGGAGACCGTATCCTGTCGGCCGTCGAGGTACGCGACGTGGGCGTATCGAGGGCTAGCTTGCAGGAGGTAGACCCTCTCGACCAATGGGTCTGACTTGTGCGCCCGCACGTGTTTGCGGAGCAGTATGGGTCCAGGAGCTGCCAGCCAGGTTGGGAGCGAGGTCCCGGAGGAGGACTTCCTAGGGAAGACAAGGAGACGTTCGTGAGGGGTTTGGTTGGTCGTGGTACACAGTAGTGATCGGATGGAGTGGAGAGCATCCGGGAGGACCTCCTGCCAGCGGGAGACTGGGAGATTCCTGGACCGTAGGGCCAGTATGACGATCTTCCAGACCGTTCCATTCTCCCTCTCCACCTGCCCGCTTCTCCGGGGGTTGTAACTGGTCGTCCTGCTCGAGGCAATATCCTTGCTGAGCAGGAATTAACGCAGTTCGTCGCTCATGAAGGAGGACCCCCTATCGTTGTGTATGTAGACGGGGAAAACAAACAGCGTGAAGATACTGTGGAGGGCTTTTATGACGGTGGCTGCGGTCATGTCGGGGCAGGGGATGGTGAATGGAAACCGGGAGTACTCGTCAATCACGTTCAGGAAGTATGTGTTGCGGTCGGTGGAGGGGAGGGGCCCTTTGAAGTCCATACTGAGACGTTCAAAGAGACGGGAAGCCTTTATCAGGTGCGCTTTCTCTGGCCTGTAGAAGTGCGGCTTGCACTCCGCGCAGATTTGGCAATTCCTGGTGGCGGTCCTGACCTCCTCGATGGAGTAGGGCAGGTTTCGGGTCTTAATGAAAGGGAAGAATCGAGTAACCCCGGGTGGCAGAGGTCCTCTTGGAGGGCCCGGAGGCGGTCCACTTGTGCGTTGGCACATGTGCTGCGGGATATGGCATCAGGAGGCTCATTTAGCTTCCCAGGACGATACAAGATCTCATAGTTGTAGGTGGAGAGCTCGATCCTCCACCGTAAGATCTCATCGTTCTTTATCTTGCCCCGCTGTGCATTATCGAACATCATAGTTTATCATAGAATTTACAGTGCAGGAGGCCGCCATTCGGTCCCATCGACCCCCGGCTCTTGGAAAGAGCACCCTACCCAAGGTCAACACCTCCACCCTATCCCCATAACCCAGTAACCCCACCCAACACAAAGGGCAATTTTGGTAACTAAGGGCAATTTATCATGGCCAATCCACCTAACCTGCACATCTTTGGACTGCGAGGAAACCGGAGCACCCGGAGGAAACCCACGCACACACGGTGAGGATGTGCAGACTCCACACAGACAGTGACCCAAGCCGGAATCGAACCTGGGACCCTGGAGCTGTGAAGCAATTGTGCTATCCACAATGCTACCGTGAAAGAACATGAAAGCAACCGACCGTTGGTCAGTGAGGAGAGTGAATCTCCTGGCGGCCAGGTAATGCCTCCAGTGCCGCACAGCTTCTACTATGGCCTGGGCCTCCTTTTCGACTGAGGAATGGCGGATTTCGGAGGCGTGGAGGGTGCGTGAGAAGAAGGCCACGGGTCTGCCCGCTTGGTTGAGGGTGGCCGCCAGAGCTACGTCGGACGTGTCGCTCTCGACCTGGAAGGGAAGGGACTCGTCGATGGCGTGCATCGTGGCCTTTGCAATGTCCACTTTGATGCGGCTGAAGGCCTGGCGGGCCTCTGCCGACTGAGGATTGAATTAGTGGGCGGGCCTTGTCCGCATTGTTGGGGACCCACTGGGCATAATACGAAAAAAATCCCAGGCAGCGTTTCAGGGCCTTGGAGCAGTGGGGGAGGGGGAACTCCATGAGGGGGCGCATGCGTTCGGGATAGATAGAATTTACAGTGCAGGAGGCCATTTGGCCCATCAAGTCTGCACCGGCTCTTGGAAAGAGCACCCTACCCAAGGTCCACACCTCCACCCTATCCCCATAACCCAGTAACCCCACCTAATCCCCATGGAAACCCCACCCAACACTAAGGGCAATTGTGGACACTATGGGCAATTTAGCATGGCAATCCACCTAACCCGCACATCTTTGGACTGTGGGAGAAAACCGGAGCACCCGGAGGAAACCCACGCACACACGGGGAGAACGTGCAGACTCCGCACAGACAGTGACCCAAGCCGGGAATCGAACTAGGGACCCTGGAGCTGTGAAGCAATTGTGCTATCCACAATGCTACCGTGTTGCCCATAACTCCATCATGCACTACGTAGCCGAGGATGGCTAGACGGTCGATACTAAACACGCATTTGTCCTTGTTACATGTTAGATTAAGGATTTTTGCGGTATGGAGGAATTTTCAGAGGTTGGTGTCGTGGTCCTGCTTGTCGCGGCCGCAGATGATGACATTATCGATGTACGGAAAACATGGCCCGCAAACCTTACCGGTCAACCATTCGGTCCATCTCCCGTTGGAAGACCGAGACTCCATTTGTGACACCAAAGGAACCCTTAGGAAGTGGTAGAGCCCCCCATCTGCTTTGAATGCAATGTATTTGCGGTCGCTAGGGCGGATGGGGGGCTGATGGTAGGTGGATTTTAGATCCACCGTGGAAAAGACCTTGTATTGTGCAATCTGATTGACCAGATCAGATATGCGGGGGAGAGGGTACGCATCGAGCTGCGTATACCTGTTGATGGTCTGACTATAATCGATGACCATCCTATGCTTCTCCCCGGTCTTTACAACCACTACTTGAGCTCTCCAGGGACTGTTGCTAGCCTCAATAACACCTTCCTTCAGTAACCGTTGGACTTCCGACCTAATGAAGGTCCTGTCCTGGGCACTGTACCATCTGCTCCTGGTGGCGACGGGTTTGCAATCCGGGGTGAGGTTCGCAAACAGGGAAGGCGGATCGACCTTGAGGGTCGCGAGGCTGCAGACAGTGAGGGGGGTATAGGGCCGCCGAATTTAAAAGTTAAGCCCTGGAGATTACATTGGAAATCTAAGCCTAGGAGCGTGGCAGCGCAGAGGTGAGGAAGGACGTAGAGCCGGTAATTTTTAAACTCCCTTCCCTGGACCTTGAGGTTCGCTATGCAGAACCCTTTGATCTCGACCGAGTGAGACCCGGAGGCCAGGGAGATTTTTTGGTTGACTGGGTGGATAGGAAGAGAACAGCACCTTACCGTATTGGGGTGTATGAAGCTCTCAGTACTCCCGGAGTCGATCAGACAGGATGTTTTATGCCCGTTGATGAGCACGGTCGTCATTGCAGTCGAGAGTGTTCGGGGCCGAGACTGGTCCAAGGTCATCGAGGCAAGTCGTGGCAAAATTTGGATGTTTTCCTCGGCCGGTGATTGGTCATCCGAGTCGGGGTCCTGAGAGTCCAGCCAAGATGGTCGCACATGGCTGGAGGTGAACAAGATGGCGGCACCCAGCCGACGCACGTGGTCCACGGGGGATAAGATGGCGGCGCCCAAAGGCAGCATGTGGCCCTGGAGAAGGAAGATGGCGGCGCCCGCTGGCCGCACGTGGCTCGTGGAGAGGATTTTGGTGGCGGTCCCGGTTCACCCCCGGAGACCGCGGCGACCGCCCGGGCCTGGCATACTGCCACTAAATGGCCCTTTTTGCCACATCCTTTGGAGATGGATGAGTGGGCCGGGCAGCACTGCCGGGGGTGCTTGGCTTGCCCGCAAAAATAGCAGCGGGGCCCCCCGGGGTTGCCTGGCAGTCTCGCAGCACAAGCTTGTGGGGGAATGGGGGACGCATCGGAGTCGGCTGTGGAGGGGTTCCACACTGCCCGAGGGGCTGCCGCGCGGTCAGGGACGTAAGCACGGGTGTTTTGGGAGGCCACATCCAGGGACCTAGCAAGGGCCCGTGCCTCCTTGAGGCCTAGTGTCTCTTTCTCCAGCAATCGCTGGCGGATTTAGGAGGGCAGCATACCTGCAAAGAAAGCGTCCCGGATCAAAAGTTGTGTGTGGTCGCTGGCCGAAATTTGTGGGCAGTCACAGTTCCTCCCTAACACCAGGAGCGCACGGTAGAACTCCTCCAGCGATTCCCTGGGGATTTGTCGCCTCATCGCTAGCAGATGTCGGGCGTAGACCTGGTTTACAGGGCGAATATAGTGTCCTTTCAGCTGGGTCATTGCGGCCTCGAAATCGTCCGCATCCTCGATGAGGGTGTAGATCTCTGGGCTACCCTCGAGTGGAGAACCTGCAGTTTCTGGTACTCCGTAGGTTCAGTCGTGGCCGTCCTGAGCTCCCCTTTGAAGCATGCCAGCCAATGTTTGAAGGTTGCCGCTGAGTTTGCCGCGTGGGGGCTGAGTTGCAGACACTCCAGCTTGATTCGGAGCTCCATTCTTTAAAATCTAGTGCAATAAATTGATGCTCGATCAATAACTCCTGAGATGAGATTGGAGACAATTGAAGGCTTTATTGCAGTAGATGTTTTCCCCAGCAGCGCAGGTGCAGAATGCAACTGCTGGGGAGACACAGACTCTTATACTCCGCCTTACTGGGCGGAACCAGCAGGCAGGCTTCACCAATGAAAATAGCAGTCTCTGGTACCTCCCACACCAATGGTCTTACAGCATTATTCAGGATACCGTAATATCCCTAATACCGACTACCACAGACATATTAACATCAAGCTAAGTAGGAAATCTATTATTTGTGCTCTTGGATGTTGAACATATTTACTAATGCTTTCTTTCCTAACGTCCAATGATTAAACATGATCTCCCGTCTAACCAAACAGCCGCCCACCATTTCTCAACTCCTTCAAGGCCTGTTGGATTTTTAAAAGTCTCTGATCATCACCTGCCAAGTGGTCTAAGCACAGAAACCCCATCGTGCTGCCTTATCATTTGTTTCAAGGATTTTCATGTTGCTGTCTCCAACCAGAGATTTATGTACACCGTCATAAAGGAAACACCCTCTGGACTTCGACGTCTGTGTGTGCATATAAAATGTGAAATGAACTAAAATTCAGAGGAAATCAGAATGAGTTTGCTGTGCATCATCTAGAAAATTGCACCACACAAATAGAGGGCTTGGGAAAAAACGTCACAGCCTACTTTACGAACAATTCAATAACACATCTGCTTCCGGTTAGATGTGAACAGATTAAAGAATTTCCGTTTGCCGCGCTCCTATCCATAACAATGGGGCATCCTCTATCACACCTGGGTTCTCATAATCGCCTTCTATTTCCCCCCCCCCCCCCCCCCCCCCGAAAAGCTGATCATGGAGATGGAGGTCGCCAGTGCAACAATGTTATCACCATGGGTCTCTGAAGAAACTGAGCCAGCACTATCACATCATTCAAGTATACTCTCCATCAGAATACACTGCTAGTGGGTCCTCTCCCAGTTAGAAAGGGCGGTATTAGGTGAAGAGCTCAACACTAGTGAGGGAGAGAAGCTGATGATGGTAGAGATAGCCAAGAATGATTCTCCTCAGAATGTGGAAAACAGACATTGCCATGGTCAGGTGGGCGAAAATGCACATCTTGCCAGTCACAAGTAAGGTAGCTCTACTTTGACCAGCTGGATGAGCTGTGTGCCCACATGTTGGAATTCCCTGGGGCAGTGTGTCTGAATGGAGGAGTTAATTCAGTACTTGTGCATTATCATAGCTCAGTATTATGAAGTGAACTCCTCCATTGAGAGTGACCAACATTATTGAAGAGGACCCCACAACTTGCCATACCTGCCAATAATGTTAGACTCACTGTGGCCTGGAATCTCTTTGCTTCAGCTTCTTCCTAGGATCAGCAATAGATCTTGATGGCGTCTCTCAAGCGTGGCGCGCCATTGTATCTCGCAGGTCACTGATACTGATGTGTGAAGACTGGGCAGCCCGTACAATTTAGGACAAATGGGGCTTCGCAAGAGCAAAAGACACCAGAATTTGCCTCCATTGTTTGATTCTTGTAGGTGAGGGACATATCAGTTGCACTCATATCTGACAGGACACAGCGAGATTCATCAACAGGAAATGCTTCCACTCACAATCATTTAGCTAGCATGTGACCACAACAGGCGCTTCCTGCACGTGTGTGCTCGATTTCGGGCAGCAGCCTTGGTATCTTCATCCTCCAGCAGTCCAGGGTGCCGCAGCTCTTACGTCACCACCAGAATTCCGTGGATGTATTCCAAGGGACATATCCTTTGAAGAGATGGCTCCTTATTTCTTTATGGGACCCCGAGATAGAGCCACAGAGGAACTACAACCAAAGCCATTTGCTCACAGGGGCCACATAAAAGTCGTTCCAATGCGCGGGCTGTGCTTTCCGTATTTTCTCAAATTTAAACTGAAACTAATCACACTTATAAATGTCCTACATGAAGCGCATAGTAGGGGAGCAAATACTGCAGATGCTGGAAATGTGAAATATAAACAGAAAATGCAGGAAATATTCAGCAGGCCAGGGAGAAGCTTCAGGCTCACGATGTGTACTCGCTCTGTTTCTCTCGGTACAGATGCTGCTTTCTCTCGGTACAGATGCTGCTAGATGTTCTGAGCATTTCCAACACTTCCACTTTCGATTGGAACAGAAATGACCCCTTTTGCTGGCCCTTCCAAAAAACAATTAGACTTGTGAGCCCCTCATTCCCCTTTAACAAGAAACCCAGCAGCAGCTGCCAGAGATCTTGATTAGCCCAACATTAAACATTCATTTTTAAAAAGTGAAGGTATGAAGAAAGCAACTTGCTGAACAAAAAAAAAAACTCAATGTCCAAAGCAATAAATTGATAATGTAAAAAAAAAAAGAGTAATTAAAAAGTTACCATTAAAAACAAGTTAACTAAAAAAATCTTTTTGCTTAAGAAATGGAGCTACACAGAGACAGTCTAGGCCCCAAGACCTGGTCACCATGGAAGGAGGAGGGAACCAGAGCCAACCTAAGGATTTGGATTTAACCAACACCGACCTTGCATTCACCTCTGGTGGTGCAGACTTCAAGCTGGCCTCGGCAGAATTCAAATGAAAATGGTTGGCTTTAAGCCTGGGTTGTCCCCCCTCTTCCTGCCTGGTGTGGATTGGTGTAATAGGAGGGAGGAGGAGGGGCATGGAGGATGTGTGTGAATGGGAAGGCTGAGGTCAGAAGGGTACGCAGAACCCTTACAAGAACACATTCAGAACCAAAAGCTGAGTCAGCTGTGGAGGAAGTAAAGCTTGCGTCTGTATTAGAGGAAGAAATTGCTGAGGACCTTATGGTCAAAGCTGCATCTCCTCCACCTGTAGAGTCAGCACCTCTGGCTGAGGATTCCAGGACATTCTCTTGAGGTGAGCACCAGCACCTCCACATCATTCTCCTGGGCTTCAGTAACAAGTAAGAATCTGCCCGTTAGTGATATTGTCCTCAATAAAAGAGTGCATATGTAAATGTGCAGGCCTGGGCACAAGGGCATTTGTTGAAACCCATTAACCTTCTGCTCATATTGTCAAAGCCCCAACATCACAGCCGTGATCGGAGACAAAACCAGAAATATAGATTCCCAAAACCTCGTGATCATCAAATTAGGGAGTGACTGGGTTGTGCCTCCTCATAGTCCCATGTTCCAGACAAGGTTGCCATGAAAATAAACCAGGCAACACAGAGACAGCCCAAACCAGCCCAAAGCAGTCATCAGTTATTTGTTGGGAACCTGGCTTGTGATATTAATGAGATGGAGCTGAAAGTGTTTTTCACAGGGTGCGGCAATGTGGTAAAAACTTGCATTAACACCAAGAGTAGTGGCTCGAGAGGTTTGGGAAGGGCTCTAACTCTGGATGTTGCTGGGTGCAGTACCTCTGCAGAGCAGCGGGGATGATGAATCACCTGCCTTGCAGTTTAAGTCCATCCTGCATGGTTAACTCCTCCCTCATAGACAAGGTGGTGCGGAGCTCATGGGGAAGCTCCTTTGATGACTCAGGCCAGCATTTCATAATGATATCAAGGAGCTGCCTGCGAGACCGTTTGTAGGACAGTTTTGAGTTTGTCAACCCTATAGGCCAACAGTACTTGAATCATCATGATGTCAATGACCTCCTCATGATCTGCCTGGTGAGTGGTGGATTGGTAAACTCTGGAGAGGACATCAGCAAGGGACAGCACGGTAGCACAGTGGTTAGAACAGTTGCTTCACAGTTCCAGGGTCCCAGGTTCGATTCCCGGCTTGGGTCACTGTCTGTGCGGAGTCTGCCCGTTCTCCTCGTGTTTACGTGGGTTTCCTCCGGGTGCTCCGGTTTCCTCCCACAGTCAAAAGATGTGCAAGTTAGGTGGATTGGCATGCAAAATTGCCCTTAGTGTCCAAAAAGGTTGGGTGGGGTTACTGGGTTACAAGGATAGGGTGGAGGTATGGGCTTGGGTCTCGTGCTCTTTCCAAGGGCCGGTGCAGACTCGAATGACCTCCTTCTGCACTGTAAATTCTATAGGACAGCTCCTCACCGTGTTTGCGTGTGAGGTTGTTGCACCGTGGCTTGAGCATCAAATGCTGCAGTATGCTGATGCAGTATGAAGAGATTTTTTGAGAGTAGTTATGAGTGGCTGGTAGTCAGTTTCAACATTGGCAGGACGGCCAGATATGAAGTCATAACATTTCTGACAAGCGAAGACCAGAGCAAGGATTTCCTCCTTGATCTGGGCATATCGAGTTTCAGTGTTAGTGAAGGCCCTTGATGCGGAGACTACTGGTCTGCCTCAAAGGTTTCTGTCTTATTTCTGTCATTGAGGACTATCGTCGACATTTTGTTGCAGAGGAGTCGAAGGATGATGACGAATTTCTCTGGATAGCTGGCCTTTGACAGAGCCTTCCACAGTACGTCCCGACTGATGGAGTCAAAAACCTTGGTCAGATCAATGTAGAGTTGTTGATGTTGCACTGGCATTTTTCTTGAAGTTGTGGAGCAGTGAAAAACTCTCCAATGTTCCACGGTTTGGTCGGAAGCCACATTGGTTTTCTGGAAGGATTTCTTCAGAGACTGGGAGAAGGCCACCAACAAGATTCAGGCAATGATCTTCCCAGCAATGGAGAGTAGGGAGATTCCTCGGTAATTCCCACAGTCTGTTTTGTCTCCTTTCTTGAAGATAGAGGTGATGACTGCATCCCTGAGGTCGGCATGGATTTCTTCCTGGTTCCAGATTTGCAGGAGCTGGCGATGGAGATGACGGTGATCCCTTCCTCCTCCAAATTTGAAAATCTCCACTGGGATCCTGTCTACTCCTGTGGCTTTTCCATTCTCCTTGTGTTTAATGGCGGTTTCAGTTTCATCCACGCTTGGTGGGAGCCCAAGATCATCTTTAATATGGAGTTGGGGGATTTCCTCAAACACGTCCTCATCTACAATTGTATCACGGCTTAGGCACTCATGATCATTGCCTGCTAGTTCTTGGCAAGTTGCAGGTGGAGAGTCATGCATTCGTTGAAGCCGACAGGAAGTTCCGTGAGTCAGTTTACAAGTTCGCTCTTGACAGCCAGTCCAATTCCATGCATCCTGAGCTGACACTCATGTTTTCCCCTATAGAAGAAGGTTTGTTTTGATCCCAGATCACACCCCAACATTTGTTAAGATACAAGAACACTAAATGCATTTTAAAAATGTTTTAAACTATGAGGAAAGGATACTTCGCTCCAGGAAAGATTCCACCGACCATTATATATCTTTTATATTAAAACAAAACTTACCCTTTTAAAAAATATATATTTTGGTAAGAATTAACATTTTTACATTTAACACCCATAACATTACAAAACAAAACAAACCCAACACCAACCTCTGCCCCTGCCCACCCCCACCCCCCCGCCCCCCCCCTGCCCCGCAAACTCCAACCAACTTCCCCACCTCGCTCCCTCCCCATCCGAGCAGTTGACGGTAATCAGCTATCCGAAATTTAGTATAAACAAACCCCATCTTTTATGGAATCCCTCACTCACGTCTCTTAAAGCGAATTTCACGTTTCCCAAGTGCAAGAACTCCATTAAATCCCCCAGCCACAGCGAGGCACTGGGTGGAGAAGTTGCCCTCCACTCCAACAGAACCAGTCTGTGAGTGATCAACGAGGCAAAGGTTAAAACATCTACCCCTGCTCCAGTCTGCAACTCTGGCAAGTCTGACACCGAGGGGTAGCACAGTGATGCAGTGGTTCACACTGCTGTCTCATGGTACCAAGGATCTGGGTTTGATCCCAGCCCTGGGTCACTGTCCGTATGGAGTTTCCACATTTCCCTGTGCCTGCACGTGGCTCACCCCCACAACCCAATGATGTGGCTGGTAGGTGAATTGGCCACGCTAAATTGCCCCTTAATTGGAAAAAGAATGTCAAGGGACTGGGCTCTAAATCCACATGCAAGGTTGCCGACATGATGCTGAAGGACTACCTCCAAATTTTCTCCAACTTCGGGCAGGACCAGAACATGTGTGCACGATCGGCTGGGCCTCCCAGACCGTGCACAAATATCTTCCACCCCCTCAAACAGCATGCTCATCCTCGACTTTGTCAGGTGCTGTGTACTACCTTCAGCTGTATTAACCCCAGCCTCGCGCACACGTTTGAGACATTCACCCTCCACAGCACCTCACATCATAAGCCCTCCTCCACTGCCATCACCAGCTCCCCCTCCCACTTGGCCTTAACCCCCTCCTGATCCTCCTTGAAAATCCTACCATCGGTCGTCGACCCCCGACCCCACCACCCGCCCCCCCCCCCCACCCCCCCACCCCATTGACACCGCCCCTCCAGCAACGAGGAGACGGTGCCACCGGAAAAGTCAGAAAAATCTTTTTTCAAAACCCAGCATCTGCATGTACCTGAAACCCTCCCCATGCGGGACTCCAATCCTCCTCCCCACCCTCCAACTCCTCCAAACTTGCAAACCGCCCTTTCATCTCCATCACCTCTCGCTCCTCTCATCTACGAAATCTCACATCCGTCCTGGCTCAAACCCATTGTTCCCTCAGATCGGCATCAACTACGACCCCGCCCCCAACCCAAAGTGCTGCCGAAATTGAATATTTTCAGCATGGCCACCACCACAGGACTCCTGAGAATTTCCCTAGTGCAAACAGGAGCAGGGACATTGCCAGTGCTCGCAACTCGACCCCTTGTAAGAGCCTGCCTCCATCCTCACCCACAAAGCTTCTGTCTGCCTGCTCCAACCCTGCGCCTTCTCTGTGTTCGCCCCAATAATAGCACAACAGAATCGGAATGGCCAAGCCCCTGACTGTCGCCCTCTCTGAAGCACTGTTCCCCTAATCATTGCCACTACCTACACAAATGAAGAAATTAACCTATCCACCCCCATAAACAACTACTTCAGCAAAAAGACTGGTAAGCACTGAAAAAAATAAAATAAAAACCACGGCAAAATGTTCATCTTGGCCACCTGTACCTGACCTGCCAACGAAAGGGGAACATTGTCCCACCTCGATAGATCTGCCTTGACCCTGTCCACCAGACCCACCTCGATAGATCTGCCTTGACCCTGCCCACCAGACTCGTAAAGTTCAACTTACGGAGTTGGAACCAATCCAGAGCCACCTGCACTCCCAAATACCTAACGTGGGTTGTTGCCACCCGAAGTGGCAATCCCCTGCCCCACCACACAATTCACTTTTCCCCAAATTTAACTTGTAGCATGAAAAAGCCCCAAATATCCTAAGCAGTTCCTTTATATACCCCACTGAAGAGCCCGGGCTAGAGATATGCGTCAACAATTCATCAGCATACAGGGATAACCTATGCTCCGCAGCCCCCCTCACTATCTCCCTCCATTTATCCGAGCACCTCAACACTATGGCCAAGGGTTCTATACCCAACACAAAAAGAAGGGGGGACATAGGGCACCCATGCCTCGATCCCCTATGCATCGGAAAGTATCCTGAATTCATCCCATTTGTGCGCACACATGCCATTGTATCTTTATATAACAATTTCACCCATGTCACCAACTTAGGCCCATTCCCAAACCTCTCCAAACCGCATCCACATGATCAAACGCCTTCTCCGCATCCAGCGCCACCACCACCTCCAAACCCCTCCCTTCTGCTGGAGAAAGCACCATATTCAACAGACGCTGCACATTTGACTACTGTATGCCCTTTTCGACCCCGTCTGATCCTCCCCAATCACCTTCGGAAGACACTCCTCCAACCTGAGCACCAGCACCTTAGCCAATATGTTGGTATCCACATTCAACAAAGATATAGGCCTATATGACCCACACTCCACCAAGTCATTGTGCTTCTTAAGCAACTATGAAATGGATGCCTGTCCCATTGTCTCTGGCAGTAACCCCTTAGACATCGCATCCTCAAACATCTCCACCAAGAGTGGCACCAGCTTATCCAAAAATGCTGTATAAAACTCAACCAGGAAACCAGCCGGCCCTGGTGCCTTACCCATCTGCATCCTCCCTATCACCATCCCTCACCTTTTTTCTCTCCACTGGCTCTTCCAACACCGCTCTCCCCTTCTCTCCTACTTTGGGACATTCCAATCCGCCCCGAAAAATCCCTCATGTCTGACTCATCCTCTGGGGGCTCTGACTTAGACAAATTCTTATAAAACTCCTCAAATGCCTTCTTCATCTGTTCCGGTGCCACCCCAAGCTCCCCTGTCCCATACCAGACCCGAAAAATCTCTCTCGCAGCCACCTACCAGTCCGCCAACAAGCAGCTGGCCTTCTCCCCACACTCGCACACAGCCCCCCTTACCTGCCTCAACTGCCGAACTGCCTTGCCCATGGACACAAGGTCAAACCTCGCTGTAGCTCCTTCCTCCTCACCGGAAGATCCGGAGGAAGATTTGCATACCTTCCATCCACCTCCAAAATCTCCTCTACCAACTGCTGCTGCTGTCCACCAGAACCTTAAAACAAGATGGCAAAAACCAGAAGCTCCAGCAGAAGCCACCCAGTGGCGACCTCCACTAACATGTCACCATCAGAAGTCAACAAAATTTACTCTTGACATAGAATTGAACACATTAATATCACAGAAAATAGCTTTTCAATTAACAGTGAAACTATTCTTAAAAGGACATTGAAAACAGCGCGATTGGAGAGAGAGCCGGGATATTGAAAACAGCGCGAGAAGAGAGAGAGCCAGGACATTGAAAACAGCGCGAGAGGAGAGAGAGCCGGGAGATTTAAAAAGCGCGGGAGATTTTAAAAGCGTGGAGAGGAGAGAGAGCCGGGAGATTTAAAAAGCGCGGGAGATTTAAAAAGCGCAGAAGCTGCGAGTCAGAGCGGAGATTTAAAAAGATCGCGGCCTAGTTTCGGGAGCCGTTCGGAGGAGGAGGAGCAGTCTCTGTCAGGGAGAGAACCTGGGAACATTTAAGACACTCAGAAGGTAAGTAAGTGATTTTTACTCATTTTTACTTTTATACCTTTTTCAAATTGTGTGTGTCGGGGGGGAAACTGAAGTGACATCACAGAAAAGCTGTGACCTGAGTGGCTGGTTGGGAATCTACACTAAATTAAAAAAATTAAGCATTGGTAACTAATTAAACATTATTACTTAATTATAATTTAGAGGGGTATCTAAGCCAGAGATCGGAGAGTACTATATTTAGCATTCTCATTTATATTAGAAATCTAGTGCTAGGAAACAGATAGTGAACAGTAACTTTAATTTAAAAAAAATTTTTTTTTTAACGTTTAATTTTAATTAATTGATGCAATGTCAGTTAGAGGGGTGCAGTGCTCTGACTGTGAGATGTGGCAGGTCCGGGAGGCTGCCAGCGTCCCGGATGGCTTCGTCTGCAGAAAGTGCAACCAACCTGGAGCTCCTCACAGACCGCATGGTTCGGTTGGAGCAGCAATTGGATGCACTTAGGAGCATGCAGGTGGCGGAAAGCATCATAGATGGCAGTTATATAAATGTGGTCACACCCAAGGTGCAGGCAGAGAAATGGGTGACCACCAGAAAGGGCAGGCAGTCAGTGCAGGAATCCCCTGTGGTTGTCCCCCTCTCGAACAGGTATACCCCTTTAGATACTGTCGGGGGGGGGGGGGGATAGCCTATCAGGGGAAAACAGCAGCAGCCAGAGCAGTGGCACCACAGCTGGCTCTGATGTTCAGAAGGGAGGGTCAAAGCGCAGAAGAGCAATAGTAATAGGGGACTCTATAGTCAGGGGCACAGATAGGCGCTTCTGTGGACGTGAGAGAGACTCCAGGATGGTATGTTGCCTCCCTGGTGCCAGGGTCCAGGATGTCTCCGAACAGGTAGAGGGCATCCTGAATGGGGAGGGCAAACAGGCAGAGGTCGTTGTACATATTGGTACTAACGACATAGGCAGGAAGGGGCATGAGGTCCTGCAGCAGGTGTTCAGGGAGCTAGGCAGAAAGTTAAAAGACAGGACCTCTAGGGTTGTAATCTTGGGATTACTCCCTGTGCCACGTGCCAGTGAGGCTAGAAATAGGAAGATAGAGCAGCTAAACATGTGGCTAAACAGCTGGTGTAGGAGGGAGGGTTTCCGTTACCTGGGCCACTGGGAGCTCCTCCGGGGCAGGTGTGACCCATATAAGAAGGACGGGTTGCATCTAAACTGGAGAGGCATAAATATCCTGGCCGCGAGGTTTGCTAGTGTCACACGGGAGGGTTTAAACTAGTATGGCAGGGGGGTGGGCACGGGAGCAATAGGTCAGAAGGTGAGAGCATTGAGGGAGAACTAGGGAATAGGGACAGTGGGGCTCTGAGGCAGAGCAGACAGGGAGAAGTTGCTGAACACAGCTGGTCTGGTGGCCTGAAGTGCACATGTTTTAATGCAAGAAGTATTACGGGTAAGGCAGATGAACTTAGAGCTTGGATTAGTACTTGGAACTATGATGTTGTTGCCATTACAGAGACCTGGTTGAGGGAAGGGTAGGATTGGCAGCTAAACGTTCCAGGATTTAGATGTTTCAGGTGGGATAGAGGGGGATGTAAAAGGGGTGGCGGAGTTGCGCTACTGGTTAGGGAGAATATCACAGCTGTACTGCGGGAGGACACCTCAGAGGGCAGTGAGGCTATATGGGTAGAGATCAGGAATAAGAAGGGCGCAGTCACAATGTTGGGGGTTTACTACAGGCCTCCCAACAGCCAGCGGGAGATAGAGGAGCAGATAGGTAGACAGATTTTGGAAAAGAGTAAAAACAACAGGGTTGTGGTGATGGGAGACTTCAACTTCCCCAATATTGACTGGGACTTCCTTAGTGCCAGGGGCTTAGACGGGGCGGAGTTTGTAAGGAGGATCCAGGAGGGCTTTAAACAATATGTAGACAGTCCAACTAGGGAAGGGGCGGTACTGGACCTGGTATTGGGGAATGAGCCCGGCCAGGTGGTAGAAGTTTCAGTAGGGGAGCATTTCGGGAACAGTGACCACAATTCTGTAAGTTTTAAAGTGCTGGTGGACAAGGGTGAGAGTGGTCCTAGGATGAATGTGCTAAATTGGGGGAAGGCTAATTATAACAATATTAGGCAGGAACTGAAGAACATAGATTGGGGGCGGATGTTTGAGGGCAAATCAACATCTGACATGTGGGAGGCTTTCAAGTGTCAGTTGAAAGGAATTCAGGACCGGCATGTTCCTGTGAGGAAGAAGGATAAATACGGCAATTTTCGGGAACCTTGGATAACGAGAGATATTGTAGGCCTCGTCAAAAAGTAAAAGGAGGCATTTGTCAGGGCTAAAAGGCTGGGAACAGACGAAGCCTGTGTGGAATATAAGGAAAGTAGGAAGGAACTTAAGCAAGGAGTCAGGAGGACTAGAAGGGGTCACGAAAAGTCATTGATAAATAGGGTTACGGAAAGTCCCAAGGCTTTTTACACGTACATAAAAAGCAAGAGGGTAGCCAGGGAAAGGGTTGGCCCACTGAAGGATAGGCAAGGGAGTCTATGTGTGGAGCCAGAGGAAATGGGCGAGGTACTAAATGAATACTTTGCATCAGTATTCACCAAAGTGAAGAAATTGGTAGATGTTGAGTCTGGAGAAGGGTGTGTAGATAGCCTGGGTCACATTGAGATCCAAAAAGACGAGGTGTTGGGTGTCTTAAAAAATATTAAGGTAAATAAGTCCCCAGGGCCTGATGGGATCTACCCCGGAATACTGAAGGAGGCTGGAGAGGAAATTGCTGAGGCCTTGACAGAAATCTTTGGATCCTCACTATCTTCAGGTGATGTCCCAGAGGATTGGAGAATAGCCAATGTTGTTCCTCTGTTTAAGAAGGGTAGCAAGGATAATCCAGGGAACTACAGGCCCTTACTTCAGTGGTAGGGAAATTACTGGAGAGAATTCTTCGAGATAGGATCTACACCCATTTGGAAGCAAATGGACGTATTCGTGAGAGGCAGCATGGTTTTGTGAAGGGGAGGTTGTGTCTCACTAACTTGATAGAGTTTTTCGAGGAGGTCACAAAGACGATTGATGCAGGTAGGGCAGTGGATGTTGTCTATATGGGCTTCAGTAAGGCCTTTGACAAGGTCCCTCATGGTAGACTAGTACAAAAGGAGAAGTCACACGGGATCAGGGGTGAGCTGGCAAGGTGGATACAGAACTGGCTAGGTCATATAAGGCAGAGAGTAGCAATGGAAGGATGCTTTTCTAATTGGAGGGCTGTGACCAGTGGTGTTCCACAGGGATCAGTGCTGGAATCTTTGCTGTTTGTAGTATATATAAATGATTTGGAGGAAAATGTAACTGGTCTGATTAGTAGGTTTGCAGACGACACAAAGGTTGGTGGAATTGCGGATAGCGATGAGGACTGTCAGAGGATACAGCAGGATTTAGATTGTTTGGAGACTTGGGCGGAGAGATGGCAGATGGAGTTTAATCTGGACAAATGTGAGGTAATGCATTTTGGAAAGCCTATTGCAGGTAGGGAATATACAGTGAATGGTAGAACCCTCAAGAGTATTGAAAGTCAAAGAGATCTAGGAGTACAGGTCCACAGGTCACTGAAAGGGGCAACACAGGTGGAGAAGGTAGTCAAGAAGACATGCGGCAGGCTTGCCTTCATTGGCCGGGGCATTGAGTATAAGAATTGGCAAGTCATGTTGCAGCTGTATAGAACCTTAGTTAGGCCACACTTGGAGTATAGTGTTCAATTCTGGTCGCCACACTACCAGAAGGATGTGGAGGCTTTAGAGAGGGTGCAGAAGAGATTTACCAGAATGTTGCCTGGTATGGAGGGCATTAGCTATGAGGAGCGGTTGAATGAACTCGGTTTGTTCTCACTGGAACGAAGGAGGTTGAGGGGCGACCTGATAGAAGTCTACAAAATTATGAGGGGCATAGACAGAGTGGATAGTCAGAGGCTTTTCCCCAGGGTAGAGGGGTCAATTACTAGGGGGCATAGGTTTAAGGTGCGAGGGGCAAGGTTTAGAGTAGATGTACGAGGCAAGTTTTTTTACACCGAGGGTAGTGGGCGCCTGAAACTCGCTACCGGAGGAGGTGGTGGAAGCAGGGACGATAGTGACATTTAAGGGGCATCTTGACAAATACATGAATAGGATGGGAATAGAGGGATACGGACCCAGGAAGTGTAGATGATTGTAGTTTAGTCGGGCAGCCTGGTCGGCACTGGCTTGGAGGGCCGAAGGGCCTGTTCCTGTGCTGTACATTTCTTTGTCTATTGTTCTTTGAAACCCTTTTTACTACTAGCTTAGACCTTCTCTATCGCCAATTAAGCAAAGCCCATTTTAGTAAAAAGCCGCTTATAAATAAAGTTAGCAAACACAGGGCTACTTGCTGTATGCTTGTATAGAGATTTCTTGGAAAGACTGCTTGGAGAGAAAGAAATATCTTTCAGGAACCAGACTGCAGATCCTTCAGTCTTTGTTTTTTTTAATATAAATATTTTATTGAGAATTTTTGGTCAACCAACACAGTACATTGTGCATCCTTTACACAATATTATAACAACACAAATAACAATGACCTATTTGATAAACAAAAAATGAATAAGTAATAAATAACAAAAATGAAAACTAACCCTAATTGGCAACTGCCTTATCACAAGTAACACTCTCCAAAAATATAATTTAACAGTCCAATATATAATTATCTGTCGCAACGACCTATACATATTATACAGTATACATTAACAGCCCTGAGAGTCCTTCTGGTTCCTCTCCCCCCCCCCCCCCCCCCCCCCCCCCGATCCTGGGCTGCTGCTGCTGCCTTGTTTTTTCCATTCCATCTATCTTTCTGCGAGGTATTCGACGAACGGTTGCCACCGCCTGGTGAACCCTTGAGCCGACCCCCTTAGAACGAACTTAATCCGCTCTAGCTTTATAAACCCCGCCATGTCATTTATCCAGGTCTCCACACCGGGGGCTTGGCTTCTTTCCACATTAGCAATATCCTGCGCCAGGCTACTAGGGACGCAAAGGCCAAAACATCGGCCTCTCTCGCCTCCTGCACTCCCGGCTCTTGTGCAACCCCAAATATAGCCAACCCCCAGCTTGGTTCGACCCGGACCCCCACTACTTTTGAAAGCACCTGGATGACCCCATCCAAAACCCCTGTAGTGCCGAGCATGACCAAAACATATGGGTATGATTCGCTGGGCTTCTCGAGCACCTCGCACACCTATCCTCCACCCCAAAAAATTTACTGAGCCGTGCTCCAGTCATGTGCGCCCTGTGTAATACCTTAAACTGAATCAGGCTTAGCCTGGCACATGAGGACGACGAGTTTACCCAGCTTAGGGCATCTGCCCACAGCCCCTCCTCGATCTCCACCCCCAGCTCTTCTTCCCATTTCCCTTTTAGTTCATCTACCATAGTCTCCCCTTCGTCCCTCATTTCCCCATATATATCTGACACCTTACCATCCCCCACCCATGTCTTTGAGATCACTCTGTCCTGCACCTCGTGTCGGGAGCTGCGGGAATTCCCTCACCTGTTGCCTCGCAAAAGCCCTCAGTTGCATATACCTGAATGCATTCCCTTGGGGCAACCCATATTTCTCGGTCAGCGCTCCCAGACTCGCGAACTTCCCATCCACAAACAGATCTTTCAGTTGTGTTATTCCTGCTCTTTGCCACATTCCATATCCCCCATCCATTCCCCCCGGGGCAAACCTATGGTTGTTTCTTATCGGGGACCCCCCCAAGGCTCCAGTCTTTCCCCTATGCCGTCTCCACTGTCCCCAAATCTTCAGTGTAGCCACCACCACCGGGCTTGTGGTGTAGTTCCTCGGTGAGAACGGCAATGGGGCTGTCACCATAGCCTGTAGGCTAGTCCCCCTACAGGACGCCCTCTCTAATCTCTTCCACGCCGCTCCCTCCTCCTCTCCCATCTACTTACTCACCATTGAAATATTAGCGGCCCAATAATACTCACTTAGGCTCGGTAGTGCCAGCCCCACCCTATCCCTGCTACGCTGTAAGAATCCCTTCCTCACTCTTGGGGTCTTCCCGGCCCACACAAAACCCATGATGCTCTTTTCAATCCTTTTTAAAAAAGCCTTCGTGATCACCACCGGGAGGCACTGAAACACAAAGAGGAATCTCGGGAGGACCACCATCTTAACCGCCTGCACCCTCCCTGCCAGTGACAGGGATACCATATCCCATCTCTTGAAATCCTCCTCCATTTGTTCCACCAACCGCGTTAAATTTAACCTATGCAATGTGCCCCAATTCTTGGCTATCTAGATCCCCAGGTAACGAAAGTCCCTTGTTACCTTCCTCAATGGTAGGTCCTCTATTTCTCTACTCTGCTCCCCTGGATGCACCACAAACAACTCGCTTTTCCCCATGTTCAGTTTATATCCTGAAAAATCCCCAAACTCCCCAAGTATCCGCATTATTTCTGGCATCCCCTCCACCGGGTCTGCCACGTATAGTAGCAAATCGTCTGCATACAAAGATACCCGGTGTTCTTCTCCTCCTCTAAGTACTCCCCTCCACTTCTTGGAACACCTCAACGCTATCGCCAGGGGCTCAATCGCCAGTGCAAACAATAATGGGGACAGAGGGCATCCCTGCCTTGTCCCTCTATGGAGCCGAAAATATGCAGATCCCCGTCCATTTGTGACCACACTCGCCATCGGGGCCCTATACAACAGCTGCACCCATCTAACATACCCCTCTCCAAAACCAAATCTCCTCAACACCTCCCACAAATAATCCCACTCCACTCTATCAAATGCTTTCTCAGCATCCATCGCCACTACTATCTCCGTTTCCCCCTCTGGTGGGGCCATCATCATTACCCCTAACAGCCTCCGTATATTCGTGTTCAGCTGTCTCCCCTTCACAAACCCAGTTTGGTCCTCGTGGACCACCCCCGGGACACATTCCTCTATTCTCATTGCCATTACCTTGGCCAGGATCTTGGCATCTACATTTAGGAGGGAAATAGGTCTATTGGACGCGCATTGTAGCGGGTCCTTTTCCTTCTTTAAGAGAAGCGATATCGTTGCTTCAGACATAGTCGGGGGCAGTTGTCCCCTTTCCTTTGCCTCATTAAAGGTCCTCGTCAATACCGGGGCGAGCAAGTCCACATATTTTCTATAGAATTCGACTGGGAATCCATCCGGTCCCGGGGCCTTTCCCGCCTGCATGCTCCTAATTCCTTTCACCACTTCTTCTACCTCGATCTGTGCTCCAAGTCCCACCCTTTCCTGCTCTTCCACCTTGGGAAATTCCAGCCGATCCAAGAAGCCCATCATTCTCTCCCTCCCATCCGGGGGTTGAGCTTCATATAATTTTTTATAAAATGTCTTGAACACTCCATTCACTCTCTCCGCTCCCCGCTCCATCTCTCCTTCCTCATCCCTCACTCCCCCTATTTCCCTCGCTGCTCCCCTTTTCCTCAATTGGTGTGCCAGCAACCTGCTTGCCTTCTCCCCATATTCGTACTGTACACCCTGTGCCTTCCTCCATTGTGCCTCTGCAGTGCCCGTAGTCAGCAAGTCAAATTCTACATGTAGCCTTTGCCTTTCCCTGTACAGTCCCTCCTCCGGTGCTTCCGCATATTGTCTGTCCACCCTCAAAAGTTCTTGCAGCAACCGCTCCCGTTCCTTACTCTCCTGCTTCCCTTTATGTGCCCTTATTGATATCAGCTCCCCTCTAACCACCGCCTTCAACGCCTCCCAGACCACTCCCACCTGGACCTCCCCATTATCATTGAGTTCCAAGTACTTTTCAATGCACCCCCTCACCCTTAGACACACACCCTCATCTGCCATTAGTCCCATGTCCATTCTCCAGGGTGGGCGCCCTCCTGTTTCCTCCCCTATCTCCAAGTCTACCCAGTGTGGAGCGTGATCCGAAATGGCTATAGCCGTGTACTCCGTTCCCCTCACCTTCGGGATCAATGCCCTTCCCAGCACAAAAAAGTCTATTCGCGAGTAGACTTTATGGACATAGGAGAAAAACGAGAACTCCTTACTCCTAGGTCTGCTAAATCTCCACGGGTCTACACCTCCCATCTGCTCCATAAAACCTTTAAGTACCTTGGCTGCTGCCGGCCTCCTTCCAGTCCTGGACTTCGACCTATCCAGCCCTGGTTCCAACACCGTATTAAAATCTCCCCCAACACCGTATTAAAATTATCAGCCTTCCCATCTCTAGGTCCGGAATGCGTCCTAGCATCTGCCTCATAAAATTGGCATCATCCCAGTTCGGGGCATATACGTTTACCAAAATCACCGTCTCCCCCTGTAGTTTGCCACTCACCATCACGTATCTGCCCCCGTTATCCGCCACTGTAGTCTTTGCCTCGAACATTACCCGCTTCCCGACTAATATAGCCACCCCCCCTGTTTTTTGCATCTAGCCCCGAATGGAACACCTGCCCCACCCATCCTTTGCGTAGCCTAACCTGGTCTATCAGTTTCAGGTGCGTTTCCTGTAACATAACCACATCTGCCTTAAGTTTCTTAAGGTGTGCGATACCCGTGCCCTCTTTATCGGCCCGTTCAGCCCTCTCACGTTCCACGTGATCAGCCGGGTTGGGGGGCTTCCTACCCCCCCCTTGTCGATTAGCCATCCCCTTTTTCCAGCTCCTCACCCGGTTCCCACGCAGCTGTATCTCCCCCAGGCGGTGGCCCCCCGCCCATCCCCTCCCATACCAGCTCCCCCCTCTCCCCAGCAGCAGCAACCCAGTAATTCCCCCCTCCCACCGCCCCCCCCCCCGCTAGATCCCCCGCTAGCGTAATTACTCCCCCCATGTTGCTCCCAGAAGTCAGCAAACTCTGGCCGACCTCTGCTTCCCCCCGTGACCTCGGCTCGCACCGTGCGACGCCCCCTCCTTGCTGCTTCTCTATTCCCGCCATGATTATCATAGCGCGGGAACCAAGCCCGCGCTTCTCCCTTGGCCCCGCCCCCAATGGCCAACGCCCCATCTCCTCCACCTCCCCTCCTCCCCCCATCACCACCTGTGGAAGAGAGAAAAGTTACCACATCGCAGGATTAGTACATAAAACTCCTCTTTCCCCCCTTTTTAACCCCCCTCTTCGCCCCCCACATTCGCCCCACCACTTTGTTCAAACGTTCTTTTTAATAACCCGCTCATTCCAGTTTTTCTTCCACAATAAAAGTCCACGCTTCATCCGCCGTCTCAAAGTAGTGGTGCCTCCCTCGATATGTGACCCACAGTCTTGCCGGTTGCAGCATTCCAAATTTTATCTTCTTTTTATGAAGCACCGCCTTGGCCCGATTAAAGCTCGCCCTCCTTCTCGCCACCTCCACACTCCAGTCTTGATAAACGCGGATCACCGCGTTCTCCCATTTACTGCTCCGAGTTTTCTTTGCCCATCTAAGGACCATTTCTCTATCCTTAAAATGGAGGAATCTCACCACTATGGCTCTGGGAATTTCTCCCGCTCTCGATCCTCGCGCCATCACTCGGTATGCTCCCTCCACCTCCAACGGACCCGCCGGGGCCTCCGCTCCCATTAACGAGTGCAGCATCGTGCTCACATATGCCCAGACGTCCGCTCCCTCCGCACCTTCAGGAAGACCAAGAATCCTCAGGTTGCGTTGTTCTCCAGTGCCTCCAACCTTTCCACACATCGTTTCTGATGTGCCTCATGCGTCTCCGTCTTCACCACCAGGCCCTGTATGTCGTCCTCATTCTCGGCTGCCTTTGCCTTCACGACCCGAAGCTCCCGCTCCTGGGTCTTTTGTTCCTCCTTTAGCCCTTCGATCGCCTGTAGTATCGGGGCCAACAGCTCTTTCTTCATTTCCTTTTTGAGCTCTTCAACACAGCATTTCAAGAACTCTTGTTGTTCAGGGCCCCATGTTAAACTGCCACCTTCCGACGCCATCTTGGTTTTTGCTTGCCTTCCTTGCCGCTGTTCTAAAGGATCCACTGCAATCCGGCCACTTTCTCCTCCTTTTTTCGTCCGTATCCAGGGGGGATTCCCTTCTGGTTTACCGCACAGTGTTTTTAGCCGTCAAAATTGCCGTTGGGGCTCCTATCAAGAGCCCAAAAGTCCGTTTCACCGGGAGCTGCCGAAACGTGCGACTCAGCTGGTCATCGCCTCACCCGGAAGTCCCTTCAGTCTTTGTTAGACTACTGCTCAACCTGACAGCATTTGACAAAGACTGCCGTTCAATTTAAAAACTCCTAGCAGATTTCTAAATCTTTATCAAACTGCAAAACTGCAGAAAGACCTCGCTGCTCCCATTAATTATGTCATCTTTTATCACACTCACATCCCATGACCTGGTTACCTAAATCTAAGCACAATATCTCAAATTATCTACTCTTCAGGGAATCTCCAGCAATCATAACAAAGTTCCATTAGGTCTCTTGTTTGTAAACAAATACCTGGTTGGAATGATGATCACACTTTTATGACATCTTAATTGTACCTTTAGCAGACACACTGCCTGCCTGTATTTTAAACCATGAATTTCAATGCTCTTTGGTTCTCTGGAGGGCACGATGGCAATGTTGAAGTGCCTGAGTTTACTGGCAACAAGGGCAGTTCTCCATTCCAGTTGATTGTTTTGCCCGTTATCCGTGAAGGTTCGTCCATTCCACCTTCTGAAATTTGAGTTTATCTTTGATTTTCTGCCCGCAACTAGATGAGCCCACTAGATGCGGTTTTCCAGCCAGATCGGAGATGGAACAGACTATCTTTAGGACACCTTTTCTCACCCTTTCCCTATGCGGAATGATCAGAATGGAACCTGAAGAGGGCTGCTCAGTCATGAAGAAAGCTGCTGATATGCATTCCTGTGAGATGACTGAATCAAACTCCAGGGCCTTTGTGCGAGTCTGAAGCTAGGGACTTCCAGGTCTCAAGGTCCTGTCCCGTCACCTCTAGCTGATTGCTGCAGGGCTTGTTTGTGTGAGGGTGTGTTGGTTTCCAAGGTAGACAGACGCCTTGTGCGGGTCACCTTTTAACCTGGAAACGTCATTGCACATCAGCAGGCACATGGTCATTGACATGTCCAGTTCCAGTGGCAAAGGAATCTCGATGACCGAGGCTCTCACTGCTGCTGCAGCCTTCATCTGGCATCGCAGCCATTGATATCATACGAGTAACTTCCACCAAATCTGCCACTCAGGACTTGGTTTGGATTGAGTTGCGCTTCATCTGGTTCCTCCCCTCCAACCTTACCGTCATGGGTGACCCTGCCAAGAGCTTAAGACTCCCGGTGGCATCACTCTCGGGAACAACAAAATGCACAAGTTTCACCACCACAGCAAGGTGGCAATCCATGGACAGGGGAATGAACAGAAACTTTTGAGGTCAAGACTGGAGTCCAGCAGGGATGCATCATCACCCCCACCCTTTTCTCCATCTTGATCGCCAACATCTTTCACCTTGTCAAGAACAAGCCTCCCAGTGGAGCGGACATCGTCTCCAGGATGGACGAAAAACATTTAAATCTCAACCAGTGGAAATCCAAGAAGAAAACGACACTGACATCGCTCGTGGAACTTGAATATTCGAATTACATCGCCATCCCCGCTCTCACAGTAGACAATCTCCAAGCCATGCATGACGCCTTCGCAGAAACATCCCGAAGAATCGGTCTCAGCCTCAACTTCAAGAAGACTCAAGTGCTAAACCATTCTGCCCCAGGGCAAGATCCAGTCTCTACCTTCATGAAGATCAATGGAGAAACCCTTCCAAACATGGAACATTTCCCCTGCTTGGGGAGCCACTTCTCATCTAAGGCTGACATTGATGCAGAGATCCAACATTGTATCCAATTGTGAGAGCTGCTTATTGACACCCAAGGATGAGACTTTTTGAAATCCGTGCTGATACCAAGATCCTTGTGTACAAGGCAGTTGTCCTCCCAACTCTTCCCAATGGCTCAGAAACCTGGACTACATACAGACGCCACCCCCAAGGCCCTGGAGAGGTACCAATCAATGCTGTCTGAGATGGATTATCTGTATCAGCTAAACGACAGGCAGACTAACATTAGCATCCTTAACGGAGCCATGAGCACCAGCACCGAGACCACAATCATCCAAAGCCAATTCCGCTGGGCGTGCCATGTGGTTAGGGTGTCAAAGCAAATCTTCTTTGCCCAGCTCAAGGAAGGCTCCTGAAAAAGAAGAGGACAAAGGAGGAGCTTCAAAAACACCCTGAAGGCTTACCTCAAGAAATGTAACTTGAACGTCACCCACTGGTCAGGACAACAGGAATCATTGCCCTGCTCAGATTTGATTTTTCTTTGCGCAGGAAGCAACAATGCCAAGGTCATGCCTTGTTTAAGTTTTTATACAGTCGTACCTACATAATCAACTTCGATTTTCCACTGGTCATATGGTTCAGAGTCTTTACAAGACCACTCAAAAGTGTTTTACAGCCAATGAAGCACCCCAGAAGTGTAGCAAGCATAGCAGCCAATTTGTGCACAGCAAGCTCCCACAAACAGCAATGCGATAGTGAGTAGGTAATGTGTTCTTGTAATGTTGATTGAGGGATAAATATTGGCGAGTACATTGCGGTAACTTCCCCAATGTCATGGGCTCTTTTACATCCACTCAAGTAGGCACATGGGTCCTGGAATTATCGGCTCATATGAAATAAGGCATCTCTATAGTGCAATACTCCCTCAGCACTGCACTGGAATGTCTGCCTTGATTTTGTGCTGAAGCACAAAATAGATACCTAGTGTATCTATTTAAAGGATTAGTATACCTTGCACAGCAAGAGATAAGGAGCACAAATGAGCAGGTGAGCTGAGGCAGAGGCTGAATTGAGCAATGTCACAAACCAATAGTTTACCATCACTTGAGGTGGTAGTTGAATATGTGGAGTGTCCTGGTTCCATGTACAGTTAGAAAGAACATTTTACCATTTCACAAACCAAAAACTAACCACAGGTGAATATGGAAAATGAGTTAGTAGTGACTTACTACAGTGAAGCTATTTGAAAATGTGGATTTTTCTCTTATGTTGACCTTTTGTTTTGACAAAACATGAAAACAATGGAACAAACTCAAGGTGATGTTTATGGTGTTGGTAATGAGTTCAAAATAGCCTTTGCCGCACAGTCTACTATGAAATATAACGAATTGGAATAAAATAATAAGACCTCAGTTATGCAGAGTTTAATTGAAGCTGACCTTGAACTTCCTGTTGCAGGAAATTATGCTCACATTCTGGTTTTGCAGCAGGAACTTTGTGAAAACCCTTGTGAAAACGAGTGACACCAGGAACTTACATGTCACCATTTTTTTTAAAAAGAGGAGAGTTGACACAAACATAACAGAAGGCTGATGTAAAGATTTTTCTGACTAATTATGAATGCTAACACTTTTAAATAAAATAGCCTCGATTCTCTGATCAAAAACGTTTCGTTATCGTTTTTAAAAGCACTTTCACATAAACGTGCAAGGGTGTGTTACATGTCAAGGAGAGGCTCGCTGAAAATTGTACTTACAGCAAAACGGCATTCATCAATGTTTTATTTTTTAATTCATTCATGGGATGTAGGTGCTCCCCATCATTTAGTGCCTTTTGGAGGTGGTGGGTTGAGCCACAATCTTAACTCGGTCATTTCAGAGGGCAGGTACAGGACCACAACATTGTTGTTGGTCTGTAGTCACATGCAGGCCAACGCTGCATGAATGGCAGATTTCCTTCCCTCCAGGACACGATGTAAACTTGTTTTTACAACAACATGGTAGCATTATAGTCCCCATTTCTAATACTTGCTACTGATTCAAGACTTATTTACTTCTTTGAATTAAATTTCATCAGAGGCGGGGGTGAGATTGGATCTCACGTCTCTGAATCATTAGTCCAGCAACATAGCCATTATGCAGCAGTACTTCTGGAGCAAATAGCATTGGAATATCAGCAACAGGAAACCACGTGCTTTAATGTTTCTAAACAGAGAGGTCCACCACAGGAGTCGATTCGGCAGGGTCTTCAAGTCCCCATAATCCATAAGCATGTGTATAGCTTCATAGTATCACGACAGTGCGAAGGAGGCCATTCGGCCCATCGAGTCTGCATTGACTCTCCGCATCCACTCCCCCATCCTTTCTCCACCTAATCATCTTTTTGGGAAACTAATGGGTAATTAGAGTGGCCAATCTACCTAACCTGCATATCTTTGCACTGTGGGGAGAAACCGGAGGACCTGGAGGGAACTCATACAGACAATTGGATAAGTAACTGGCTATCACATAGAAGACAGAGGGTGGTGGTGGATGGAAAATTTTCAGACTGGAGACCAGTTGCCAACAGTGTACCACAGGGATCAGTGCTGGGTCCTCTGCTATTTGTGATTTTTATCAATGACTTGGAGGAGGGGGCTGAAGGGTGGGTCAGTAAATTTGCTGATGACACCAAGATTGGTGGAGTAGTGGATGAGGTGGAGGGCTGTTGTAGGCTGCAAAGAGACATTGATAGGATGCAGAGCTGGGCCAAAAAATGGCAGATGGAGTTTAACCCTGATAAGTGCGAGGTGATTCATAGTTGTAGAAAAAATTTGAATGCGGATTACAGGGTCAACGGCAGGGTTCTGAGGAATGTGGAGGAACAGAGATATATTGGGGTTCATGTCCACAGATCTCTGAAAGTTGCCACTCAAGTGGATAGAGCCGTGAAGAAGGCTTACAGTGTGTTAGCGTTTATTAACAGGGGGCTTGAGTTTAAGAGCCGCGGGGTTATGCTGCAACTATACATGACCCTGGTGAGACCACATTTGGAGTATTGTATGTAGTTCTGGTCACCTCATTATAGGAAGGATGTGGAAGCATTGGAAAGGGTGCAAAGGAGATTGACCAGGATGCTGCCTGGTTTGCAGGATAGGTCCTTTGAGGAAAGGTTGAGGGAGCTAGGGCTTTTCTCTTTGGAGCAGAGGAGGATGAGAGGCAACTTATTAGAGGCTTATAAGATAATGAGGGGGATAGATAGAGTGGACGTTCAGAGACTATTTCCTCGGGTGGATGTAGCTGTTACAAGGGGGCATAGCTATAAGATTCAGGGTGGGAGAAACAGGAGGCATGTCCGAGGTAGGTTCTTTACTCAGGGAGTGGTTAGGGTGTGGAATGGACTGCCTGCTGTGATAGTGGAGTCGGACACTTTAGGAACGTTCAAGCGGTTATTGGATAGGCACATGGAGCACACCAGAATGACAGGGAGTGGGATAGCTTGATCTTGGTTTCGGACAAAGCTCGGCACAACATCGAGGGCCGAAGGGCCTGTTCTGTGCTGTACTGTTCTATGGGGAGAATGTACAAACTCCACACAGGCTGTAATTGAACCCGAGTGCCTGGCGCGGTGAGGCTAACCATTGTGCCACCATGCTGCCCATCACTCTCAGTATTTGTAATTAGTTTATTAATGTTTGTATTTTTGAGATTGCATTTGTTTCTAAAATGTTCATTCAAGGACATTTTTAATTAAATTACTCTGATGCCATGAAATGCTGGAGGTGTCAGTATTTGATACTTGATGTATCGACCTCCATTTCCGATGTATTTTTAGCCATAACTTTACCACCATAAGGCGAGCAAAGGTGAAGGTAGCTGTTTTCTTCACAGAATCACTTGGCGATTGCAAGCGTTTGCAGTGCAGCTTCCAAGATATTAGTCTGTCTCAATCTCGTTCCTCAATTATTATGGCACCATTAATCGATTCATCAACTTAATGTTATTAGCTATATAAAAATGGAAAATGCTGAAAATATTCAAAAGATCTGTAGACAGTGTTCACACTACAGGTCGATAACCTTTCACCAGAACTGGGAAAAGTTAGAGATGCAATAGAGTTTGAGGAACTTTAAGGGGAGTGTGAGAAAAAGAACAAAAGGAAAGGTGTGTGTTTTATAACCTCCACAACTTCACACTATCAGCGGTCCCATGGTGCCAAGTCAAAGTGATAACCAGAGAATCAAAATGGTTACAGCACAAAAGGAGGCCATTCAGCCCATCACATTGATGCAAGAGTAACTCCGCTAGTCCTGCTGCCGCTCCTTTTCCCTGTAGTTCTACACATTGGGCCGTAACTGCCGTGCTGCCCAGCATCGGATTTTGGAAGGGCGGGGGGAGAAGATATCACAAAGATGCGCTGGAAAACCCATCTCTGCACTTGCAAATCAATTGCCCAGCAGTGCTAACTTCCCCTGGGTAATTGAACTGCACTGTGAACCATCCAAAAATTTGATTCAAATCACAAACTTTGGATGTTTCTGCCAGGGTTACACTAATAGCTACTCTAAAAGAGTCAACAAAACCTCTTCTAACTTCTGCATAACTATATTAAATGCCCAGACTGATTCCTGCACAAGATCCCCCTCCACAACCCAACACGACTAACCACTATCCCACGGTACCCCCCACGCATAGCGGACTCGTTCTCCTCCACCCATCGTCCCTACTCTCATTCTTGACCGAACCTGACCCCCCAACCCAGCTGGATTACTCCCTTCCTGCCGACACAACTCCCTGACCCAGCTGATTCACCCCCAACCCCGGACTGACCCCCTGACCCAGCTGGACCACTCCCACTCCCTGACCGACCCGGCTGGTTCAACCCCTCCATCCCAGCCGGACCACCCCCACTGACTCTAGATATTGACCACCTGAGTCGGAAGATCACTTGGGACAAGCACAAAAGGAATTTGCCACAGTTAAGTGAGCAGAGAGGCAATCCAACACCGATTGCCACGCTGCGGAGGTTACGGCCCTTTCCCCCTTCAGATAATGATCCAATTCCCTTTTGAAAGCAATGATCGAATCGCCCTCCACCATGCTCTCAGCAGGGCATTCCAGATCCTAAACACTCACCACGTCAAAAAAAGGCTTTTCCTCATGTTGCCCTGGTTCTTTTGCCAATCAATTTAAGTAAATATCTTCTGGTTCACAACACTTCCATTAATTGGGAACAGTTTTGCAACGACTATTTTGTTCAGACACCTCTTAATTCTGAATAGGTGTCAAATCCCCCCTCAATTCTTTACTCTCAGAAGGAAAGACTCAGCTTCATCAATCTATCCATGTCACCAAAGTTACGCATTCCTAGAACTATTGTCCAAATCTATTTTGCACCCTCTCTAATACCTTCATATCCTTTATCAAACACCTTTTGGAGGCCCATAGACACCACATCAACTATTCCCCTCACAACCCTCTCTGTTACTTCATTGAGAAACTCAATCAAATAAATTAAACAAGATTTGCTCCATGCTGCCTTTTCGAAGAGAAGATTAATTTGGTCCTGGATTATCGTTTCACAGGGGACAAGTTAAAGAAACAGCAGATATGTCTAGAGGAGGTGTGAATTTCAGCATCCTGAATAGCAGCTGCCCAGAAGTACAAGGGAGAAAAAAAAAGCAGAAAAGAAAAACATAGCAAGATGAGGGCAGAAGTTCCAATCTACAATTGTTGACCTCACGGTTGAGTTTAGAAGGTTGCAAGGGGCCCAATCGAAAGATGGATGTCCTATCCCCCAAGCTTACATTGAGTTTTATTAGAACATTTCAGCAGGCTAGGAACAGATAGGAGGTTTTCCTCAATGCAGTCATCAAGTCTGTATTTAGTCTCCCCAATCTAGAGGCGATCACATCAATTGTCATGAATGCTAAATTGAAAGAAATACAAGTTCATCGCTGTTTCATCTGAAAGGAGTGTTTGGGCCTTGGACGGTGGTATTGGAGCAAAATAAAGGCAGATGTTGGAATGAGAAGTACACAAATGAGATACAACAGATAGGTTCCTGGGCCCTGGCAACCATAGGGGGAAACCTCAGTTGAGGAAAAAGACCTATCGGAAGATGTTATTAGGAATGCACTTGACAGAGACAGAGAGAAGCTGGTCAGCAAGCACAGACTGGTGTCACAGATCTAGCAGCCCCTGAGTCAACAGTAATTAATAATAGTTAATCATAGTTGTTTGTATTTAGCCGTCATATCCAACTGTAATCTTACATCATAGAAATCCTTTAGTGTTTTAGTTAATTAATTCCTTTAGTGTTTTAGTTAATTAATAAACAATTTTGTTCATCTCAACGCGTGCCCCCCCCCCACCCCCCCGCCCCCCGGCGATTCTCAAGTCCCGCCGACTTTGTTCTTGTGTGGTCCTACCCGGCAGGACCTCGACGTTCATGCTACGGGGGGGCGGCCTGGTGAGGGGAGGAAGGGGGGGGGGGGGGGGGGATCCGACCCCGGGGGGGGGGGGGGCCTCCACGGTATCCTGGCCTGCGATCAGGGCCTACAGATTGGCAGGCGGGCTTATCCCAGTGGGGGTCTATGTTCCTCCGCGCTAGGCACCTGCAAGTCTCTGTCATGTTGCGTTGGGGCCGGCGCGGAGAAGGCAACCCCATGCGCATTCGTGAACTCGCGCCGGCCGTGGCGTGCATGCGTCGACCCGCGGCGCTGTGCTGATGCCCGGATCGGCAGCTGGAGCAGCGCAAGGCTCTCCAGTGCCGTGCTGGCCCCCTTGCGGCGCAGGATCGCTGATCCTAGGAGCCAGGTGATGCCATCGTAAAACGCTCCAGCGTATACGGCGGCGTCAACACTTAACCCCAGGATTAGAGAATTTTGCCCATTATCTTGTAATGCAAATCTTAAGCTTTTTGCTCATCAAGTCTCTTACATGTAGAGATGTGAAGCTGTGGTTAGTAACTTAAATGTTTTAACTACTTTAATATTGCTTTATTGTAGTGTACAATGCTGCATATTATATGGTAGTGGTAGATGTTGTGGGTTCCCTGACTCATTGACAATAAGGACTTTAAACAAGGTAGTTTATTCAGTCGCTCTGCAGCTGCTTCAACACTTGTGCTCTGCCCGCACTGCCGGGGATAACTTCCGTACTCCTGTCATGTGACCTCTTTTGTAACCGCCGCATCACATTCTCACATGGCCACACGGTCTACAGTAGATGTAACCATGACCAACAATATTGGAATCCCTTCAGAGTCTAGAAATTTCTCAGTAACTGTACTTTACTTTGCATGCAAATTACATTTGAATAGGTTTTTCAGGTCCTTTTCCTTACCTTGTATATCAAATATTCACAATACCACAGACAGTGGTCTCACACAAGGTTCACATAAATACATTTCCACCAAAAACAGAGCCTCTGAATAACTATCTCTCTTTAGGTTGGAGGCATTAAAGCCGATTCAGTTCCTCCAGTATCTCTTTTACGAAGGTCAGCTAACTCAAACCATTGAATGGACCTGGGATCGGCATGGCTTAGCTATTCACCACCATAATCAATTAAACCACTACATGATGCAAGCGCTTTTTGAACATATCTGTTAAAGGTTAATATACAACTAATTGAGCACAGGGCACAATATGCTTTTAGTTTGAAACACAATTCAAGGTCCAGTGGTATTTTTGGATTTATTGGCTTCTTGAAGACCTTTGGCAGATGCCTAGAAATTAAGATTCGGAGGCAGAACTACTTATCAGTTATAATATTTAACTACTTATCAGTTATAATATTGCTACCATAGGGAGATGTTAGGAAATGGGATCGAAGATGTACTGGGCAATTTAGGGGTTAACAGACGGAAGGTAAAACTGCTGGCACTGAATCAGAGATATATGCCCACACCTAGCCCGAGATACATTTTTTCATTCAGACTTAAAACTCATTAATTGGAAGAAACAAGATACCCTTGTTCAGCCGGGCTGAATCACTCAAGATCCATTGTCCTCTGGTACTTTTATGTAAACGGGAATGGACAATCAAAAGCCCAGATAGCAAGGATCAGTTCAAGTCTTGACACCCCAGAGTAGACCCATTGTTTGGGCGGAGCTCAGAGAGAGAAAAGAATCCTGTTCGAACAGATGAGTAGAAAAAGATTTGGGAAGTCACCGAGACAGGCTTTGGAAAAGGGGTCTAAAGGAGCTACTATAACAACAGTTATATATTCAGTAAATGCAAGTATCAGTGTTGCCTACTTGCCTAAGGGGCAATTTAGCAAGGCCAATCCACCTACCATGCACATCTTTGGGTTGTGGGGGCAAGACCCACGCAAACACAGGGAGAATGTGCAAATTCCACATGGACAGTGACCCAGGGCCGGGATCAAACCTGGGTCCTTGGCACTGTGAGATAGCAGTGCCAGCCACTGTGCCGCCATGCCACCTGCTAAGGGACAATTTATCATGGCCAATCCACCTAACTTGCGCATCTTTGGACTGTGGGAAGAAACCGGAGCACCCGGAGGAAACCCACACAGACAGAGAGAGAAAGGGCAAACTCCACACAGAGAATCACCCGAGGTCGGAATTGAACCCGGCTCCCTGGAGCTGTGAGGCAGCAGTGCTAACCACTGTGCCAGATCAGATGCTGAGGGACTTTAATTGATTGAATTGAGAAAGTGGAAATGAAATATGATGCTGACAAGGACAAAGGAAAAAGTTGAGAAAACTATAAACATTGGGGCTATAAACTAAATTGTATTAATTTACAGCTAACCCCAAAGTACCAGTACAAATCATTATCAATTGCATTCTAGTGTAGCACCAAGTAAAGCAAACAGGAGCGTGTTTGAACTGAACGTGGCCCACAACACAATCCGAGGAGAGGGTATTGCGTCTGCACATAGCAATTCCTTTTATATATTTAGTTGGAGCATTTCCTTCAGCTCTACTCACCCTGTTACGACACCCTGGGCAAGTGCGCAGTCAATTCCAGCCCCACTGGACCTGGAGTCACAACACAAGTGAATTAACCAATAATTCTTTTAAAAATATCTGAAGTATTTGGCCCTTGGCTGCCCAATAATTACAGTCACCAGGTTTGTAAGTTTAAACACAATTAGTTTATTTATAACAAGAAATATAATGAACTATGCAGCAAATACAACTGGTTAACTATTAACTAATTCTTAGCTCCCCACTTTAACCCCCCCCCCCCCCACCACCATCCTCTACACACATATACAAGACAGACAAACACAAAGGGGTGGAAAGGGGTAAAATAATAAGCAAAAGGAAAAAGAGTCTTTGCTCCAGATGGGTTTTAGCACACCTTTCTTCAAGCATGTTTGCAGGTTAAAGTTTTTGTTTCCAGACTGTTTGCAGACTGGAATGGTCTCCTCTGTAGATTCATTGATCCAGATTTGGGGCAATGGTGCATAGTTACGCAGAGTGACATTTGTGGATATAACCAAGAAGCACTCAGCTTTCTGGAGAGATATGGAAATCACAGGCTTTCTGGAGAAATACAGCACTCACAGCAGGGTTTCTGGAGAGAGAGATAGTTGGCTTTCCCTCTGCACTACCAGAATTAAAATGAAATGCCTTGGGACTCTGAAAAGCATATCACTGAGACAGGACCAATCACCACCTGTTACCAAGCAGAGTATGGCCTTATGGCTCAATTCGTTGGTCACCAGCCAATCAATCAAACCGAATCCCAAAGCATCTCTCTCACTGGTGCCGAAGTCTGTGGTCTCCTGTTCAAACCAGCACTAGCTAGCAAAGTGATCTCTCCTGTAACTTTTGGATTATTCTGCTTGAATTAAAGATACAGCCAGCTTTCCTTAAAGAGATATGTCCATTAATCACCCATGGATCAAAATAAAAACGGCAAAATGAAAAACAGGGGAAATAAGGGGAATAAACAAGATAGACCCTTCCAACCCTATTGGAGGACGACATTCTGGCACTGCTATTCTAAAGGACGACATGTGATGTCAGGCATCACCTTCAAGAAGGGGCAAAAGCAGAGATAGTATAAACTTGAGAAAAAAGACCAAGAGGAGATCTTATTGAGATATTGAATATTACTAAAAATATCCACAAATTCCGCTCTGCGTAGCTATGCACCATTGTCCCAAAGTCTAAGAAACTTGAAATGAAACTTACACAAGGGAATAATAGCAACCATACAGTGCAGAAGTGGCCCATTTGGCCCATCAAGTCTGCGCCAACCCTCCGAAGGAGCACCCTATCCAAGCCCACGCGCCCCTATGCTCCCATCCCAAATACCCAACCTAACCTTTTGGACACTTAGGGGCAATTGATCATGGCCAATCCACCTAAGCTGCATATCTTCGGACTGTGGAAGGAAAAGGGAGGGCCCGGAGGAAACCCACACAGTCACAGAGAGAACGTGCAAACGCCACACAGTCACCCAAGGCAAGAATCAAACCGGGTCCCTGGCACTGTGAGGTAGCAATGCTAACCACTGTGCCACCCAAAGTGAATGGACAGGTCGGATATAGACCATAATGAGAATGACACATGGTTGGAATGCTCTATCCAGGGAGGAGATTAAAGCTAAGATGCACAAAACCCAATGCGAGTTAGGAATAAAAACCTGGAAAACTGCCCCACCTAAATCAATATTATGGAATTGGGAACAAAAAGTAATTGTGATGAAAAAAAGTTGTGTTCAGCTCAGATCAAATAAGAAGCAGAGATTTGCAAATATCCTGATTCAACCAGTGATCGATACTGGGGGCGGGGGGAAATGAAATTAATGGCCAAGGGAATAGAGTTTCTGTTAGCTGCCAATGGTGATAGTTTCATATCTCCAATTGTTTAGGTGGAGTAAACTGTAATTCATTAATGGCTGGCTATAGGACAGACATGGAGCATAAAAGATAGTGGAAGGGTCACGTTAGGTGGTGGAGAAGCAGCACTGGGCATACAATTGAAAGTTAATCCCTTGTCTGCATGTAGACATGCAAGAGGAAATGCAAACTAATGAATTACTCATCAAATTAACCTTGTTTTCCCCCCAGTGCTTTCTTTGTTTAAAAAAAAAATGAGAATACACATCACATTTACAATTCACTAATTTAAAGGAACTCTTTTCCCAAATCCTTTCTTTCAATAAATTTAGACAACCCAATAATTTTTTTCCCAATTAAGGGGTAATTTAGTGCGGCCATTCCACCTAGTCTGCGCATCTTTGGGTTATGGGGGTGTGGCCCATGCAGATATGGGGAGAACGTGCAAACTCCACACGGACAGTGACCTGGGACCAGGATCGAACCCGGGCCCTCAACTCTGTGAGGCAGCAGTGCTAACTATTGCACCACTGTGCCGCCCTTTCCAAATCCTTTTTAATGGAAAAGTAGTCAACACTTCCAAAAAAGGTGACAACATGTATGGTACTGAATACCCATTGACGTTTTGCCTGTCTGAAGCGGTGTTGTTATATTTACCTCTTTCTCCCATTGCCCATCTAGATTGATTTACATATGATACCAAGAAAAGGACTGCAGTGTAGGCCACTTGCAACTTTGCATCACCTCCAAGTTTGGAAATCATTCACTTTCACAGCTCTACTTGGGCGATTTTAGGCAAGTCCTCAAGGTTATATAAGAAAACATCAATCTGACTGTAGGAAAATAAGTGAACTAGTCTTGTTGAACGGGATATTTCAATAAGCTACACAAAAAATACATTTCATGTTAAAAATGACCAATGTCCTGATAACTTGTGCTTAAATGTTTTAAAATCCAACTGTTTACTTTCACTTTGGGCTATCCTGTGTTGTGTCATCAGCAGTTTTTCAGTAAATGATCATCAATATCGTCTGCTAGCTATTGCTCAGCATTTTGCCCTTTTATTCTTTTTTAAAGGCAGCATCTAATTGTTTGACTCTTCATCTGAGAGTTTGTCCAAATAGCTATTGGCAGGACTTCCAGCCATGTGGAAACATCACAGCTGCTCTTGAAAGCAGTTAGGAACAGAAATCCATACTGAATATTCCTTTTCTTTTATTTGTTCTTGGAACTAATCCACATTCACAGCTTTCACCTTCACATACCGACCATTTTAGGGAAATCTTCAAGGTGATAAAAAAAATCACTATAACTGGTCACACCAAATGGAATATTTCAATTAGAACATAGAACATACAGTGCAGAAGGAGGCCATTCGGCCCATCGAGTCAGCATCAACCCACTTGTGCCCTCACTTCCACTCTATCCCCATAACCCCTTATAACCTTTTTGGTCACTAAGTGCAATTTATCATGGCCAATCCACCTAACCTGCACGTCTTTGGACTGTGGGAAGAAACCACAGCACCCAGAGGAAACCCACGCAGACACGGGGAGAACGTACAGACTCCACACAGACAGTGACTCAGCAGGGAATCGAACCTGGGACCCGGGCGCTGTGAAGCCACTGTGCTATCCACTTGTGCTACCGTCAAACAAGTGGATGAAAAATCGACGAGGAAACCAAATCGACGTGCAGGTAAGCTACACAAAAGATACAGTTCACATTAAAAATGACTTGTAACCATGCCCTGATGGTTTATGCTTAAACAAATGCACCCTGCAGCATTTATTGCCCATCCCTAATTGCCCTCGAGTAGATGATGGATTCTTGTACCACTGCAGTCCATGTGGTGTAGGTACATCTGGAGTGCTGGTAGGGAGGGAGTTCCACGAATTGCCCCAGCAACAGTGAAAGAATGCCAATATATTTCCAAGTCAAATGGTGTGTGACTTGGGAGGGGAACTTGCAGGTGGTGGTGTTCTCCTCAATGGTAGAGATTGTAAGTTTGGAAGATGCTGACAAAAGGAGCCTTGGTGAATTGCTGCAGTTTTTCTTCTAGATGATGCATACTGCTGCCATAATGCACCGGCGGTGAAGTGAATGGTTAAGGTAGTGGATGGATTGTTGATCAAACTGGCTACTTTGTTTTGGATGGTGTCAAGCTTATTGATTGTTTTTGAGCTGCAATCATCCAAGGAGAGTATTCCATCACACTCCCCCCTTGTGTCTTGTAGATGGTGGACAGGCTTTGGACAGTCAGATATGTTACTCTTCACAGAAGTCCCAACCTCTGACCTGCTCTTGTTACGACAGTATTCATATATTTGAAACAGTTAAGTTTCTGATCAGTGGTTAGCAGGTGGGGGATTCAGCGATTGTAATTCCACTGAATGCTGAAGTGAGGTGGTTAGATTATCTTGTCAGAGATGGTCATTTCATAGAATCATAGAATTTACAGTGCAGAAGGGGGCCATTCGGCCCATTGAGTCTGCACCGGCTCTTAGAAAGAGCACCCTACCTAAGCCCACACCTCCACACTATCCTCATAAACCAGTAACCCCACCCAATATTAAGGGCAATTTTGGACACTAAGGGCAATTTAGCATGGCCAATCCACCTAACCTGCACATCTTTGGACTGTGGGAGGAAACCGGAGGAAACCCACACACTCATGGGGAGAACGTGCAGACTCCGCACAGACAGTGACCCAAGCCGGGAATCAAACCTAGGACCCCGGAGCTGTGAAGCAATTGTGCTAACCACTATGCTACCGTGCTGCCCATTTCCTGGCACTTGTTTGACATAAATATTACTTGCCACTTATGAGCCCAACCTAAATGTTATCCTGGTCCTTCTGCATGTGGGCACTGCTTAGGTACCTGCGGAGTTCTCAGTTGTTGCTGAACCTAGGGCAATCATCAACAAACTTGCACACGTCTGACTTTATGTTGGAAGGGAAGGCCACCGATCAAGCAACTAGATAAAAGTAAATTACTGCAGCTGCTGGAATCTGAAACCAAAGAGAAAATGCTGGAAAATCTCAGCAGGTCTGGCAGCATCTGTCGGGTGAGAAAAGAGATAAGAAGAATAAGAATCGCTTATTGTCACAAGTAGGCTTCAATGAAGTTATTGTGAAAAGCCCCTAGTCGCCACATTCCGGCGCCTGTTCAGGGAGGCTGGTATGGGAATTGAACCCTCGCTGCTGGTCTTGTTCTGCATTACAAGCCAGCTATGTAGCCCACTGTGCTAAACCAGCCCGAGTGTTGGCCCCAGCCCCAGATAATGTTTCAAGTCCAGATGACGGGCTTTGACAAGGGGTCATCTCGACTCAAAATCTTAGCTCTTTTCTCTCCCTACAGATGCTGCCAGACCAGCTGAGAATTTCCAGCATTTTCTCCTTGGTCGATGAAGCAACTAGATGGTTTGGCATAAGCCTAAGGAACTCGAGCAGCAAGACATTGGGATTGAAATGATTGGCCTCCTGCATGCACACCCATCTTCTCTTGTGTTCGTCCCTTTTGACACTGGCTGGAAGATATGATGACTTTTTCAGGCTGTGATTGACCCATCTGAGGGACAGTTCTCCCAATTTTGGTAGGAGTCCTCAGATGTTAGCAAGGTCAACTGGGCAGGATATGCCAGTCGTTTCTGCTGCCAAGGTCAATGCCACCTGGCCTATTGAGTTTTATTCTTATTCAACTTTTCTGTACTAATTTGATACAAGGCTTGCTAGACCCTTTCAAGGGACAGTTTAGAATCAACCACATTTCTCTGTTCTCTGGGTCCAGAGTCGTGTGTCGGCCAGACTGGGTAAGAAGATAAGAACAAGGAACAGGAGTAGGCCATCTGGCCCCTCGAGCCTGCTCCGCCATTCAATGGCTGATCTTTGTGGACTCAGCTCCACTCTCCGGCCCGTACACCATATCCCCTAATCCCTTTATTCTTTAAGAACAAAGAACAAGAACAAAGAACAAAGAACAAAGAAATGTACAGCACAGGAACAGGCCCTTCGGCCCTCCAAGCCCGTGCCGACCATGCTGCCCGACTAAACTACAATCTTCTACACTTCCTGGGTCCGTATCCTTCTATTCCCATCCTATTCATATATTTGTCAAGATGCCCCTTAAATGTCCCTATCGTCCCTGCTTCCACTACCTCCTCCGGTAGCGAGTTCCAGGCACCCACTACCCTTTGCGTAAAAAACTTGCCTCGTACATCTACTCTAAACCTTGCCCCTCTCACCTTAAACCTATGCCCCCTAGTAATTGACCCCTCTACCCTGGGGAAAAGCCTCTGACTATCCACTCTGTCTATGCCCCTCATAATTTTGTATACCTCTATCAGGTCTCCCCTCAATCTCCTTCGTTCCAGTGAGAACAAACCGAGTTTATTCAACCGCTCCTCATAGCTAATGCCCTCCATACCAGGCAACATTCTGGTAAATCTCTTCTGCACCCTCTCTAAAGCCTCCACATCCTTCTGGTAGTGTGGCGACCAGAATTGAACACTATACTCCAAGTGTGGCCTAACTAAGGTTCTATACAGCTGCAACATGACTTGCCAATTCTTATACTCAATGCCCCGGCCAATGAAGGCAAGCATGCCGTATGCCTTCTTGACTACCTTCTCCACCTGTGTTGCCCCTTTCAATGACCTGTGGACCTGTACTCCTAGATCTCTTTGACTTTCAATACTCTTGAGGGTTCTACCATTCACTGTATAATCCCTACCTGCATTAGACCTTCCAAAATGCATTACCTCACATTTGTCCGGATTAAACTCCATCTGCCATCTCTCCGCCCACGTCTCCAGACAATCTAAATCCTGCTGTATCCTCCGACAGTCCTCATCGCTATCCGCAATTCCACCAACCTTTGTGTCGTCTGCAAACGTACTAATCAGACCAGTTACATTTTCCTCCAAATCATTTATATATACTACAAAGAGCAAAGGTCCCAGCACTGATCCCTGTGGAACACCACTGGTCACAGCCCTCCATTGCTACTCTCTGCCTTCTATGGCCTAGCCAGTTCTGTATCCACCTTGCCAGCTCACCCCTGATCCCGTGTGACTTCACCTTTTGTACTAGTCTACCATGAGGGACCTTGTCAAAGGCCTTACTGAAGTCCATATAGACAACATCTACTGCCCTACCCGCATCAATCATCTTAGTGACCTCCTCAAAAAACTCTATCAAGTTAGTGAGACACGACCTCCCCTTCACAAAACCATGCTGCCTCCACCTGTGTAAACCTTTAGAAAGGTTTCTATCTTTTTCTTAAAAACGTTTAAAGAAGGAGCCTCAACTGCTTCACTGGGCAAGGAATTCCAGAGATTCACAACCCTTTGGGTGAAGAAGTTCCTCCTAAACTCGGTCCTAAATCTACTTCCCCTTATTTTGAGGTTATGCCCCCTAGTTCTGCTTTCCCCGACCAGTGGAAACAACCTGCCCGCATCTATCCTATCTATTCCCTTCATAATTTTATATGTTTCAATAAGATCCCCCCGCATCCTTCTAAACTCCAATGAGCACAGTCCCAGTCTACTCAACCTCTCGTCATAATCTAATCCCCTCAACTCTGGGATCTAGTAAATCTCCTTTGCACTCCCTCCAGTGCCAATATGTCCTTTCTCAGGTAAGGAGACCAAAACTGAACACAATACTCCAGATGTGGCCTCACCAACACCTTATACAATTGCAGCATAACCTCCCTAGTCTTGAACTCCATCCCTCTAGCAATGAAAACAAAACTCGATTAGCCTTCTTAATCACCTGTGCAACTGCACACCAACTGTTTGCGACTCGTGCACCAGCACACCCAGGTCCCTCTGCACAGCAGCATGTTTTAACATCTTACCGTTTAAATAATAATCCATTCTGCTGTTATTCCTCCCAAAATGGATAGCCTCACACTTGGCAACATTGAATTCCATCTGCCAGACCCTAGCCCATTCACCTAACCTATCCAAATCCTTCTGCAGACTTCCGGTATCCTCTGCACTTTTTGCTTTACCACTCATCTTAGTGTCGTCTGCAGACTTTGCCACATTGCACTTGGTCCCTAACTCCAAATCATCTATGTAAATTGTGAACAACTGCGGGCCCAACACTGATCCTTGAGGGACCCCACTAGTTACAGGTTGCCAACCAGAGAAACACCCCTTTATCCCCACTCTGCTTTCTGTAGTTAACCAATCCTCTACCCATGCTACCACTTTACCCTCAATGCCATGCATCTTTAGTTTATGCAGCAACCTTTTGTGTGGCACCTTGTCAAAAGCTTTCTGGAAATCCAGATATAGCACATTCATTGGCTCCCCGTTATCTACTGCACTGGTAACATCCTCAAATAATTCTACCAAATTAGTCAGACACGACCTACCCTTTATGAACCCATGCTGCGTCTGCCCAATGGGACAATTTCCCTCCAGGTGCCCCGCTATTTCCTCCTTAATGATAGATTCCAGCATTTTCCCTACAACCGAAGTTAAGCTTACCGGCCTATAATTACCCGTTTTCTGCCGACCTCCTTTTTTAAACAGTGGTGTCACGTTTGCTACTTTCCAATCCTCTGGGACCACCCCAGAGTCTAGTGAATTTTGATAAATTATCACTAGTGCGTTTACAATTTCCCTAGCCATCTCTTTTAACACTCTGGGATGCATCCCATCAGGGCCAGGAGACTTGTCTACTTTTAGCCCCATTAGCTTGCAAAATACTGCCTCCTTAGTGATTACAATCATCTCAAGGTCCTCACCTATCATATCTTTATTTCCATCAGTCACTGGCATGTTATTTGTGTCTTCCACTGTGAAGACTGACCCAAAAAACCAGCCATTTCCCCGTCTCCTATTATTAAATCTCCCTTCTCATCTTCCAAAGGACCAATATTTACCTTAGCCACTCTTTTTTGTCTTATATATTTGTAGAAGCTCTTACTATCTGCTTTTACGTTCTGAGCAAGTTTACTTTCATAGTCTACCTTACTCTTCTTTATAACTTTTTTAGTAGCTTTCTGTTGTCCCCTAAAGACTTCCCAGTCCTCTAGTCTCCCACTAATTTTTGCCACTTTGTATGTTTTTTCCTTCAATTTGATACTCTCCCTCACCTCCTTAGATATCCACGGTCGATTTTTCCCCTTTCTACCGTCTTTCTTTTATGTCAGTATGAACCTTTTCTGAACACTGTGAAAGATCGCTCGGAAGGTTCTCCACTGTTCCTCAACTGCTTCACCATGAAGTCTTTGCTCCCAGTCTACATTAGCTAGTTCTTCTCTCATCCCATTGTAATCGCCTTTGTTTAAGCACAAAACACTAGTGTTTGATTTTACCTTGTCATCCTCCAACTGTATTTTAAATTCCACCATATTGTGGTCGCTCCTTCCAAGAGGATCCCGAACTATGAGATCATTAATTAATCCTGCCTCATTACACAGGACCAGATCTAGGTCCGCTTGTTCCCTTGTAGGTTCCATTACATACTGTTCCAGGAAATTATCCTGGACACATTCTATAAACTCCTCCTCAAGGCTGCCTTTACCAACCTGGTTAAACCAATCGACATGCAGATTAAAATCTCCCATGATAACCGCTGTACCATTTCTACATGCATCCGTTATTTCTTTGCTTATTTCCTGCCCTACCATCCTGTTACTATTTGGTGGCCTATAGACTACTCCTACCAGTGACCTTTTCACCTTACTATTCCTGATTTCCACCCAAATTGATTCAACCTTGTCCTCCATAGCACCAATATCATCCCTTACTATTGCCCGGATGCCATCCTTAAACAACAAAGCTACACCACCGCCCTTAATGTCCATTCTATCCTTACGTATAGTCTGATACCCTTGGATATTTAACTCCCAGTCGTGACCATCTTTTAACCATGTTTCAGTAATGGCCACTAAATCATAGTCATTCACGATGATTTGCGCCATCAACTCATTCACCTTATTCCGTATACTACGAGTATTCAGGTAAAGTACACTTATGCTGTTTTTTATGTCTTTGTTATGAATCCTAACACCTTGATCAGTAACTTTTCGCAAATTATTTTTCCTCTTACCCTTTCTCCTAATTTTCCTTGTCTTTGAACCCATATCTCTACATAATAACCTGTTACGTAACCTGCTGCCTTGCTCTCCATTAACCATTATACTGTCCATAGCTTTACCCATCCCTTCCCCCCAACTTGCTAGTTTAAAGTTCCGGTGACCAACCTATTTATCCTATTCGCTAGAACACTGGTCCCAGAATGGTTCAAGTGAAGACCGTCCCAACGGTACAGGCCCCTCCTGCCCCAGTACTGATGCCAATGCCCCATGAAATGGAATCCCTCTTTCCCGCACCACTCCTTTAGCCACGCGTTAACTTCCCTAATTTTCTCAACCCTATGCCAATTAGCACGTGGCTCGGGTAGTAATCCAGAGATTATAACCCTGGAGGACCTGTTCTTTAATTTAGTCCCTAGTGTTTGATAATCCCCAAACAGGTCCACTTTCCTAGTCTTACCTATGTTGTTAGTCCCAACGTGGACCACAACAACTGGATCCTCCCCCTCCCTCTCCAAAATCCTTTCAAGCCGATCAGAGATGTCCCTCACCCTGGCACCGGGGCAGGCAACATACCATGCGGGACTCTCGATCTGGCTTACAAAGGATGCCATCAATCCCCCTAATTATAGAATCCCCTACAACTACCACTTGTCTTTTTGCTCCCCCCTCTTGAATGGCTTCATGTACCATGGTGCAGTGGTCAGTCAACGCATCCTCCCTACAACCCTCTTCCTCATCCACACCGGGAGCAAGTACCTCATACCTGTTGGACAAGGTCAAGGGCTGAGGCTCCTCAACTCCTAAACTCAGGATCCCCCTACCTGCCTCCCTTGCAGTCACACCACTCTGTCCCTGACCACTGTCCGAATTCACAGAACTTATTCTACCGGGTGTGACTGCCTCCTGAAACAAAGCGTCCAGGTAATGTCCCCCCTCCCTGATGTGCCGCAGTGTGTGCAGCTCGGTCACCAGCTAATCAATTCTGAGCCGAAGTTCCTCGAGCAGCCAACACTTGCTGCAGATGTGGTCACTGACGGTCTCAATGGGATCCACCAGTTCCATCATCATACAGCAACAGCACGTCACCTGTCCAGCCATATTCAACTAGTTAATTAATTTAAATAATTAAAAAAACATTTTTTTTAATAGAACCTCAAGGATAAACCCGAACACCAACAAAAACACAGCCCTCTCTCGCCACTCACCCGAACTCAGTCACTCACCTAAACTCAGATGCACTCTGTTCCAATCAGCACTCAGTCACTCACCTAAACTCAGATGCACTCTGTTCCAATCAGCACTCCGTGTCTACAGGCACTCCTGCCACACCTTTTGTACCCTGCCTGATTTCCAATGAGCCAATAGGCCTGCTCCAGGAAGTGAAGTCTCCAACTACCACTCGACCTGTAAACTAAGCACTTTTAATTATGCACTCACCTCTCCCAGCAACCCTGCAGCCTGTGGCCTGCTCCAGGAACTGAAGTCTCTTTTAAATATGCACTCACCTTTCCCAGCAACCCTGCAGCCTGTGGCCTGCTCCAGGAACTGAAGTCTCTTTTAAATATGCACTCACCTCTCCCAGCAACCCTGCAGCCTGTGGCTTGCTCCAGGAACTGAAGTCTCCTTTAAATATGCACTCACCTCTCCCAGCAACCCTGCAGCCTGTGGCCTGCTCCAGGAACTGAAGTCTCTTTTAAATATGCACTCACCTCTCCCAGCAATCCTGCAGCCTGTGGCCTGCTCCAGGAACTGAAGTCTCCTTTAAATATGCACTCACCTCTCCCAGCAACCCTGCAGCCTGTGGCCTGCTCCAGGAACTGAAGTCTCCTTTAAATATGCACTCACCTCTCCCAGCAACCCTGCAGCCTGTGGCCTGCTCCAGGAACTGAAGTCTCTTTTAAATATGCACTCACCTCTCCCAGCAACCCTGCAGCCTGTGGCCTGCTCCAGGAACTGAAGTCTCTTTTAAATATGCACTCACCTTTCCCAGCAACCCTGCAGCCTGTGGCCTGCTCCAGGAACTGAAGTCTCTTTTAAATATGCACTCACCTTTCCCAGCAACCCTGCAGCCTGTGGCCTGCTCCAGGAACAGGAACAAGGCTGGCAGATTTCCTCTCCCAAAGGACATTAATGAACCAGAAGGGTTTTTACATCATTAATTAGACCAGCCTTTTATTCCAGATTTCTGAATGCCCAATTGGGATTTAAACTCATGGTTCCAGAGCACTAGTCTGGGCTGCCAAATTGCTAGTTCAATAACATTACCAATATATTACTGTCCTCTGAGTTGAGTGACAGAGGCCAGCTGTAGTGCCCACCACCAGCATGGCTGAGATTAACATCTATTCGACAAGAGATCGCAGGTTGAATATGGGATATTTTCAGTCTGTATGTGGCTTAAACAAAGGGCATTCGTAGCTGGGATTACCATAGTAGCACCCTAAAGGACATTAGTGAATCAGATGGGTTTTGTAACAATTGATGATAGTTTCATAGCACCATATTTGGCAGCACGGTAGCATTGTGGATAGCACAATTGCTTCACAGCTCCAGGGTCCCAGGTTCGATTCCGGCTTGGGTCACTGTCTGTGCGGAGTCTGCACATCCTCCCAGTGTGTGCGTGGGTTTCCTCCGGGTGCTCCGGTTTCCTCCCATGGTCCAAAGATGTGCAGGTTAGGTGGATTGGCCATGCTAAAAATTGCCTTTAGTGTCCAAAATTGCCCTTAGTGTTGGGTGGGGTTACTGAGTTATGGGGATAGGGTGTAGGTGTGGACCTTGGGTAGGGTGCTCTTTCCAAGAGCCGGTGCAGACTCGATGGGCCGAATTGCCTCCTTTTGCGCTGTAAATTCTATGATATTTGAGACTAGCTAAACTGTTGAGATGTCAGAGGGCTCACCAATATCAACTAGCGCATGGTCAGGCACAAGGTTGAATGGAAGTGATTAATAGAACATACAGAGCAGGAGGCCATTCGGCCCGTCGAGTCTGCACCAACCCACTTAAGCCCTCACTTCCACCCTATCCCCGTAACCCAATAACCCCTTCAAACCTTTTTGGACACCAGGGGCAATTTAGCATGGCCAATCCACCTAACCTGCACGTCTTTGGACTGTGGGAGGAAACCGGAGCACCCGGAGGAAACCCACGCACTCACGGGGAGAACGTGCAGACTCCGCACAGACGTTGACCCAGCGGGGAATCGAACCTGGGACCCTGGCACCTTGAAGCCACAGTGCTATCCACTTGTGCTACTGTGCTGCCCTAATATGGTTTAAAGCTCTCCGATATCGTGCAGTAAGAATTTAGGGAGTTAGTTGGGAGATTTAAAAGCAAGACCTCAAAGGGTGTAATTTTTGGATTTCTACCGATGCCATGCGCTAGTGAGTATAGGGGTAGGGGAATAGAGCAAATGAATGACTGGCTGAAGGGATGGCGCTGGAGGGAAGGCTTTAGTTTCCTGGATCACTAGATCCGTTTCTGGGGAACGTAAGACCTGTACAAGTCAGACAGGTTGCACCTGAACTGGAATGAGACCAACAACCTTGCGGAGAGGTTTGTTAGTGCTGTCAAATTGATGTTAATCTCAGCCATGCTGGTGGTGGGCACTACAACTGGCCTCTGTCACTCAACTCAGAGGACAGTAACATATTGGTAATGTTACTGAACTAGCAATTTGGAGGCCCAGACTAGTGCTCTGGAACAATGAGTTTAAATCCAAATTGGGCTTGAACTAATTTGGCAGTGGGATGGGTCACAGTGTGGAGGTACAATGGGATGTAATGCACAACCAAATATAGAAGAAAAGCTAAGCCAGTCTAGAAGGCAAGTCTGCAGATTGTGGTGAACTCAGCCCAACTCACACAAGTTTGCTACCTGCACATTGATTCTGTCTACACCTCCCGCTGCCTCAGGAAGGCAGACAGCATTATCAGAGACTCCTCCCACCCAGGCTTTGCCTTCTTCCAGAATCTTCCATCAGGCAGAAGGCACAGAAGTCTGAAGGCCCACATATCCAGACATAGGAAAAGTTTCTTCCCCACAGCTACTAGACTCCTCAATGACTCTCCCTCGGACTGATCTGTAAAATCACTATTTACGACGTCCTATGCTGCTGTTGCTCATGTATTTGCTTTGTTTGACCACTTGTTCCGCACTGTAACCAATCACTGTCTGTCGCTGTACCATTTGTCAATGTACTCTGTCGATTATTCTTTTTTTGTCTACTACGTACGTAATGTGTACGTTCCCTTGGCCGCAGAAAAATACTTTTCACTGTACTTCGGTACATGTGACAATAAATCAAATTAAAATTAAATCAATGCAGAGAGTGACATGTTAAGGCACAAGGGGATATGGCAAGGCTCGATGGCATTGATTTTAATGCAAGGAATCTTACAGGTAACAATAGAGAAAATGCTGGAAAATCTCAGCAGGTCTGGCAGCATCTGTAGGGAGAGAAAAGAAAAAACGTTTCGAGTCCAATGACTCTTTGTCAAAGCTTTGACAGAGTCATTGACGTTAGCTTTGACAAAGAGGGGCAGCACGGTGGCGCAGTGGATTAGCCCTGCAGCCTCACGGCGCCGAGGTCCCAGGTTCGATCCCGGCTTTTGGTCACTGTCCGTGTGGAGTTTGCACATTCTCCCCGTGTTTGGGTGGGTTTCGCCCCCACAACCCAAAGATGTGCAGGCTAGGTGGATTGGCCACGCTAAATTGCCCCTTAATTGGAAAAAATGAATTGGGTACTCTAAATTTATTTTTTTAAAAAGCTTCGACAGAGTCATTGGACTTGAAACGTTAGCTCTTTTCTCTCCCTACGGATGCTGCCAGACCTGCTGAGATTTTCCAGCATTTTCTCTTTCGTTTTAGATTCCAGCATCCGCAGTAATTTGCTTTTAATCTTACAGGTAAGGCTGATGAACTGAGGGCGTTGATTAATGTATGAGAATATGATATTATAGCTATCACAGAGACATGGTTGAACGAAGCGAGGAGTAGGACTGGCAGCTCAATATTCCGGGGTAAAGAATCTTCAGGCAAGACTGGGTGGGGTGGGGGGTGGGGGGGTGGTAAAAGAGGTGGTGGTGCCACAACATTGATCAAGCAGTTAATTACTGCAATGAAGAGGGGTAATATCTTAGCAGGCTCCTCAATTAAGGCCATATGGATGGAACTGAAAAACAAAAAGGAGCATTCACATTGTTGGGGGTGCAGTATAGGCCCCCAAACAGTCATGGAGAGATAGAAGAGCAGATATGCAGACGAATCTCAGAGAAGCATAAAAAGAATAGAGTAATAATAGTAGAGGATTTCAACGTCCCAAATATTATTATAGAATTAGAATTTACAGTGCAGAAGGAGGCCATTCAGCCCATCGAGTCTGCACCGGCTCTTGGAAAGAGCACCCTACCCAAGGTTAACACCTCCACCCTATCCCCATAACCCAGTAACCCCACCCAACGCTAAGGGCAATTTTGGACACTAAGGGCAATTTATCATGGCCAATCCACCTTACCCGCACATCTTTGGACTGTGGGAGGAAACCGGAGCACCCAGAGGAAACCCACGCACACACGGGGAGGATGTACAGACTCCGCACAGACAGTGACCCAAGCCAGAATCGAACCTGGGACCCTGGAACTGTGAAGCAATTGTGCTATCTACAATGCTACCGTGCTGCCCTTTCATATACGTTTGTGTGAAGATGATTCCTTTTATTTATATATATATATATATATATATATATATATTTGATAACATCATTTACTTTGGTCAATGAATGTAAAATTAAACTTCAAATAACAAATGTGAGTAGTATTTGGAATTCCGGGAAATGAGCTAAGTCATGCAAGGGAAAAGCAATCTTATACTCTATGGCATTTTCTATTTTGGACAAAATCTTCAGAGCTTTCATGCATTACATGGAAAGTCTCACTAGATGGCAACCTTCACCCTCACAACTACAACTGTCCAATTAAAGAATAAATACTCAAAGAGCACATATCCCTCAGCATAGAAGATTGTAATTCACCCACTTAAATTGTTATTTTGCAAATACATATTTTAACTGTTTCATTTTAAAAATATGGTTTGACACCTGTGCTGTCATCCCACATGTTTAAAAGAACAAACGCAAAAATATGGCAAGTGCTGGAAATCATAATGTAATGAATGGGGCTAAGACCACACTCTATTTTTATGAAATACATGGATAGATATCATTAAAAAAAATATATATTATTCTCCTTTTTCACATTTTCTTCAAAACTTACACCCACCAACAAACTGTAAACTCTAGCGAATACAATGCCAATCCCCTTCTTAACAACAACGATCCCATCCTCCCACCAACCCCTAAACAACAGCCCGCATGACAACATAAACATCAAATAAAAAACAAAACGGAATCAGGAATCGTCCATAGTCACCATTAATATATATAGTCCCCCCCACCCCCCTCCCTGCTAATATTCAAGGCCATCCAATCCCCAAAAGTGTACAATGAATGACACCCATGAATTGTCGAACCCCCCCAACCCCCCTCCCAGGCTCCTCCCCTTCACCTCCTCTCGAAAACACCTCATCCAGTATCGGTCCCCTCCCCCACCTTTTCTCTCCTCCTAGGCTCATCAAAACATGTTCTTCCAGGCTCTGATGGCCGCAACACCTCCCCCCACCACACTCCCATTCAATGGCCAGCTTAAACCAGCTAGTGTGGAGGCCCTTGCCCCGGCCTCACTCCTCTCCAATCCCCTCCCCACTGCCCGGTCCCAGGAAAACAAAGAAATCCCCATTAACAGACAACTCCATGTAAACACACAAGCCCCAAAGAACCATCATTGCAAAAGAAAATCTCAACTCTAACCTTGTCCAAATAGACAACGTCTACTCATTTAGCACATAAACTAACATGCAGTGAACAAATAGGGCCACATACACTCCTACAAACCCCCTACCCTCAGTCCAAGACCAATCCTCAGTCCCATTTCTCAATTCTGCCCCAGTCCTTCTGCCTTCACAAACACCTCCGCCACTTCCACCGTCTCAAAATAAAAGTCTTTGGATTTGTAGGTCACCCTCAACTTAGCTGGGTACACTATGCCGCACCGCACCCTGCTGTTATACAGCAATCTTCACTCGGCCGAAGGCCGCCCGCCTACTCACCAACTCCACAGTAAAGCCTGGTACATACGTATACCAGCTCCAGCCCACTGCACGTCCCGCTTCTGCTTTGCCCAACACAGGGCCTTCTCCTTCATGCGTTACCTATGGAAACAAATAGTCATTGCTCTTGGTGGCTTATTCGCCTTTGGTATAGGCCTCCATGTTCTATGAGCCCGATCCAGTTCGTAGAGAGAGAGATCTGACCCCTCCCCCAACAACTCCGCCAACGTCTTGGCAAAATACTCCTTCGGCCTCGGGAGCTCCACCCCTTCGAGCAGACCCACGATCCTCAGATTTTGCTGCCTAGATCTGTTTTCCAAGTCCCCCATTTTGGCTCACAGACCATTGTTGGCCTCCACCACCCTCTGCAGCTCCTTACCCATTGAGGTGAGTCAATGACTGTGTTGCGACAATGCCTCTTCCACTTCCTTCAATGTCTCACCCTGCCCCGCACCTTGGCCTATGCTCATAGAAGATATCATGTCTAATTTCTCACATTTTAAAACTGGACAGTAACCTTTTAAAACACCTGAAGCCGCATCTGTCACACAATAGGAGCTAATCTGACAGTATTAGGGAAATTTGTTAACTCTGAATGTTGATGTTCCATTGTCAATGTACTCTGTTGATTATTCTTTTGTCTACTATGTACTTACTGTGTACGTTCCCTTAGCCACAGAAAAATACTTTTCACTCTACTTCAGTAGATGTGATAATAAATATCAAATCAATAAATGAAGGGATCCTAAAAGCCCTCCCTCCCCCTCTATGGGCTGCAGAGATCAAATTCAAAGGGAATTATCCCAAAGCAATCTGCATTTAGGTTGGCCAACCAGAATCATAGAATTATAGAATCATAGAATTTACAGTGCAGAAGGGAGCCATTCGGCCCATCGAGTCTGCACCGGCTCGTGGAAAGAGCACCCTACCCAAGGTCCACACTTCCACCCTATCCCCATAACCCAGTAACCCCACCCAACACGAAGGGCAATTTTGGACACTAAGGGCAATTTAGCGTGGCCAATCCACCTAACCTGCACATCTTTGGACTGTGGGAGGAAACCGGAGCACACGGAGGAAACCCACATGGGGAGAATGTGCAGAATCCGCACAGTGACACAAGCCGGGAATCGAACTTGGGACCCTGGAGCTGTAAAGCAATTGTGCTAATCACAATGCTACCGTGCTGCTAGGACAAAGAGCCCTGCAACCTTTCAAATTCTTAAATGGTTTGAACATTAAGAAATAGACACCCTTTATCAAAGTGGAGAAATGGGAATCATGGGACATCACCACCACCTCTTCCCCTGCCTCCCCCCCCCTCCATGTTGATGGAACCTGTAAAATCTGTCCCATCTACCTAGCAGCAGCTCAGAAAAGGGGCTCTGTCCAGGTTTGAATGCATCCTATGTCTCTGGAGCCAATTTCTCCAAAACGGGAACTATTTCTACAGTTACCAGTCTGTTCGCAGTTGATTTGCTCTCATCTGATTAATCTGCTGTCGCCATCTCATTTTCAGCCTCTGCACACACCATCTTAGAACTTTGATACTTATCGTTGTCCTCATTGTCCTGCGCAGATTGGGTATTCCTTGTGACCATCTCGTCACTGCTGCTAACTCAACTGAATAGCCTTTCAAATTCTTCCTCTTCTGACTCATCATCTTATTCTTCACTTTCCTCATTGTAATCGCGGTCATCGTAATCATCATCATCGTCTGCGATGGCTTCTCCTATTAAGTAGGACATTGGTCGTGGAATTGTGTGTTCAAGCAAGAAGTGACCAATTTCAAAGTCGGCAGTGAATCTTGCTGCAGAACCTTCATCCAACTCTCCATGCACTGGAACTTCAGGAGGACTAAATAAATTGAAGAGTCATTTGGTACAGTTCATGTAACTGTTCTATCAGTTGCCTGACGCTTATTCTTCTGCCTCATTTTAATGGCTTTCAACGTGACATTTTTTCCTTTCTTCCAGTCGATCTGGCACCCTGTACATCCCGTGATTTTTGGTTCATCAAAGAAAAAGTCTGCAACTTTATTTGGTATCTTTTCGTCACTCCCTCATTTGTGAAATACTCATTTGGCTCAAACTTAAACTCCAGAGCAAAGCTCATTAGCTGTCCAGGATCTGAAAATTTTACGTTTACATTTTGTAGATGCTTTAGGATGGGCTCAACATGCTCCTGCATAACGCAACTGAGCACATCCACATTTTTGAAGACGGTCAACCAGAATTCTGGAATTCCCTTTGGCTCCTCATCTCTTTATCTGGCTTACCTTCCTCCACTTTTACTTTTGCTTGTATCTCATCGGATAACAGGGCCATTATATCTGGTTACCAGTTGCAATGATTCTCCTTTGCCACGTTGTCTGGCATGTACAGTCACTTAACTAGGTTCAGGGCCTCACACGCGTCCGCACCTATGATGGACTATCGCCACCAAAGGGTCCGGCTCAACCTCCTCCCCCACTGCCCTTGCTAGTGCCGTAAACACTCCCGCCCAGAGTCTCTCCAACTTTTCGCAGCCCCAGAGCATGTGTGCTTGATTCGCTGGTCCCCGCCCACACTTCTCTCACTCGTCTGCAACCCCTGGAACAACTCACTCATTCGTGCCCGAGTCATATGGATCCGTTGTACGACCTTGAATTGTATCACAAGGAGGTTGCATTTACCCTTTGTAGTGCCTCACTCCATACTCCCCAGTTTATCTCCCCTCCCAGCTCCCCTTCCCTCCCAGCTCCCCTTCCCACTTGTCCTGAACCTTGGCCACCCGCTCTCCTCCATGTTCTCCCCTTCCACATCCGGAAGCAAGTCACTCCAGCAGGGTGTACGTCGGCAACCTGGGGAACTCTGTCCAAACCTTCCACGCGAAGTCCCTTTCCTGCAGGTACCGAAACTCATCCCCCCTCCGGAGCTCTACACTCTCCTTCAATTCAACTATACTGGTAAACCCTTCTTCCAGATACAAATCCGTCATCTTAACCAGCCCCACTTTCAATACATGCCATCTATCCCCCCTACCCCGCGTTAACGCCGACATCCCCTCTATCCTAAAATGCCTCCTCAGCTGGTTCCAGACCTTCGCCGTGGACGGCACCACAGGGCTCTTCGCAGCGATTTGAACTGTACATGCGAGCCAACGAGAAACAGAGTGCCTCGGACGAAACAAAGATTGCGATGCTCCTCACCACCGCAGATCAGCACACCATTGATGTATTCAACTCACTGGTGTTCGCAGAGGGCGAGAACCAATCCAAGTATGACACGGTCCTCAAGCTAGACCAGCACTTTAACGTTGAAGTGAATGAAAGTTTTGAAAGGTATATCTTTCAGCAACGCCTGCAAGGTAAGGATGAGTTCTTTCAACCCTTTCTGACGCACCTCCGCATACTCGCGCAGTCCTGCGGTTACAGCAACACCTCAGAGTCCATGATCCGGGACCAGATTGTTTTTGGCGTTGCCTCCAGTGGCCTACGCCAGCAGCTTCTTAAAATTAAAGGCCTGACCTTAGCGTCTGCGGTGGAAGCTTGTGTCCTCCATGAAAATGCAACCAGCCGTTTTGCCCAATTTCAGGCGACCGAATCGGCACGGAGGGGGTCCCTAGCCGTCGAATCGGCAAGCTAGGCCGCCCACGAGGCCGAACGCATCCAGGCAATTGATTATCTCCCGGCCCGCGGCTCGGACGAGGGCGGCCGTTTCCCACGGTCTCCCGCGCTTGTGCGCGCCAAAACCAATGGCAACATCGAGGGACGCACTGCGCAGGCGCGCCCGATGCAAGACCGAACTGCACATGCGCAGTGGCGTAACGAACGCCGTGACGTCATGACGTGCGGCAACTGTGGAGCTGTACATTTAAAAGGGCAATGTCCTGCTAAAAACCGACAATGCCTACGATGTGGCAAGATAGGCCACTACGCTGCCTACTGTCGAGCGGTTCAACCGATGGATCCTACACATCTCCGACAACCTCGCAGACACGTCTGGACCGTCCAGCCCGTACATCAGGACATCCAGCCAAATGACACAGATGACCAAGATGCCTTCCGGGTTTCAGTCATTGATGTGAACCGGGTCAACACCATCAATCCGGCCGATGAATGGAGTGCCACCCTGACGGTCAATCAATCGCACATCACTTTCCGCCTGGACACTGGCGCATCCGCCAACCTCTTAGCATATTCAGCATTCCATGCCATGAAGGTCAAACCACCTATCCAGCCATCCCGGTGCAAGATGGTTGACTATAACGGGAACGTCATCCCGGCCATGGGATCTTGCCAGCTCCAGGTGACACACAAAACGCACACGGCCACACCCCCCTTTGAAATTGTTGGCTCATCGAAAGATTCCTTGCTGGGCGCACAGGCATGTAAGGCTCTTCACCTTGTACAGCAAATTATGTCTCTCTCTCCAGACAACACATCCGACTTCCTGGATGCTGACTTCAACGCAAATCTCCAATCCCTCCTTGCTCACAACCAGGAGGTATGGGGACACTGCCATACACATACAAAATTCACTTCAAACCGGACGCCATCCCGGTCGTTCACGCACCTCGCAGGGTTCCTGCGCCACTTAAAAACCGCCTCAAGTTGCAGCTGCAGGATCTCCAGGACCAAGGGGTCCTATCCAGGGTCACGGAGCCCACGCCATGGGTCAGCTCCATGGTGTGTTTCAAGAAGCCCTCTGGCGAGCTCCGCATCTGTGTAGACCCTAAAGACCTAAATAATAACATTATGCGGGAACACTATCCCATACCTAAACGAGAAGAAATCACCAGTGAGATGGCCCAAGCCAAAATATTCACCAAACTGGATGCTTCCAAAGGATTTTGGCAGATTCAACTGGACCCGTCCAGCCGAAAGCTATGTACTTTTAACACCCCTTTCGGCAGATTCTGCTACAACCGGATGCCATTTGGCATCATCTCGGCATCCGAGGTCTTCCACAGAATAGTGGAGCAGATGATGGAAGGCATCGAAGGGGTACGCGTATATGTGGACGATATCATCATCTGGTCCACCACTCCGCAGGAGCACATACATCGTCTCCAACGCGTTTTCGCCCGCAAACGAAACAATGGCCTGCGCCTCAACCGCGCCAAGTGTGCCTTTGGCCAGACCGAATTGAAGTTCCTGGGGGACCACATCTCCCGATCAGGGGTCCGTCCCGATGCAGACAAGGTAAGCGCCATCACAGCCATGCCGCGGCCGGCCGACAAAAAAGCTGTACTACGATTCCTGGGCATGGTCAACTTCCTCGGGAAATTCATTCCCGACCTTGCTTCCCACACAACGGCTCTGCGCCATCTCGTAAAGAAATCTACAGAGTTCCAGTGGCAACATACACACCAGCTGGAATGGGAGAAGCTCAAACACAAACTTGCCACGGCACCAGTGTTGGCGTTCTTCGACACGTCTCGTCCCACCAAAATCTCAACTGATGCCAGCCAATCTGGTATTGGAGCAGTGCTCCTGCAGAAAGATAACACGTCGTCATGGGCCCCGGTTGCCTATGCATCACGGGCCATGACCCCTACGGAACAGCGCTACGCGCAAATTGAAAAAGAATGCCTGGGCTTGCTAACAAGTTCCACGATTATGTATATGGTCTTCCACGATTCACGGTCGAAACTGACCACCGCCCCCTGGTCAACATAATAAACAAGAACCTGAACGACATGACCCCTCGTCTCCAGCGCATCTTACTTAAACTCAGGAGGTATGATTTCCAACTGATCTACACTCCAGGGAAGGACCTCATCGTGGCGGATACCCTATCCCGAGCAGTGAGTACACCACCAGATGCGGAGGGGTTCGTATGTCAAGTTGAGGCACACGTGGCTTTGACAGCGGCAAATCTGCCAGCTAACGACCCCAGTCTGGCCCGCATACGCGCAGAGACAGCGGCCGACCCCCTTCTACAGCGAGTGATGCGCCACATGACGGAAGGTTGGCTCAAAGGGCAGTGCCCGCAGTTCTATAATGTGCGAGATGACCTAACCACCATTGATGGGATCCTTCTGAAGCTAGACAGGATCGTCATTCCACACAGTATGCGCCAGATGATTCTCAATCAAATGCACGAAGGCCACTTGGGAGTCGAGAAGTGCAGACGGAGGGCCCGAGAGGCGGTATATTGGCCGGGCTTTCCATAATAGTTCATAAAGCTCAAAAATAACTTGAGCTTTGACAAATTCCTGGGCTCAGGAACTTCCTTAATGGCTCAATTTTTCCCCTCCACAGGAGATAGGCCTTGTGCAGTGATTCTGTGGCCAAGATACTCTACACTCAGTGCCGAGAAAATGCACTTGCTCCTCTTCAGATGCAATCCCATCTCGGAAAACGTTTTTAAAACTTGATCCAGATTGCGATGCTCACCCTCAGTCTTCCCTGTAATATAAATGTCATCCAAGTAGATTGCCATAAGACATAGGAGCGGAAATAAGGCCATTCGGCCCATCGAGTCCACTCCACCATTCAATCATGGCTGATTTCAACTCCATTTACCCGCTCTCTCTCCATAACCCTTAATTCCTCGAGAAATCAAGAATTTATCAACTTCTGTCTTAAAGATACTCAACGTCCCGGCCTCCACCGCCCTCTGTGGCAATGAATTCCACAGACCCACCACTCTCTGGCTGAAGAAATTTCTCCTCATCTCTGTTCTAAAGTGACTCCCTTTTATTCTAAGGCTGTGCCCCCGGGTCCTAGTCTCCCCTGCTAATGGAAACAACTTCCCTACATCCACCCTATCTAAGCCATTCATTATCTTGTAAGTTTCTATTAGATCTCCCCTCAACCTCCTAAACTCCAATGAATATAATCCCAGGATCCTCAGACGTTCATCGTATGTTAGGTCTACCATTCCTGGGATCATCCGTGAATCTCCGCTGGACCCGCTCCAGTGCCAGTATGTCCTTCCTGAGGTGTGGGGCCCAAAATTGCTCACAGTATTCTAAATGGGGCCTAACTAATGCTTTATAAAGCTTCAGAAGTGCATCCCTGCTTTTATATTCCAAGCTTCTTGAGATGAATGACAACATTGCATTTGCTTTCTTAATTACGGACTCAACCTGCAAGTTTACCTTTAGAGAATCCTGGACTAGGACTCCCAAGTCCCTTTGCACTTCAACATTATGAATTTTGTCACCGTTTAGAAAATAGTCCATGCCTCTATTCTTTTTTCCAAAGTGCAAGACCTCGCACTTGCCCACGTTGAATTTCATCAGCCATTTCTTGGACCACTCTCCTAAATTGTCTAATTCTTTCTGCAGCCTCCCCACCTCCTCAATACTACCTGCTCCTCCACCTACCTTTGTATCATTGGCAAACTTAGCCAGAATGCCCCAGTCCTGTCATCTAGATCGTTAATATATAAAGAGAACAGCCGTGGCCCCAACACTGAACCCTGCGGGACACCACTCGTCACCGGTTGCCATTCCGAAAAAGAACCTTTTATCCCAACTCTCTGCCTTCTGCCTGACAGCCAATCGTCAATCCATGTTAGTACCTTGCCTCGAATACCATGGGCCCTTATTGTACTCAGCAGTCTCCCATGAGGCACCTTATCAAAGGCCTTTTGGAAGTCAAGATAGATAACATCCATTGGCTCTCCTTGGTCTAACCTAGTTGTTATCTCTTCAAAGAACTCTAACATGTTTGTCAGGCACGACCTCCCCTTACTAAATCCATGCTGACTTGTCCTAATCCGACCCTGCACTTGCAAGAATTTAGAAATCTCATCCTTAACAATGGATTCTAGAATCTTGCCAACAACCGAGGTTAGGCTAATTGGCCTATAATTTTCCATCTTTTTCCTTGTTCCCTTCTTGAACAGGGGGGTTACAACAGCGATTTTCCAATCCTCTGGGACTTTCCCTGACTCCAGTGACTTTTGAAAGATCATAACTAATGCCTCCACTATTTCTTCAGCTATCTCCTTTAGAACTCTAGGATGTAGCCCATCTGGGCCTGGAGATTTATCAATTTTTAGACCTCTTAGTTTCTCTAGCACTTTCTCCTTTGTGATGGCTACCATATTCAACTCTGCCCCCTGACTCTCCTGAATTGTTGGGATATTACTCATGTCTTCTACTGTGAAGACTGACGCAAAGTACTTATTTAGTTCCTCAGCTATTTCCTTGTCTCCCATCACTAGATTACCAGCGTCATTTTGGAGCAGCCCAATGTCTACTTTTGCCTCCCGTTTGTTTTTAATGTATTTAAAGAAACTTTTATTATCATTCCTAATGTTACTGGCTAGCCTACCTTCATATTTGATCCTCTCTTTCCTTATTTCTCTCTTTGTTATCCTCTGTTTGTTTTTGTAGCCTTCCCAATCTTCTGACTTCCCACTACTCTTTGCCATATTATAGGCTTTCTCTTTTGCTTTGATGCATTCCCTAACTTCCTTTGTCAGCCGTGGCTGCCTAATGCCCCCTCTGATAACCTTTCTATTCTTTGGGATGAACCTCTGTACTGTGTCCTCAATTACTCCCAGAAACTCCTGCCATTGCTGTTCTACTGCCTTTCCCACTAGGCTCTGCTCCCAGTCGATTTTCGTCAGTTCCTCCCTCATGCCCCTGTAGTTACCTTTATTTAACTGTAACACCTTTACATCTGATTCTACCTTCTTTCTTTCAAATTGCAGATTGAATTCTACCATATTATGATCACTGCCTCCTAAGTATTCCCTTACTTTAAGATCTTTAATCAAGTCTGGCTCATTACATAACACTAAGACCAGAATGGCCTGTTCCCTCGTGGGCTCCATCACAAGCTGTTCCAAAAAGCCCTCCTGTAAACATTCAATGAATTCCCTTTCCTTGGGTCCACTGGCAGCATTATTTACCCAGTCCACCTGCATATTGAAATCCCCCATGATCACTGTGACCTTGCCTTTCTGACATGCACTTTCTATTTCGTGGTGCATTTTGTGCCCCTGGTCCTGACCACTGTTAGGCCTGTACATAACTCCCATTATGGCTTTTTTGCCTTTGTGGTTCCTCAACTCTACCCACACAGACTCCACATCATCTGACCCTATGTCGTTTAGTGCTATTGATTTAATTTCATTCCTAATTAACAAGGCAACCCCGCCCCCTCTGCCCACCTCTCTGGCTTTTCGATAGGTTGTGAATTCCTGGATGTTTCAATGCCAGTCGTGAACCCCCTGCAACCACGTCTCTGTGATGCCTACCACATCATACCTGCCAGTCACAATCTGGGTCACAAGCTCATCTACCTTGTTCCGTACACTGCGCGCATTTAAATATAGCACCTTTAATTCTCTATTGACCGTCCCTTTTTGTTTTCTTAGTGTTGGACCTTGGCTTACTGAGCCTTTCCATATACTGTGTCATATTTTGTGGGATGGGGACTATCGTAACCTCTCCTGAGTTCTGTCTTTTCGTGCTTTTTTGTATTCCTAAGCAGTTACGCTTCCCACTGATTACTTCACCTCTTGGTTCCCTGACTTTCCCTTCCCCCCCCCAATCTCTAGTTTAAGTCCTATTGACCACCCTATTTACTCTTTTTGCCAGAACACTGGTCCCAGCTCAGTTCAGGTGGAGACCATCCCAACGGTATAGGTCCCCCCTGTCCCAAAACTGATGCCAGTGTCCCATGAAAAGGAACCCCTCTTTCCCACACCACTCTTTCAGCCACGTGTTAACTTCCCTTATTCTTGCCTCCCTATGCCAATTTGCACGTGGCTCGGGCAGTAATCCGGAGATTATGACCCTTGAGGACCTGTTTTTTAAATTTGAATCCTCGCTCTTTATAATCACTAAACAGGTCCTCTTTCCTGGACTTGCCTATGTTGTTGGTACCGACATGGACCACAACAACTGGATCCTCCCCCTCCCTCTCCAGTATCCTTTCAAGCCGTCTGAGGATTGCCATCTGAGGAATGCCTTTCTTTTTAAAAAAAAAAATGTTTTATTGAAAAATGTTTCGATCAAAATTTTTTCCCTTTACGGATCAAACGTAACAGTAAAGAAAGTTTAACAATAAACAAATGACTAATCAACATGGTAATCTAATCGTTTAACATAAACTAAAACTTCCACCCCCCCCCTCCCCCTGGGTTGCTGCTGCTGGTCATCTGTCTTCCCTCTAACGTTCCCCTAGGTAGTCGAGGAATGGCTGCCACCGCCTGGTGAACCCTTGAGCCGATCCTCTCAGGGCAAACTTTATCCGCTCCAGTTTTATGAATCCCGCCATATCGTTTACCCAGGCCTCCAGTCCGGGGGGTTTCGCCTCCTTCCACATGAGTAGAATCCTACGCCGGGCTACTAGGGACGCAAAGGGAAGAATGCCTTTCAACATGTTGCCTATCATCCTCTGAAAGATCGCCAGACTGGAAGATATGGCAAAAACCAAACAATCACATTTGAACTACACCCTTCACGCATGTTGGTCATGCATGTTCATGGTCACATACTGCTTCGAATCTTTCTCTAGTAAGACTTGTTTAAACATCTTGCCTTCCACAAGAGTTGCAAACAAATCTTCCATCCTAGGGAGTTGCAAACAAATCTTCCATCCTAGGTAATGTATAAGCATCTAACTTGGTAACATAGTTAATGATGAGATGGTAGTCACCATATCATCTTCAGGACAGGAACGATTGGAGCTGCCCAATGAATAAATTGAATGGGCTCAATGATTCCAAGCCTTTGCAGTCGTCTCAACGCTTGCTCCAGTTTCCTCCTTATGGCATAGGGCACTGTCCTGGCCTTGAAAAAGAGTGAGAAGTAGCCTCAAGATCTATATACAGCTTCACAGTAGTACCACGCAATGTACCCAGTTTGTCCTTGAACACGTCCAGATACTCCTTGACAACATTCTCAGTCACCCTCGTGTTTGATCTCACCCCACTTCAATGGAATTTTGCTGAGCCAGTACAGCGCTAGCAAATTCGACCCCTTTCCTTTGACCACAAGAAGGCGTGCATATGCTTTTTGACCATAATATGCAATATGGATTTCCAGCACCCAAGAAAAGGTACAGTCCGAACACTATTCTCTGCCGCTCAGTTAGAATCCCATGTCGGCTTGTCAGTCTCTTCACTAATTATAGACGCAGAGGCTCCTGTATCCACCTCCATCTTGTTTTGCTTACCATCGACCATCACTGTAGTAAAAATAGACTCAGCTTGTGCCTCATTCACATTTCACATGCCGTAAGCATATCTAATTGATATGTCGCTGATTGGGGCTTCTTTGAATTTAAATGTTCTTTGCACCCCTGCATTTCTTCACTAAATGTCCCTTCATTTTGCACCGGTGACAAACTACAATCAGAAATTTGCAATGATTCACATAGTGTGGCCCACTACATCTAAAACACTCCACTGCTTTCACCTTTTTTCTTGTAACCTCTTTCTTCATTTGATGCCGTGACCCCGCCTGAGCAACAACATTCACCTTATGAATATCTTCAGCATTATGGCATCCATTTCCATGCCCTGCAGAATTTCCAACGCCTCCTTAAAAGTCAGTGTAGCTTCACCACAACCAATGCTAAATGCTGTCCTTGTTGATTCCACAGGCCAGCCTACCTCTGAGCAGATTTTCTAAAACTGCTCCGAAATCAGAATGTTCTGAAAGCTGTCGTAATTCTACCACAAAGTTAACTGACCTGTTAATTGTCACAATTGACCTGCTTTTCGAAAATGGCTATGAAATTTGAATCTTTGAACAATCACCGAGGGGCTTTGGGCTATGGCGATTCTGGACCAGAACAATTAAATTTGCAAATGAAATCTTCCCTGGCTTCCATGGCATGGCCGATTCATCATCAACTAAGACTTTGCCCCATACACATTCAGGAAAATAGAGTACAGTTATATCTAATCTTCTATTCCATTTGTAAAAATGAATGCTGCAACCTCTTCACATCCATTTGTAAAAATTAATGCTGCAACCTCTTCACATACTCAACGGTCATCGCTTCCCTCATTGAACTCACCAACCACCCCGAACACAGCCATGGTGCTGCTAACTTGAAATGCCATCGAATAAACCAACAATGAAAACTAGCTACTCACCGAATGCAATCTTGTGTTGCCATGCTGGACATCGAAAAACATTGTTTTCTTTTCTTGCCATATTCTCCCTGTCGCCAGAAAGATGTGGCATCTTGAGACCACAAAGTAGGTAGTTGAATACGTTGTTTAAAAGAAACGTCTTTATATCAATAAATAACAAGTTTAACAGCAACAGATTTCAGCAGAACAGTAGTAATAGTAATAACGATGAAAACAGGAGTAGTAAAACAGGTCACCCTCTTAAACTGAAGAACCTGCCAAAACCAGCACATGCTCAGAACCCTCAACAGCTGCCAGTAAAACAATTATACAGGAGAAAGGCTTATAAGAGCACCCTGCACCTAAAAGTACCCCGCAACAATCTGAAATTATTGAACTCAACATAAGAGTTCAAAAGGCTGTTAATTGCCTAATCAAAAGATGGGGCACTGTTCCTTGAGCTTCAGTTGAACTTCATTGTTCTCGGCCCCACACTATTTAAGAGGTCAGGAAATGAGTGGGGCAGTTAATTAAAATGACAGGAGACCAGAGGTTCAGGGTCATACTTATAAAGAGACCGGAGGTGTTCTAAAAAGCAGTCACTCAATTCTGCATTTAGTGTCCACATTATGAGCAGTGAAATTGAAATAAGTCCTCAAGAGAATGCAGAGAAAATTTGTCATTGATTATGACAGGTTTATTGTCTCATAATCTAATGGTACAAGGACTACGGGCTACAGATTTCTCAATAGGGCTAAGAGATGCAGAGGGTGCTGTGAGGAATTTTTTTTTAAAAAAGTGAATAACTCTTGCTGTCTGTGAGGATAGTGGAAGCAGAAATATCAATAACTTCACAAGAAATTGGATAGATACTGGAGGGTAATAAACATGAAAGACTATGGGGATGCAGCAGGGGGAAAGCGATTGATTGGATTGCTCTACAGAATTGGTAAGGACTACATGGACAGAATCATCTCCTTCTAGGCCATGATGGCCAAGTACGAGAAAGTTGCAGTTTCACCTGAAAACAAGGTATAGAAGCTTGGATGATGGGAAGGGGGAGGTAAAAGGGCAGATATTGCATCCATTACACTTACATGGGAGAGGGGGTGGTTAAGGATGTCACGAAGGAAGTGGTCCCTTTGCAGTGAAGGTAGGGGTGGAATGATGCGTTTGATAATGACATCTTCTGGAGGTGGTGGAAATTGAGGATGAGCCATCAAATGCAAAAGCTGGTGGGGTGGAAGGTGAGGACAAGAGAAACCTTATCATAGTTTTTGGAGGGAGTGGAATGGGTGCAGAAGATGGAACAAGTATTGTCAAGGGCCATGTCATTTAGAGGGTAGGGGAGAAAAGGAAGCCACACTGAAAATGTTTGTATGGAATTAAACATTGTCGGGACAGTTGCTGGGCAGGAATTGGGAGCAATATTCTCCCACCCTCCTTCCTGTAGATGAAGTATGGGGAAGTAGCTGTGGACTCAGAGAGCTTATAATGAATATTGTTCAAGCTTATCCCCAGAAATGGAGCCAGGGAAGTTTGCGTAAGGAATAAGTCAGAAATAGACCATCGAAGGCAAGATTGGAAATTGGATGCAAGGTTGACTAAACATTTTTAAAAATCCAAACACATCACCTATGGACATTAATGCTGGATGAACAAAGGTAACAATGTGAGGAAGCGCTGTATCAGTTAGGGATGGAATAATGAGCCCCCGCCCCCCCCCCCCCCCCCCCAAGAACTGCACACAACATTTATAGTTCACCCATGTCCCACCACTGCACAGCTGTTTTCTCTGGCATAAAGTAAAAACAAATTCCTGGTAAAATTGTGGGAGAACCAAAACTAGGAAGAATGCAATGACAATCTGAAATTTCACTTTATGTAATGCTCTGAATAATTTGGTCAGACTTATTTCACTACACCCAACCCTTGTACATCTTAAATGCAAGTAAAGCAACATTACGTTATTTGAGTAAATGTAATTAAAATTCACCAGCCTAATAGGTCCTAACAATTAATATGCTGAGTATTTATGCTAGAGATTACCGGTTGGCTTAAAATAAGACTGAAAGCATCTAAACTAGATGACAAAGAGTTGAATATTGTTGGAAACAACTTGTATTCATCCAGCACCCAATTTTAACTCATCTCAAAATAATTTATAAAAGGTAGCATTTCTTTACATTTACTGGTTATGGAGTCAAGATAAGCTGATTGGTTTACCAATGGTGCAATTATTGGAGGTAGGGTGGTCGGGATATAGGTACACCTCTGCCCTTAGAGGTTCTCTCAGAACTATTCAAAGTCCATTGAAACCATTTTAATAATGAAATCCAAAAGATACAGTTCGTAACAACACACTCCTAGTACCACCCTGGCATTTCAGCTTGAACCTTTTGGAGTGAAGTTTGCTACTTTCAGACATGGAGATAAGAATATTAGCAATCAAATCAATCTAATACCACAGAGACACTATTGCCAAATTTAGGAAAACTTACCTCAAATTCTGGGACCCATCTGCAAAGTGTCTTCAAGATGTCGATGCCAGTGTTATGTAGTTACATTGTGTACCTTGTGTTGCCCTATAATGTATTTTCTTTTCATGTACTGAATGATCTGTGGAGCTGCTCGCAGAAAAATACTTTTCACTGTACCTTGGTACATGTGACAAGAAACAAAATCCAAATCCAATACAAGCATAACCAATTTGTATACATCTGCACATTCAATTTACATGACTGAAACAGAGGATTATAAAACTTGGACAAGTATTTTCTTAAAATGCTGTTAAGTTTACTAGGAACTAAGAAGTTGTGTAGGTGACCCAAGATGCAATCTTCCTAACAGCATTAAAAGGTGCTGGTTTCCAGTATCTACATAAATCCATTTGTGCAGGAGGACTGCCATTGGAATGGGTTGTTGCTCATGATTTCGTTGGATGGTCACATTTAAAAATTATTTATACAGAGGGGAAGGCAGGCAAGGGGTTTGGGTCTTCCGAACCTGATGTATTACTACTGGGCGGCAAATGTGGAGAAGGTGCGGAGCTGGGTCAGAGGGGTTGATTCCCAGTGAGTCAGAATGGAGAGTTTGTGCAGGGGGTCGGGATTGAAAGCACAAGCAACAGCACCCCTCCCGATAGCCCCGGGGAAGTACTCAGGGAGTCCGGTATTAATAGCTTCATTGAGAATTTGGAGGCAGTTTCGCCAACACTTCGGGTTGGGGGCAGGGTCAAGGGAAATGCCGACTCGGGGGAAACCACAGATTTGAGCCAGGGAGGTGGGATGGAAATTTTCGGAAATGGGAGAAGGGGATTAAGACACTGAAAGATTTGTTTCTTAGGGGTCGGTTTGCAGGATTGAAGGAGCTGAGGGCAGCACAGTGGCGCAGTTGGTTCGCCCTTCTGCCTCACGGCGCCGAGGTCCCAGGTTCGATCCCGGCTCTGGGTCACTGTCCGTGTGGAGTTTGCACATTCTCCCTGTGTCTGCGTGGGTTTCGCCCCCACAACCCAAAGGTGTGCAGGCTAGGTGGATTGGCCAGGCTAAATTGCCCCTTAATTGGACAAAATCAATTGGGTACTCTAAAAAAAGGATTGAAGGAGCTGGAAGTGAAGTATGGGCTGGGGCAGGGGGAAACGTTTAGATACATGCAGGTTCGAGATTTTGCCAGAAAGGAGACACAGAACTTTCCGGAGGAGCCGGCCTCCACATTGCTGGAGGAGGTGCTGACGACAGGGGGACTGGAGAAGGGGGTTGTGTCAGCGGTTTACGGAGCTATTTTGGAAGAGAACGTACCACTGGAAGGGATCAAAGCAAAGTGGGAGGAAGAGTTGGGAGGGGATATGGAGGAGGGGTTCTGGTGTGAGGTGCTCCGGAGAGTGAATGCCTCCACCTTGTGCGCGAGCTTGGGACTGACACAGCTGAAGGTGGTATACAGAGCACACCTCACGAGGGCATGGATTAGCCGATTCTTTGAAGGAGTAGAAGATGTGTGTGAACGTTGCGGGGGGGGGGGGGGGGGGGGGCTAATCACGTTCATATGTTTTGGTCCTGTCCAAGGCTAGAGGATTACTGGAAGGAGGTTTTTAGAGTAATTTCTAAAGTGGTGCACGTGGAACTGGACCCAGTCCCCGGGTGGCCATATTCGGGGGTGTCGGACCAGCCAGGGTTGGTAATGGGTGCGGAGGCAGATGTTCTAGCCTTCGCCTCGTTGACCGCCCGAAGGGGGATCCTGATGGGGTGGAGAGCAGCCTCTCCACCCTGTGCCCTGGCGTGGCGGGGGTCTTGTTGGAATTCTTGACTCTTGAGAAGGTTAAGTTTGAACTGAGGGGGAAGGATGGAGGGGTTCTACAATTCATCGGCATTATTCATCATGCACTTTCAAGAACTGGATAACATGGAACATTAGTTGGGTGGGGTGGGTGGGAGGGTTGGGGAGAGGGGGGCGGTTTGTGTTGATGGTGACTATGGGTGATTCCTGATTCCTTTTTGTTATTTGTTTATGTGAACATGTGGTTTGGTGGGAGGATGGGATTGTTGTTATTGATATGGGGATTGACATATGTGTTACTGATTATTGTTTATTATTGGTGGGTGTAAGTTTGGCAGAAAATGTGAAAAAGGAGATGTATAAAGATATTTTTTAAAGGATTTAGATTTACTGGAAACTTTCACAACCTGAAAGTGAGACTTCTTAAAAAAAAAAAATTTTTTTTAAGCTGTCCATTTAAACAATTGACAAATTTAAACAAGGAACTACAAGCACAAATTTTAATTTTTGAAGTGAAAATACCTCTGATGAATTCAACCGATGAAGCATCAATGATCACAATCCGTGATCTGAAAATTGCAAACCTTCTTTCTTGCTACTGGAAATGAACCTGGTCACCTGTAAATACCATAGTCATCACAAAAACCGCAAAATTTAATTTATTGATCTCGAATTTTCTGACTGGCGGAACGCAAGAATCCCTAAAGTTTCTCTTTGTGAATCATAGTATTTACAGTGCAGAAGGAGGCTATTGGGCCCATCGAGTCCTCACCGGCCCCTGGAAAGAGCACCCCACTCAAGCCCACAGCTCTACCCCATCCCCGCAACCCCGCCCAACCCTTTTGGACACTAAAGGCAATTTAGCGTGATCAACCCACACATCTTTGGACTGTGGGAGGAAACTGGAGCACCCGGAGGAAACCCAGGCAGACACGGAGAGAACAAGCAGACTCCGCACAGAAAGTGACCCAAGCCTGGGAATCAAATCCAGGTCCCTGAAGCTGTGAAGCAACAGTGCTAACCACTGTGCTACTGTGCCGCCCCTGTAACAAGAAATTGAAGTAGAATTATGCATTTAACACTTTTGCTAATTTTATGAACACGATTATCCACCGCTATGCTTCATAATCATGCTTTGCATTCAATTTTGCTGGGGCAGCAACTTGGAAAACTTTCAATTCAGTAGACTGTCAATATTATAGCTAAATCTTAATGATTTATGTACAAAATCTTTTTTTATATAAAGTCCAACCACAAAATGTTTCCTCCAACTCCAGCAGAAGAGCCTCATTATGCCAGACCAATATAAACCGTGTTATCCCAAGTTTCCAATAGTGTTTATCAATATTTTAATAGGTACCACAAAATTTAATTTTCTAAAGCTTTAAGATCCAATCAGACGTATTGATCTATGCTTAAGACAGTACTGGTACAAGAACCTATCAGTGTGCCCTCGCAAACAGTGTCCTAAATTCTATGTGGAAAGCCTGAGCATTTTAATTTTGTTAGCTAGTTTCTCTCGTTACTACTTGTGAAAGTGCAGGCAGTCCTTGACTTTATGATGTCCCAGTTACAACGAACGACATTTAAAACCCTTATAAATTGAGACTATTTCAAATTTACGATGTTGGTTCCAACTTGAAGACTCCACGCTGATGTGTTGTGTACCCTGGGATAACACAGGCTGCAACTGGATGCAGCTTTAACCAAAAGATACTCCAGACATTGTAGTTAGTTCAATCTGATTTATTGAACCAGTAGCACAGTTCTCTAGAAGTTCGACTCTCTGCTAACCTAAGTGTGGTTACTCTGTCTGACTGAACCAGACTAGCTCTTAGCCACGTACTTAAGGTGTGATACCGTACATGCATCCTGACTCACTCTGTAGATGTTCATCAGTGGAAAGAGGCGGAGTGTGAGTGCCTCGTGCCTTTTATAGTGAGATACCACCCCTGAGTGTCCTGCCTGCTCATTTGGTCATGTCCTGTTCTCGGTGTTCATTAGCTGCCTGTCTGTATATCATTGTCGGCATGTCTGCATATCATGACATCTCCCCCTTTATTTTATGTTTCATTGGCACATAGGAACGCACTTACATGTGGTGGCATATATTAACATAGTTACAAGCGGTGGCATATGTGATCGTATTCACATGTGAAGGTAGCGGCCTAATGTGAGAAAACAGAGCATAGCAACAAAACTGTTCATAAGTCCAGTCTCTGGGGCTTGCGTCTGAACCTTGTCGACCGCCGGAGGTGGTGGGGACGACGGCGCCTTGACAGGCGGGATGGAAGCCTGATTGGTGGCCTCGTAGTTCGAGATATCAGGAGGTGGCAAAACAACGGACGGAAACAGAGAAGAAAGCGGTTGCGGGCAGGCAACTTTGCGCAGTGCCCGTCTGTTTTGTCGCACAACAGAACCATCAGCCATAAGTGCAACATACGAGCGGGGCGCAGCCTGTCGAACGACGACAGCTGGAGCAGACCAGCCACCATCCGGTATCTTGATCCTGACAATGTCTGCCGGGGATAACACTGGCAAATCGGTGGAATGAGCATCATAGCCCTGCTTTTGCTGGTTTCGGAGCTGCTGCACCTTATGCAGCACCGGGAGGTGATCCAGGTTGGGCAAGTGTATGGCTGGAAGTGTCGTCTGCAGATACCGGTTAATCAGGAGTTGACATGCCAGTGGACAGTGGGGTCGCCCCAGTGGACAGTGGGGTCGCCCTATACGCAAGCAGCGCGAGGTAGATGTCAGAAGCAGAATCCGTGGCCTTGCAGATGAGCTGTTTCACAATGTGCACCCCTTTTTCAACCTTCCCATTGCACTGTGGATAGTGCGGGCTGGAAGTGACATGTTTGAAATGGTTTGACTTGGCAAACATAGATCACTCGTGGCTGTTGAAGCACGGGCCATTGTCAGGCCTGGATGACGGTCCGAGATGGGAGGTCTGAATGCTTCACGACTTCAGCGTAATTGGAGAAATAGTCAATCATCAACACGTAGTCACGACCATTCGTACAAAAGAGGTCGATGCCAACCTTGGACCACGGGGAGGTCTCGATTTCATGCTGCTGGAGCGTCTCCTTGCTCTGTGCTGGCTGGAAGCATTGACAGGTTGCACAGTTGAGGACCATGTTCGAGATGTCCTGGCTAATACCGGGCCAGTAGACAGCCTGCCTGGCTCTGTGTCTGCACTTCTCGACGACCAGGTGTCCCTCGTGGATTTGGCGGAGCACCAAGCTCTGGAGACTGAGTGGAATGACAATCCGGTCCAGCTTGAGGAGGATACAATCACTGTCAGGTCGTCCTTTACATTGTAAAATTGAGGGCACTGCCCTTTCTGCCAGCCATTGACGAGTGGTGCATGACACGCTGCAAGAGGGGGTCTTTGGCTGTCTCCGCGTGGGTATGAACCACCTTCTAATCAGACGCCGGGAGGGTGCTAGCACACAGCTGCACCTGTGATTCAATCTGCCGGATGATTTCCAGCGGTTCACTAGGCAATGTGATGGAGCGGGACAATGCATCAGCGATGATGAGCTCCTTGCCAGGCGTCTACACTAAGTCAAAGTTGTATCTTCTGAGTTTGAGGAGGATGCGCTGCAACCGAGGCGTCATGTCATTCAGGCCCTTGTGGATAATGTGGACCAGAGGCCTATGATCTGTCTCGACAGTGAATGCAGGCAGGCCATAGACATAGTCGTGAAACTTGAGAATGCCAGTGAGAAGACCCAGGCATTCCTTCTCTTTTTGCGTATACCTTGTTTCGGTGGGGGTCATGGCCCTCGATGCGTAGGCTATCGGTGCCAGGATGAAGTGGCATCGCGTTGAAGCAGTACCGCACCGATGCCATCCTGGCTCGCATCTGTCGAGATCTTCGTCTCCCTGCCTGGGTCGAAAAATGCCAAGACGGGTGCAGTAGTGAGCTTGGCTTTCAGCTCCAACCACTCTGCCTGATGGGCTGCCTTCCACTCAAAGGCAGTGGACTTTTTCACCAGGTTTCATAGGGCCGTGGTGTGTGAGGCCAGGTTTGGGATGAACTTGCCCAGAAAATTGACCATGCCCAGGAAGCGCAACACCACCTTCTCCTCTTCAGGGACCGTCATGGCTTTGATGGCCTTGATCTTGTCTGTGTCCGGGCGCACGCCCTGCTGAGAGATCTGATCACCGAGGAACTTGTGTCGACATGCCAAAGCAACATTTGGACCTGTTCAGCTTCAGGCCATTGGCATGGACACGGTGGAATACCTGCTGAAGACAGGAAACATGCTCTTCAGGGGTCATGGACCATCTGATGTCATCCACGGACACACAAACCCCTTCAATGCCCTCCATCATCTGCTCAATGATGCGATGGAAGATCTCCGATGCCGAGACAATGCCAAACGGCATGCGATTATAGCAGTATCTGCCAAACGGTGTGTTGAAGGTGCAGAGCCTTCTGCTGGACTCATCCAGCTGGATTTGCCAGTGGTGCATGACACGCTGCAAGAGGGGGTCTTTGGCTGTCTCCTCGTGGATATGAACCACCTTCTCATCAGACTTGGTGAAAAAAACGTGCGTGTTCCATCTCACTGGTGAGTGCCTCCCGCTTCGGGATGGGGTAGTGGTCACGCATTATATTCTTATTGAGATCCTTGGAATCAATGCAGATGCCAGGTCTCCCGAAGGCTTTCTAACACATACCATCGAGCTGACCCAGTCAGTCGGTTCGGTTACATTGGAAATGATGCCCTGTTGCGGAAGATCTTTGAGCTGTGCCTTCAGGCGCTCCCTCAGCGGAGCCGGGACCCGGTGTGGTGCGTGGACTACTGGCTTGGCATCAGGTCTTAGCAGAATCTTGTATCGATATGGCAGCGTGCCCATCCCGTCGAACACATCCGGATACTGAGCGAGGATGTCGTCAATGCCGGCCTGAAGATCCACATTGGAGGATGTTGTTGTGTGAACCCGCTGCACAAGGTTCAGCTGCTTGCAGGCATGTGCACCAAGTAGGGATGCCCTGTCTGGGTTGACAATTTCAAAACGTAACCATGCATGGGTGCTCCGGCTGGAGACGAGTAGATGGCAGGATCCCAGTTCCGTGATGGCATTTCCGTTGTAGTGCAGGAGCCTGCAGGCTGCTGGAAGGACCTTGGGGGGCTTCTTGATGCGTTTGAAATCTGCCTGTGAGAGGAGGTTGGCCGAAGCACCTGTGTCCAGCTTGAACTGGATGGAGCAGTGGTTGACCTGCATCACCGCACGCCATTCGTCTGCAGAATCCACAGCGAGGATGGATTGTATTTGTGAGGAGTTGGATGTGGCATATTCACATTTGGTAATGATGCCCACACAGTAGGCGTAGTCCAGGCATTCTTCCCCTGGATCCATTGTGCTGCCAGGATCAGAATCCTGTAATCGTTGCTGCACACTCTAAACGCGCCGTCGTCGGAATTGGGAGCGCTGGCCCCTGACTGGTGGTGCAGACCTGCACAAGGCTGCAGTGTCCAGGCTTCCCACAGTTTAAACATTGCCTGCCTCTTGCAGGGCAGTGTTTCTTTAAGTGGGCGTTGCCGCAGTTCGAGCACGTCATGACGTCGGCGTCCTGATGCTCCGTACGCGTCGCACATGCGCAGTGCGGGTGTCGGCCACTTCGTTATCCCGTTCGCATCGCGCACGCGTGGGGCCCCAGGAAAAGTGTGTGAAATGGCCGCTTTCATCAATGCTGAGGCGCTGCATCCGGGAGATGGCCTGCACACTCTCCGCCTCGTGGGAGGCAAATTTCTCATTTTCAGCCGATTTGTACTGGGCATAGCGATTTTTGGCGTGCTCATGCACTGTGCATGTTTCAATCGCGACTGGCAGGGTCATATGCTTGATTTTCAGTAGCTGCTCTCTCAGAGGATCAGAGTGAACTCCCAAAATGATTTGGTCTCTGATCATGGAGTCAGCAATATCACCAAAGTTGCAGGACAGTGCTAGCAGGTGGAGGTTAGTTAAGAAGGAGTTGAAAGATTCATCTTTACCTTGTAGACGCTGTTCGAATATGTAGCGCTCAAAGATTTCATTGATGTCCACTTCACAGTGGCTGTCGAACTTGTCCAGGATGGTCTGAAACTTTGTCTTGTCCTTCGGTGAAGTGAAAAGAGTTGAAGAGTTCGATGGCTTGGTCACTCACTGTTGAGAGAAGCGCGATCTTCCTTGCCGAGGTCTGAAGCTTTGATGTACAGCAGAAACTTTTGCTTGACTTAACCAAAAGATACTCCAGACCTTGAAGTTAGTTCAATCTGATTTATTGAACCAGTAGCACAGTTCTCTACGAGTTCGACTCTCTGCTAACCCAAGTATGGTTACTCTGTCTGACTGAACCAGACTAGCTCTTAGCCACGTACTGGAGGTGTGGTACCGTATACACCCTGACTCACTCTGCAGATGTTCATCAGTGGAAAGAGGCGGAGTGTGAGTGCCTCGTGCCTTTCATAATGAGATACCACCCGAGTGTCCTGCCTGCTCATTGGTCATGTCCTGTTCTCTGTGTTCATTAGCTGCCCATCTGTATATCATTATCTGCAGGTCTGCATATCATGACACACGCTAGCCCATCTTTTATGTTTTTATTATATGTATAACACTACTGCTTATATTCTTAAATGCAACCTTGTCTAGTGTTTGCTGACCCCAAACAAACCCAGGGAAGTTGAGAAACCGCCTGGCAAAACACTGCGCCCTCTGCACTCAGCAGGCTGCAACTCTGGGCCAGGTCACTTTGACATTCGGTCACCAGCTGGTTACAGGGTTCGGTACGGTCGCTGCGATCCACCCGCAGTGCGCTGTCTGGCTAGCTAGTGGAGAAATGGAGAATGTTTTTTGGCTGCACTGGAGGGTACCAGCCAGGCTCGAACCAAAACCAAGTCGGCCTCCCCTAGGGATGGACGTTTAAAACCCACGGTAAATTAGGTTGGTAAAAAATGCTGCCGGTTCGGACTTGCAACGCAGTTTTTGGGAATCAACTATGCCATATGTCCCAAGGACTGCCTGCACTATGTGCTGAGACATGTCGATGTGTCTCCAATTGTATAGGCCAGGTTATAAAAATAGCTATTAACAAATGATAATTAACAAGATAAGTAAGGAATGTATACAACAGTGTTTTCAAAATGTGTAAATAGATGCAAGTGGAAATGCATTTTGCAATGAATGAAAGACAGCAGAATCTATCTGCAAGAAAAACGTTTATTCCTTGTAAACCCCACAGAAAGAGAATGCAGCCAAGACCAGTTATATAAAGAAAAGTGCCAAAGTGGCAACAAAGGGAGACGGAGTTATTGATTTCAACACAAAAAAAAGTCAGTGACAATACTCCATGTTCTGCACAATGTTCAAAGAATCCATGAGACAATTTTCTGCAACACTTTTATGATGACAATTACACAAGGTGATTCAAAAATGTAAAATGACAGCCAAAACAACACAGATTTGGCAGAAGCTAATGTCCTGTCAAAAGAAAATGAGTTAAACTTAGCAATTTTTGCTGGTTGCAACAGAGTTATGTCCTTGAGAACCTGATTTGACGTTTAAACAGGGTCTTCATTTTGAACCAAGGGATGTACATCAATCAAACACAAAACTTTAGAAAAATAAATCTGGGAATAGCTAATCCACTCAGGGTCTACTGCAAGCATACAAAGTGTTCTTATTACAGCTTGGGATTCAAAATAAATGTTGAACCTTGCGAGCAATGGAAAGTGAGACTGAAATTTGGACCACAAGTTTCACTGCATACTTTTGTAGACTTCAAAATCTTTTAAAACGCAGCAATGTTCCTACCAGATTACTTTACAGAACTACTCAATTTCCAAGGTTATGAAAGACAATGTCTGCAAGGATGGACAAAAAACCAAGTTTAGAAAGTTGGCTCTTGACTAGAGGACGCACTTTCAACAATTTTATTTGGATGCACTTTAACCATTTTATTTGAACCACTTAATTATGCCTTGTGTACACGTGGCTAACATTGTTCTGAGGGTCTTTTGCAAACTAGATTGGGACAATACTACAATATAATAAATACTCACAATATTGTAGAACACTTAAAATATCAGAAATGACTTTGTCATTGTAAATATGTTTCATTGTAACTCACCAAGGCAAATCATTTTATACAGTAAGCTGAATACTTATTTCCCATGTTTGTGGTTGAGAGCTTGAAGTTCCAACACAACTTGATACATAAAAATGTCAGCCACGATGGGAAGTTTCTCTGTCGCACTAAACTTGTGTAGTTTACGTTTACAGGGAGAGATGTCTACAAGACATATACCACTGAACAATAGCTACAGTTGCAATTTTTGATAATTGAGAATCAAAATTGGAAACAAGGTTAGAGCTTTCTTACCCATAAATTGATCAGTATATTTATTGCTGGACAACTTTTAAGTCCCAAATTTGTACAATCCTGCAGCCAATTCCTATACAGCTATCCAAGAGAAAATTTGGTGTCAAAGCAAACTTTGCCACATATTTATTCTGGTGGAGGACACTTTGGGTATCGATGTTTGCATTGGGTGAAAAATTCCCTTTGATAGAAACTCTACAGGTTTGAATCTCACTAAATGATTTGGGGAAAAATGAAGTTTAAAAATAATACATCTCATAATTTTTGCATTCAATCATAGCTAGTCGATGCCAATAGTGTGTCAGGAAGAGATTCTGAAATTTATAGCTAATCACACAACTCAATTTTTCATTCTTATACCAGTATTACTGAGAAAATATGTATTTCCGGTAAAAAATTTAATTTATATCCAAATTTTAGATAATATCTTCACATTTCAAGATTTCCCCCCCTCAAAATCCAGTGTCATTCATGATGCCACTTTGCAGTAGGAGGGGGAACAAAGCCAACATTCTCTTCACATCAATTATAAATCATATATTGTTCTGTGATATGAGAACAACATCAAGAAACTGCAGAATAAAACAAAGTGCTTCTAATTAAAAAATAAGTTTTTAAGATTTTGTGGATATTTAAGCAGAACTTCAACACAAATGATTGAGATCTGGTAAATTCTCACTTGTTTTCACAAGTCATGTACCTTAAATTGAGTATTAAATATTGGAAGGGGTAGTGAATTGTAGAAAGCTGCTGTTTCTGAGTCTGTCATACCTTCCAGAAGAACAGGTCTTGTTGGATAGTTGGAACTGAAGGTCAACCACACAACTCTGGTGCAAAAAAAAAAAGCCTTTTCTTGGGGCTGAGGTTGGGTCGATTAAGTGCAAGATGCATTTAATGAACAATTTTCTCATCACCCAAATTCATTGTCTCCTATGTTGAACCTCCCAAGAACAATTCTTCACTTCAAGCACCTTTTATATATTATGAAATGACTGTAATCATTTCAAAATAAAAACACATTTTGTGCACTTTATAAAATTTCTCTCACTTTAAAAAAAAAAAGTATTTCTTGGCACAACAAAATTGGATAATTTTGAACTAATAGGATTCATTTAAATAAAATAGATTCTGTCCAAGCACAACAGAAAAAACATGACTTTAAAAACAAAGCATTCACTGGCAAATCTACGACCGATTTTATAAATGATCTTTTGTACAAAATAGGTTTCCCCTTCCCTTATTGCACTCAGGACACTCACACTCTGGTATACTGCTAAGGTAATGACAATGGGGGGGGGGGGGGGGGGGGGGGAGACGGGACACACTAGGCAATTAGCTCTTGAGGACTAAAGACTTAAATTGGATCTCTATACCAGGTCTGTACATACGATTTGAAATGTACCTTTAGGATAAATTTACATTTCAAGTAGTCTGTATATTGTCCTCAAATCAGAGTTTTGCAGGGTATACCAATCATCTAACAGAAAATAGACTGGTCTAAAACGAAGAGATCCTTAATCAAATGTTTTAAATAACGCCTGTCTTTATCCATGATGAACAATGAGCATTTATACTACTCCTTTTGGGTGGATCTAGCGTAATCCAATCTGCAGTTGACTGCATTATATTTGAATAGAAGGAAAATAAGGTTCAAATAAACACTCAACAGAATTGCTAAGTGACAAATGAAGAAAAGAGAATATCCAACTCTGTTGCTGACCTGTGCAAAAAATATTTTTAAAACTGTAATACTTTATTTAACGAGGAACTGATGACAAGCAGCTAAAAAGATATCTATGTTAATAAGTAATTGTATAAAGCATAACACTTTAGTTTCAAATATGTGTTAAGCAGTCTTCACTGGAGATGTACTTAAAAGTCTGACTTGAATCCCTGAATATGGCAAAGGAAAAGAATGAGTGCATTACTGAAAATGTGGTTTCCTCTGGATACAAACTTTGAAGGCACTATGACTTTTTAAAGAGATTCCCAAATATTTTACTGTTAATCACAAGGCTTCCTTACAAGTTGTTATTCATTAAAGCCTGCAACATTGCTTCAAGCTTCATTTGGTCCTGAAATAGAGGGATGTTTGGCCTTAGATGGCAATACATGGAACTTTCTAGAATACTTGAAAGATTTTCATTAAAATTGAATTTTGTTGTTAATTGAGAGATAACAAAGTAGAGTTTTCATGGTATCTTAGAAGTTGTCAAGTTTTCAGAAACAAAACTTTAGAAAGTAATTTGGTAGTAATTTAACTAAGCAGTTACTCTCAGATTTACACCTTAAGGATTTGTTCAACAAAAAATACAATGACAACTTTGAGATTACATTGGTTTCCTTTTCTATATATTTTACTGGAAAACAACCAGATGACCCATCCCCCTTTGATAATGCCTTTGACCACTTTACTGCCAGGGATTTATAAAGCATAACATGCCTGGCATATCATAGTACTGCACCTCTGAAGCAAAACAAAATTATACATGTTTCATTTATAGAATTATGTGGGAAATCATAGCCGAACCAATTGTGCGAAATGATCAGCCAGCCTTTCAAATTGTCTATCTCAATAAGTGAAGGAATTGACCACTGCAAAATGATATAAATGTATTTATAAGCCATTTTGTCCAAGCCCATTTTGGAAAAAGATACATTCACAGTAGCCAGCTATGCATCATAACAAATCAGTCAAAGGTGATACTAAGCCAGCCTGAACACCCAATCCATTTCACTCATTTTCCACCTTTGCCACTTTCAACTCTGGTTAGTTTTACTTTGCTATTGAACATCGACCCTAAATTGGTCTATGAATGGTGATGGGTTTAGCCTACAATAACGATATTAATATTTGTCTCAATAGCATACTGATTGGCAAGTCATCAACTACAAACGTAATCCCACAGAAGAGCGTGCATTTGGGTGGCCGAGAGCGGAGGAAGGAGATAAGCCATAACTTAATTAGTATTGCAGATGTGAGCGTTGCATAGCATCTTTCTCACACAGATAAATTCAGTTGCCAATAACCTATTGTTGAGTGTTTCAGTTACAAGTGTGGTATAAAATATATTAATTTTGAATTCAAGTCCTTTATAAACAAGGAGGGAGCAATGATACTCCTATGAGAAAAGGCTTTCATCTCTTGCTGGGCATTTTTCGCCACCATCTTGGATACCCTCCAATTGAAGATAGGGACTAAAAGTTAGAATACAACTAGTTCCAAAATCACCAACTAATTAGTAGACAGAGCAGATTTAGTTTTCTATTTCCATGCCGAACTGGTACTGTATATATTTTCTAAACACATGAATCGAGTATGTTCCCTCCCGATTTCAATTCCTCAACGTGGTTCATCTGGAACTGAACACTGCTCAATTTCAGGCACAGAGTGACAAAGTCACTGTTAAAAAGTATATGATTTGTGACAATACTTAACAGCACTACTTTGGCTGAGAGCTAGAAATGTATGTTAGTTCTGAAAGTTGGAGGAGCTGAGGCAAGTACAGTAAAATAGTTCAATTCACTGACTGATTGATACACATGAACTTGTTGAGCAAATTTATTCAATGCTCTGAACTCCTATACTTGTGGTAGAACAGGTGGTTATGGTATTCAACAGATTAAATGGGCCAACAGTGAAAGAGCTAGTCAGCAACAATGATTCAAAATCAATCTAAAATTTATTGCCGTGTTTCCAACCCTGTCATTTTGCATGAGTGTGGGTTCGCAGATCAGTTTAAAAAAAAAAAAAAAAATTCTCCAAGAGGAAACCAAACAAAAAAGTAAAAGGCAGAAGAAAGAACTGAGGAGAAGTCACAATGCACTGACCAGACTTTCCAAAAATAAACTGCAAAGTTCTGGGAGGTTTTCTAAAAATTTACAGGAAAAGAAGAAGCCATCGGGCAGTTCTAGTCGACACCATGATGTCATTTTTTGTATTTTTTTTTGTTTTTTTTTTGACTACAACTAGTACGTACAGTCACACGTTACATTGTCATCTTGACTGCAGAAAACTCTTGCATGATGTCACCACATCGATAAAGTCTGAGAAAGGATGGGGGAGAAGGAAGGGCAGGAGAAAGAGGCGCGCAGTCACTTCTTCATTGGCTGATAAACTGAGGCATTAGGATCAAGTCCTGAAGGGCTAGTTTCCACAAATTTGGAGGAATAATGTGGTGTCACAGGGCTCAGGGTGCTGGTTGCTGCTGTGTATGCAATGCTGGGCATTACAGCCATGACCTCAGCAATTTTCTGTTTCAATTCCTTGATCTCCTGATCCTTCTGAATAATTTGCCCTGGAAAACATCACACACACACACACACAATTAAGGTCATAAAATATTCAGATCTCCAAAGAACTAAAGTTAGATTAACTCTAATTTGGCAATTCCTAGCAAAGTCAACAAAAATTTGGAAATAGAAGATTCTAAGTAGAATCGAAATATATTTAGTTAAAAAGCTTTAAACATTTGCTAACATTCTAAGTTTAAAATAACCATATGAATTTTATTTACAGAATGAAAGGCAACTGTCATTAAAGAAATCTGGGTGCAAATTATAATTAATATATTCCCACTGATCAATACTATTCCTTATTTTAAACTGTTTCATTTTGTAGAACAAGACATGAAGCAGTAAACAGACATCCCACACCCTCAGGATCAGCACAGCAGGTGGCATCATTTATTGTACAGTTAGAGCAATTACTGGCTTGCGACAGAAACCAAACTTTTGTACTAAAATTACTTAATGGGTAACTTGACCACAAAAAGGTAGACAAAATGATGTGGTAAAAGTTAATCTCTTTAAAATACGAAAACAGTGAAGTTCAAAATACAATATGGACTCAAAAACAGAAGCAGCCAGTTAATCATCGAAGTAACAATAAAATGGAAAAGAATCAGAACCAACGACAGTTAAATACGAACATACACAGGTAACAACAATTGACGATGTCATAGCGCTTACTGATGGATTTAAATAAGAAGATCCATAATAATACTCTATAATAGTAATCACAATTAAATTAAATATTAGGTGCAGTTTTGAAATAGAGGGATAACAGAGTCAGTTTAACGGGGAGTGGAAAATCAGGGAGTGAAAAAGCAAGAGTGGGACAATATCGAAGCAAAATTTGAATAAAGTCAATGAAGTTTAAAATCTGTGGGGAGCAGATAAAGGTTTGGAAAAAATGAAACTGACATGTTTAGTTTATTTGCTGTACAGAATCTTTTCAGATATTTCATTACATTGCCATCTCGCAGGGCTCAGCTGGGTGGGGGTTGGGAGCGAGCAAGAGAGGGCAGAGAGTGAGAGGAGGCGAGGGCAGAGAGAGGAGGTGAGGGCAGAGAGAGGAGGCCAGGGCAGAGAGTGAGAGGAGGCGAGGGCAGAGAGTGAGAGGAGGAGAGGGCAGAGTGTGAGAGGAGGCGAGGGCAGAGTGTGAGAGGAGGCGAGGGCAGAGAGTGAGAGGAGGCGAGGGCAGAGCGTGAGAGGAGGCGAGGGCAGAGCGTGAGAGGAGGCGAGGGCAGAGAGTGAGAGGAGGCGAGGGCAGAGAGTGAGAGGAGGCGAGGGCAGAGAGTGAGAGGAGGAGAGGGCAGAGTGTGAGAGGAAGCGAGGGCACAGAGGAGGCGAGGGCAGAGAGTGAGAGGAGGCGAGGGCAGAGAGTGAGAGGAGGCGAGGGCAGAGCGTGAGAGGAGGCGAGGGCAGAGAGTGAGAGGAGGCAAGGGCAGAGAGTGAGAGGTGAGGGCAGAGAGTGAGAGGAGGCGAGGGCACAGAGGAGGCGAGGGCAGAGAGTGAGAGGAGGAGAGGGCAGCGAGTGAGACAAGGGCAGAGCGTGAGAGGAGGAGAGAGCAGAGAATGAGAGGAGGCGAGGGCAGAGAGTGAGAGAAGGCGAGGGCAGAGAGTGAGAGGAGGCGAGGGCAGAGTGAGGGAGGAGGCGAGGGCAGAGTGAGGAGGCGAGGGCAGAGAGAGAGGAGGCGAGGGCAGAGAGTGAGAGGAGGCGAGGGCAGAGTGTGAGAGGAGGAGAGAGCAGAGAGTGAGAGGAGGCAAGGGCAGAGAGTGAGAGGAGGCGTGGGCAGAGTGAGAGGAGGCGAGGGCAGAGAGAGAGGAGGCGAGGGCAGAGAGTGAGAGGAGGCGAGGGCAGAGAGTGAGAGGAGGCGAGGGCAGAGAGTGAGACGAGGCGAGAGCAGAGAATGAGAGGAGGCGAGGGCAGAGAGTGAGAGGAGGCGAGGGCAGAGAGTGAGAGGAGGCGAGGGCAGAGAGTGAGAGGAGGCGAGGGCAGAGAGAGAGGAGGCAAGGGCAGAGAGTGAGAGGAGGAGAGAGCAGAGAGTGAGAGGAGGCGAGGGCAGAGAGTGAGAGGAGGCGAGGGCAGAGAGTGAGAGGAGGCGAGGGCAGAGAGTGAGAGGAGGCGAGGGCAGAGAGTGAGAGGAGGCGAGGGCAGAGAGTGAGAGGAGGTGAGGGCAGAGAGTGAGAGGAGGTGACGGCAGAGAGTGAGAGGAGGAGAGGGCACAGAGGAGGTGAGGGCAGAGACTGAGAGGAGGACAGGGCAGCGAGTGAGGCGAGGGCAGAGTGTGAGAGGGGGAGAGAGCAGAGAGTGAGAGGAGGCGAGAGCAGAGAGTGAGAGAAGGCGAGGGCAGAGAGTGAGAGGAGGCGAGGGCAGAGTGAGGAGGCGAGGGCAGAGTGAGGAGGCAAGGGCAGAGAGTGAGAGGAGGAGAGTGAGAGGAGGCAAGGGCAGAGAGTGAGAGGAGGCGAGGGCAGAGTGTGAGAGGAGGCGAGGGCAGAGAGTGAAAGGAGGAGAGAGCAGAGAGTGAGAGTAGGCGATGGCAGAGTGAGAGGAGGCGAGGGCAGAGAGTGAGAGGAGGCGAGGGCAGAGAGTGAGAGGAGGCGAGGGCAGAGAGTGAGAGGGGGTGAGGGCAGAGAGTGAGAGGAGGAGAGGGCAGCGAGTGAGGCGAGGGCAGAGTGTGAGAGGAGGAGAGAGCAGAGAATGAGAGGAGGCGAGGGCAGAGAGTGAGAGAAGGCGAGGGCAGAGAGTGAGAGGAGGCGAGGGCAGGGAGTGAGAGGAGGCAAGGGCAGAGAGTGAGAGGAGGAGAGAGCAGAGAGTGAGAGGAGGCGAGGGCAGAGAGTGAGAGGAGGCGAGGGCAGAGAGTGAGAGGAGGAGAGAGCAGAGAGTGAGAGGCGGCAAGTGCAGAGAGTGAGAGGAAGCGTGGGCAGAGTGAGAGGAGGCAAGGGCAGAGAGAGAGGAGGCGAGGGCAGAGAGAGAGGAGGCGAGGGCAGAGAGAGAGGAGGCGAGGGCAGAGAGAGAGGAGGCGAGGGCAGAGAGAGAGGAGGCGAGGGCAGAGAGAGAGAGGAGGCGAGGGCAGAGAGTGAGAGGAGGCGAGGGCAGAGAGAGGAGGCGAGGGCAGAGAATGAGAGGAGGCGAGGGCAGAGAGTGAGAGGAGGCGAGGGCAGAGAGAGAGAGGAGGCAAGGGCAGAGAGTGAGAGGAGGAGAGAGCAGAGAGTGAGAGGAGGCGAGGGCAGAGAGTGAGAGGAGGCGAGGGCAGAGAGTGAGAGGAGGTGAGGGCAGAGAGTGAGAGGAGGCGAGGGCAGAGAGTGAGAGGAGGCGAGGGCAGAGAATGAGAGGAGGAGAGGGCAGAGAGTGAGAGGAGGCGAGGGCAGAGAGTAAGAGGAGGTGAGGGCAGAGAGTGAGAGGAGGTGACGGCAGAGAGTGAGAGGAGGAGAGGGCAGAGTGTGAGAGGAGGCGAGGGCAGAGTGTGAGAGGAGGCGAGGGCACAGAGGAGGTGAGGGCAGAGAGTGAGAGGAGGAGAGGGCAGCGAGTGAGGCGAGGGCAGAGTGTGAGAGGGGGAGAGAGCAGAGAGTGAGAGGAGGCGAGGGCAGAGAGTGAGAGAAGGCGAGGGCAGAGAGTGAGAGGAGGCGAGGGCAGAGTGAGGAGGCGAGGGCAGAGTGAGGAGGCGAGGGCAGAGTGAGGAGGCAAGGGCAGAGAGTGAGAGGAGGAGAGTGAGAGGAGGCAAGGGCAGAGAGTGAGAGGAGGCGAGGGCAGAGTGTGAGAGGAGGCGAGGGCAGAGAGTGAAAGGAGGAGAGAGCAGAGAGTGAGAGTAGGCGATGGCAGAGTGAGAGGAGGCGAGGGCAGAGAGTGAGAGGAGGCGAGGGCAGAGAGTGAGAGGAGGCGAGGGCAGAGAGTGAGAGGGGGTGAGGGCAGAGAGTGAGAGGAGGAGAGGGCAGCGAGTGAGGCGAGGGCAGAGTGTGAGAGGAGGAGAGAGCAGAGAATGAGAGGAGGCGAGGGCAGAGAGTGAGAGAAGGCGAGGGCAGAGAGTGAGAGGAGGCGAGGGCAGGGAGTGAGAGGAGGCAAGGGCAGAGAGTGAGAGGAGGAGAGAGCAGAGAGTGAGAGGAGGCGAGGGCAGAGAGTGAGAGGAGGCGAGGGCAGAGAGTGAGAGGAGGAGAGAGCAGAGAGTGAGAGGCGGCAAGTGCAGAGAGTGAGAGGAAGCGTGGGCAGAGTGAGAGGAGGCAAGGGCAGAGAGAGAGGAGGCGAGGGCAGAGAGAGAGGAGGCGAGGGCAGAGAGAGAGGAGGCGAGGGCAGAGAGAGAGGAGGCGAGGGCAGAGAGAGAGGAGGCGAGGGCAGAGAGAGAGAGGAGGCGAGGGCAGAGAGTGAGAGGAGGCGAGGGCAGAGAGAGGAGGCGAGGGCAGAGAATGAGAGGAGGCGAGGGCAGAGAGTGAGAGGAGGCGAGGGCAGAGAGAGAGAGGAGGCAAGGGCAGAGAGTGAGAGGAGGAGAGAGCAGAGAGTGAGAGGAGGCGAGGGCAGAGAGTGAGAGGAGGCGAGGGCAGAGAGTGAGAGGAGGTGAGGGCAGAGAGTGAGAGGAGGCGAGGGCAGAGAGTGAGAGGAGGCGAGGGCAGAGAATGAGAGGAGGAGAGGGCAGAGAGTGAGAGGAGGCGAGGGCAGAGAGTAAGAGGAGGTGAGGGCAGAGAGTGAGAGGAGGTGACGGCAGAGAGTGAGAGGAGGAGAGGGCAGAGTGTGAGAGGAGGCGAGGGCAGAGTGTGAGAGGAGGCGAGGGCACAGAGGAGGTGAGGGCAGAGAGTGAGAGGAGGAGAGGGCAGCGAGTGAGGCGAGGGCAGAGTGTGAGAGGGGGAGAGAGCAGAGAGTGAGAGGAGGCGAGGGCAGAGAGTGAGAGAAGGCGAGGGCAGAGAGTGAGAGGAGGCGAGGGCAGAGTGAGGAGGCGAGGGCAGAGTGAGGAGGCGAGGGCAGAGAGTGAGAGGAGGAGAGTGAGAGGAGGCAAGGGCAGAGAGTGAGAGGAGGCGACGGCAGAGTGTGAGAGGAGGCGAGGGCAGAGAGTGAAAGGGAGGAGAGAGCAGAGAGTGAGAGGAGGCGAGGGCAGAGTGAGAGGTGGCGAGGGCAGAGAGTGAGAGGAGGCGAGGGCAGAGAGTGAGAGGAGGCGAGGGCAGAGTGTGAGAGGAGGAGAGAGCAGAGAGTGAGAGGAGGCAAGGGCAGAGAGTGAGAGGAGGCGTGGGCAGAGTGAGAGGAGGCGAGGGCAGAGAGTGAGAGGAGGCGAGGGCAGAGAGGAGGCGAGGGCAGAGAGTGAGAGGAGGCGAGGGCAGAGAGTGAGAGGATGCGAGGGCAGAGAGTGAGAGGAGGCAAGGGCAGAGAGAGAGGAGGCAAGGGCAGAGAGTGAGAGGAGGAGAGAGCAGAGAGTGAGAGGGGGCGAGGGCAGAGAGTGAGAGGAGGCGAGGGCAGAGAGTGAGAGGAGGAGAGAGCAGACAGTGAGAAGAGGCGAGGGCAGAGAGTGAGAGGAGGTGAGGGTAGAGAGTGAGAGGGGGTGAGGGCAGAGAGTGGGAGCACGCAAGGGCACAGAGAGAGAAAGAAATGCAATTTCAACTTATGTCAGCATGCAAACTACTGGGATGCTGAGTTCACTGTGGAAAATGCATGTAAAATTTAGTTGACCATGTTTAGAATTAAATCATCCACTTTTCTGGCCGGTTCCCTACCTTGTGCAATTTCTAGTTGTCGCTTGGCATCCCCTAGTGCAGAGAAGAGATCCAGCTTGATTCGGGTCTCTGCACTCAGGCTATTTTCTAAGTGCTGTGTTTTATCTTGCATGGCTGAAAGTGCCGACATCAATACCTCTGTGTCTTTTTCATTTTCTTTATATTTACGCAATTCCTTCATATGGAAAATAAAATGCACAACTGCTAAGGACAAAATATAAATCACACTTTAAACCCAACATGCTGAATAGACAAAAGTTTTTCTTTTCATTTGGTGTATGTTTTGGTTAAATAAAACTTTTCAACCATAATTCACTTCTCTCCTTCGCTGAAGCAGGAAATTTATACATTTTATATATAGTTGTATATATGAAAAATGAAATGAAAATCGCTTATTGTCACAACTAGGCTTCAAGTGAAGTTACTGTGAAAAGCCCCTAGTCGCCACATTCCGGCACCTATTCGGGGAGGCTGTTACGGGAATTGAACCGTGCTGCTGGCCTGCCTCGGTGTGCTTTCAAAGCCAGCGATTTAGCCCTGTGCTAAACAGCCCCTATATATTAGCGTTTTTCTAGTAATTTCACCATGTAGCACTTTTTCACAATTTTAACATTGAACTTTGGTAGGCTAGTATGATGATGGAAGCATCATTTTTTTAGGGGGTTAAAAGCAAAACATTGCAGATTCTGAAAGTCTGGTCAGGCAGCATTAAGAGAAACAGAACTAATGTTTCAGGTTGATGACCTTTCAACACAAGTCATCTCTTTTTTTCTCTCCACAGATGCTACTTTATCTGCTGGAAATGTTCAGCATCGGTAAAAACAAGCTGGTGGGTAATTGCAATACAGATAATTGAAATGAAATACAGATAATTGCAATTATATCACGTGGATATTAGATAGTGATTAGCTAACTGACACCTTGAGCCAGAGGTTATCTAGACCAGAGACTTACCTGTACCTTCATCTCTAGTTCACGAATCTGGTCTTCCTTGACTTTCATGTCAATTGTTAACTTCTTACACTCTGTCTCCAGATCTCGAATACGACTTCTTAGAGTTTCAGTACATTCCCCTCTTAAAAAATAAAATGGTGTCAAATCCTTCAGTTTCTGCATTTATAAATATAAACCTTTCTCGTTATGTAACAGAGGGAGTTAATACTTCACATATCTGTGAAATGTGAAACTTGACCACCAGAGCTTGCAACAATATAATCATATTCAATTAAAATGTTAGTGAAAAAAAAATTATTGATCCTTGTGTCATCAGGTCAGATGGTGCATGAGAAAATTGGAAAGGGGAAAATTGAATGCTTTCAAAAATGTTACAAAAATTAAAGGACTGTTCATTTTTCTATTCTTTTGAGTAGACAATAGGGTACCAAGATATTCAGATATCAGGTACAGCAAAGATTAGATGCAGCTCAAAGGTTTCTCTCTACCTCATCATCTTGGCCACATCGAGAGGCAATTATTATCTTATTAAATGGGTATTACGGGTGGCATGGTGGCGCAGTGGTTAGCATGGCGCCAAGGGCCAGGGTTCGACCCCAGGTCACTGTCCATGTGGAGTTTGCACATTCTCCCAGTGTCTGCATGGATCCCACTCCTACAACCCAACGATGTGCAGGTTAGGTGAATTGGCCACGGTAAAATTGCCCCTTAATTGGAATTCCTTTTTTAAAAATGAGTATGGCAACTTTGGACACCAGCCATCCACAAGTGAGTCAATGCTGCTCAGTCTTGCCTAGTAGGATTGGGCATTCGTGCAATGTGAAACCAGCCAGCAAGAAGCATGGAAGCCTACTTCTATTGAATTCTTGCACTCCACTGAAGAGAAACGCCTGACTTCTGCTTCTCATCTCCCACAGCATGAAGTCAACAGAGTGGTGAATCACTGGCAAGAATTTGAACATACAGGAGCCATGAGACTGGCTCATTTTCTTTCTCCTTTTAACCCAATTGACCGTTGGGAAAAAAAATGGGATAGGATCACCAAGCATCTAGTCATGAAAAAATATATATATTTGTTACTACTCACAAAACAATAAAATGAAACGCAAAATTGAATTATCGCGAATGTTAAGTGGCATAAAAATGAGTAATCAAACTGTTGTAAAACTTTCATGCAAGCAGTAGGTTATCAACAGTGATGCATGTTAATAATGTAATCCAGTTAAAATAAAGATTCTGCATATTTATTTTACAGTAATTGATATGCCTCGTGCAAACTTTGGTGTTATTACCTTGTGGCTGCAGCAAGTGCCACAGCTCGAGCTGCCGTTGCCTCCTCAAGTTTCTTTCTCTTCTTCTCGTCCATCAACTGTTTTTCAAGATAGGTCTTTGCCTCTTGTTCTGCTTTGAGTTTCTTCTCTAACTGGCTTATAGTTTGCTTGTCCTTCTGTTTGGCTTGCACAGCAGTGTGTAATCTGGATAAAAATAAAAACGAGGGAAGAGTTCAAACTATAGACAAACCTAGAAACAAAATGAAGTAGAATCCAAGTTAAAAAGTCGAAAGAGTTCCGATCAAATTCTGTTTAGGTTTTGCACTGAAAAAATAATTGTCAGAGGTTAGTCACCCAACTACTTAAAGAGTTACATTGTCAAACTTTGATTTTCAATTATTCAACACGGTTTATCATTCCATCATCCAGATATAGTCTTGTTTCCTAAATGTTTTCATTATTTATGCAAAATATTACTGGTTTGCCTAAAAGTTGCCACATGCAAAAGGGAAATGCTAGACAGCAAAAAATAAATCTGCCAAAGATTAAGCGAACTGAATCTAATTCACGAGATTTAACTTTCCGATGAACATCTTCACCATTTCAATTTTCAAAATTTTAACAGAGTTATGGCATGTCAGTTAATCTGAATATTTCAAATATGCATTAAAAAAAATTCAAAATATCACAATTATCTTACTTGTTCTGGAGCAGTTCATTCTCCTGTCGGAGCTGTCCTACTTCTGAACGGATACTACGTTCAGTACTGGTCAGTGAGTTGATCTGACTACGCAGTTCTTGTTCACACTGTCTGCTTGACTGCAAGTCTGCCTTCAGCTTCTTGATGTCCTGCTCCAGCCTTAAGAAAGCAAAAGCAGTCTTTGAAATCTAATTTGCTGGTCATGACCAAGGGATTAGCACGGAACAATCAGAAATCTTGGAGACACTTTACAGTAAAAACTCTTTTACAGGCAGAATTTTAAGTACTCACATGTTCACAAACCAGAAAATCAAGAAACTCGAATAACAAATCTGCGACAATGATTTGGCAACATAAGCCACATCAACCACAAAATGTAATCGTTTAACATTTCAATACATTAAAGGGTACTATAAATGCCAAGTTGTTCTTGTGTTCCAAAAAGGTATACTAAAACTTTAATCAGAAGTGGGTGGCACAGTGGTTAGCACTGCTGCCTCACAGCGCCAGGGACCCGGGTTCAATTCTGGCCTTGGGTCACTGTCTGTGTTGAGTTTGTACGTTCTCCCAGTATCTGCCAGAGAGTGAAAAGATAATTGTACAGGCACTCCTTGGAAAAAGTCTCCATACAACAAATGAATGCACGAGCAGCAACAATTTTTATCCTGTAGAGATCTTTAGCAGCTTTTTGTCATAGAATAATTACACAGTGCTTGTTGGAATGTAGGAGTGTGTTGTGATAACAGCCCTCGATGATCAGGAAACACCTCTTCTGCTTAATCACGAGCAAAACCTATAATTGTGTTTAAAGGAATTTCTCTTTAGCATTATTCGGACCAAACGGAAATGATCTTAAATACAAATTAAACTTTAGCAATGTGCAGTTAAGCAAATTGTTGCCACGCTGATTGCGCCTCATGTTTCACAACTTTCTACCAAATCCAGTTTCACATGCATGTTTGTGACATTTGTCTTTTCCAACACCAGATAGTTATACAAGACAGAAAATGGGCATTCTCCTGACAGATTACAGCAATTTTTCCTTTCACAACGAACCACCCAAGGATCCCCAAAAAGATCCTGCCGAGCAAGAGAAACATGGGAGGCCTGGGCCCTCCCAAACGTGCAATACTACCAATGGGCGACCATAGCGGAAAGTGTGAGGGGATGGGTCAAGGTGCCGAAAACAGAACGGATAAGGATAAAGTGAGCTCCTGCGTGGGGTTGTCCCTCCGGGTCCTTGCCACAACAATACTCCTATCTCCGCAAGCCAAGCACTCTACCAACCCAGTGGGGTAATCGCCACATTCCAGACAAGGAACCAGCTAAGACTATACTTCAGCCTGATCGAAATGTCCACCATGGCCCTCATCTGCAACAACCAGAGGTTCATGCCAGCCACCTTTAAGAGATGGAAACAGGACTGATGGTTAGGGACTTCTACACGGACGGCAAACTAGTGACGTTAGAGGAGTTGAGGGAGAGGCTACAGCTGCCCAACAGGAACAAATTACGACATTTACAAATCAAAAACCGCAAGGAGATGACATCATACCAATGAACACCGAGACACTCAATGATAAAAGAACTGTTGGACGTGAACAGTTAGAAGAGGCAAGTTCCCCGCTGGACAAGACACTGGAAAAATGGGAGGAAGAAAGAGGGATAGAAATAGGGTGGGGACTCTGGAGGTAAGCACTGAATAGGGCAAACTACACCTCCACATGCGCAAGCCTATGCAATTGGAAGTGGTGCACAGAGCACAGCTAACCAGAACCCGAATGAGCAGGTTCTTCTCGGAGGTGGAAGACAAATATGAACAGTGCCCGGCCAACAATACCCATATATTCTGGGCATGCCCCAGAGTTGTCGGGTTCTGGACAGCCTTCTTTGAGGCAATATCTAAGGCTGTGGAGATGAGGGTGCAGCCAAGCCCAAAAGTGGCAGTCTTTGGGGTATCAGACCAGCCAGAACTCTTCGTGGGAGGGGGACAGACTCCCGTGCCTTTGGATTCATTTTTTTTCCCTCTTCGTTTTTTTATTCCTTTCTTTTTTTTTTAAATTTAGAGTACCCAATTCATCATAGATTGTCATAGAATTTATAGTGCAGAAGGAGGCCATTCGGCCCATCGAGTCTGCACCGGCTCTTGGAAGAGCACCCTACCCAAGGTCAACACCGCCACCCTATCCCCATAACCCAGTAACCCCACCCAACACCAAGGGCAATTTTGGACACTAAGGGCAATTTATCATGGCCAATCCACCTAACCTGCACATCTTTGGACTGTGGGAGGAAACCGGAGCACCCGGAGGAAACCCACGCACACACGGGGAGGATGTGCAGACTCCGCACAGACAGTGACCCAAGCCGGAATCGAACCTGGGACCCTGGAGCTGTGAAGCAATTGTGCTATCCACAAGGCTACCGTGCTGCCCCAAAAGAGGAAAAAAATACTTGCTGATTAAGGGGCAATTAGCATGGCCAATCCACCTACCCTGCACATCTTTGTGTTGTGGGGGCGAAACCCACGCAGATACGGGAGAATGTGCAAATTCCACACAGTGTGAGACCCGGGGCCGGGATCGAACCCAGATCCTCGGCAGTGTGAGGTAGCAGTGCTAACCAATGTGCCATCGTGCTGCCTCTGCCTTCGCATTCCTGATCACCCGCCAAAAAACCCTGCTCGGCTGGCAGCAGCACCACCCAAAGCTGCAGACTGCCTGCCTAGCCGACTCTCGGGAACTGGAGAAAATCAAATTTGTCAACGGGAAGTCGGAAGAGGATTCCCACAAGATGCGGAAGCCATTCACCAACTTATTCTAGGACCCGTTTGTAGCCAACAGCCAACAGAGCTGGGGGGAGGGGGTTGGATGTATGGGAGTCATGGATAGCAAAGGAAGGGGAGGAGTAAAAACCCACAAGAATACTGCGAGACAAACCCAAGGGCAAAAGAAGGTCCAGAGGGAATGGCAACAAGTGGAGAAGCACAAGCCAGGGTCAACAACAGGCAGAGCAGCAGAGGCAGACTGGCCAAATAAGGCTGACAGCCACCGAAGGCAGTTGTAAATATGTACACCGAGTCGAGGCTGTTCGCACTTTCATTCTTTTTATCTTTTACTTCTTTCTTTTTCTCTTGTATAAACCAAAACAACACCCTGATTGCCTTTGTAAAGTACTACTTGCGGGTACGGCACGCATAACTCAACGTTCAAACTACAAAAATGTAATATAAAACGATTTGTTAACTATAAGATACGAAAATCCAATAAAAACATTTTTTTTTAAAAAAATGACATTTGTTTTTGAGTACTAATCAGCTAGCACTGTTCAGTCAAGTCCAGACGTTCAGCCTCCATTCTTGATGTCGAACACAATAAAATGCTGAAGCGGAGAATCAATGATGCAGTCAGTCAAGAAATGAAGCTGCAACATTATTCACATTACTGTTGAATTTTAAGTAGCATTTCAACACACGACAATCCCCAACATCCTTTACACACAACTTATAAACCATTTCTTATACTTTAGACATATTGGTTACCTAAGAGTGGTAAAATAAGTCTTCTCTATTAAAAATATTTGGCCTCCATTTGCTATTATACACTGGTGACATCAAGAACAAGAGCTTCCCATCTAAGAAATCACAGAGAAGAATATACACTCACAGATGCAACACATTGGTACACAAACTGCTGTACTATCAATGTGCCAGATGCATTCCATTAAAAAAAAATCAACCCAAAAGGAACTAATTCTTCCAGCTTGAGACAATAAAACCTATCTTGGTGTTTGTAATCTCTGAAGAACTTGGAAATAGCCAATCCTTAGACTTGAAAGGAGGTAAATGAGGGAAGCACCGAGAGACATACACAATACCAACAAAATACAAAGTTAATCAGAGGATTATTTCTATCTGAACTTTGGTACAAATTGAAGGCAGTACAATGTAATAATGAGGGGGTTTCATAGAATTTACAGTGCAGAAGGAGGCTATTCGGCAAATCGAGTCTGCAACAGCTCTCGGAAAGAGCACCCCACTTAAGCTCACACCAACACCCGATCCCCATAAACCAGTAACCCCACCTAACCTAAGGGCAATTTAGCATGGCTAATCCACCTAACCTGCACATCTTTGGTTGGGTGAGAAGGAGCGATGTTCTACTCAAGGATAAGCTAGCTGGATTAAAAGTCCTTCCTTATTTGTACTCGAGATACATTTTGTAAGCTTCCATTCTTAAAAATAAAGGTTCATGATTTAAGATTCCGAGTGTTCTAAAACAGTGCATCCACCCTCATCTGAGCAATGCCACATGAGGGAGACAGAATGAGATACATATACTAAAAATACTTCAGATTTAGAAGTAAAGGGTGCAAATGGAAGTCGCAGCAAATTGTCAGGCGAAATGCCATGGACTACAGCAAGATATGAAAAGGCTAGAATAAATTAGCAGCAAATCCTATTTAATATAGAAAACAGTGTGGTAATGCATTTTAGGAATGAAAATGAAGATTTAAAATACTCTTTACAAAGCAGATATTTTCATGAAGGCCCTGCCTTCTCAACCTGATGATCCTCAGATTAAACCACCACCAGTCAGTTCTCCCTCTCAAAGGGAAAAGCAGCCTATGGTCGTCTGGGACTATGGCAACTTTACTTTACCCGTATTTTAGTGCAGAGGTAGCCGCAATGTGGAGATGCCAGCGTCGAACTGAGGTGGGCAAAGAATCATAGAATTTACAGTGCAGAAGGAGGCCATTCAGCCCATCGAGTCTGCAATGGCCCTTGGAAAGAGCACCCTACTTAAACCCACACCTCCACCCTATCCCCGTAACCCAACCTAACCTTTTTGGACACTAAAGGCAATTTAACATGGCCAAACCATCTACCTTGCACATGTGGGAGGAAACCGGAGCACCTGGAGGAAGCCCACGCAGACACAGGGAGAACGTGCGGACTCCGCACAGACAGTGACCCAAGCCGGGAGTCGAACCTGGGACCCTGGAGCTGTGAAGCAACTGTACTAACCACTGTACTACCGTGCTGCCCGGCACTGTAAGATGTCTTACAACACCAGGATAAAGTCCAACAAGTTTGTTTGGAATCACTAACTTTCAGAGTGTAGCTCCTTCATCAGATGAAGGATGATGAAGGAGCTGAGCTTCGAAAGCTAGTAATTCCAAACAAACCCGTTGGACTTTAACCTGGTGCTGTAAGATTTCTTAGAGGAGCAAGGCAATCTTAGTGTGCAAATATGTTAAAAGTTTAAAAATGGGTACGTGAATTTTAAAAAACCACTGATGTTGGCAAATGGGATTTCTAAATCAAGAGGAATCAATGATGGCTATTACTACACAACAAAATATATTTACATTGTGCCCTTAGTGATGAGTCTGTGGTTTTAAAGCTTGTATTTCTTTTTGAGGCAGACCGAAACTGAAAAGGGAAATCAAAAACAGAAACAGAAAGAAAAAGGGTCCTCTTGGTTTCCAAGGAAAGAGAAACTGAAACTGCAATTAAGAACCAAAACTTCGAGGGAGATTGAATCTGGTATAAAGTAAATAAAAAGGACACTGATCAATCCCAGCTCAGGAGAAGTCGATGAGTCCAGTGGTGTAGTACAAGCAAGCTGAAGAAGATGGGAGGCTAGACCCAGAAGCTCAGAATAAGTTGCAGCAGCTATTTCTGCTACATCAAGATAACACGGGCGGATCTACATCATCCAATCTGAGTTGATGGAGATTCTGCAGATGTTTATCATTTTGTGAAGATGGTGCCAGTGTCATGGACCTTGGGTTGGCCAAGCAGTGCCATTGGCTGTGGATCAAACAGGTTGCAGAAGGAGAGGAGCTGAAAATCTTTGTGAGGAAGTCAGCGTTTTGAAGGTCTTTCGTGACCGGGATTGATGAAATACATGTTCAGTGGACTGCTGAGCCGTTTCATAAGATCTATCTTAGCTGTATCTGTCATTTAATGCACAGTAGTTGAAAATCATCCGCAATTCCTAGGTTCCTATTGGTATTCAGATCACTCCCGATCTTCATCCCCAAATCCTTCTTCACCAGGATCGACAAGTTAATCATAGCCTTTGTCTGGGGTGGGGTTAGAGTCCCTAGACCAGGCAAGACCATCTTTCAGCGAGGACGACACGTGGGATGCCTGGCCCCACCACTGGGTGGCAAATGTGGTGAGGGGGTGGGTAAGGGAACTGGAGATGGACTAAGTCCGGATGGAGGAAGCCTTCTTCAAGGGAACGTCTCGCAGAGTGCTGGCCACCGCACCTCTCTCTCCTTCTTCTCCCCCCACCCCCCCATCACCACCACATGTCAAACTATAAGCGCGAGCAGTGTCGGTCGGGGGTGCGGTCAACCACATCCACATGTTCAGGTCCCGCCCCAGATTCAGGCAATTCTGGACGGCCTTTTTTGAGGCCATGATCAGGGTTGTGGGGGTCGAGATGGAGAAGTGCCAATCTGTGGCAGTGGTCAGGGTGGCAGGGCATCCGGAGCTCTGGACAGTGAAGGGGGAAGATGCCCTGGCCTTCGCCTCACTGATCACCAGGTGGAGACTACTGCTCGGCTGGAGTTGGCAGTGCCACGCAGGGCCTCGGAGTGGCTCTCAGGCCTGGCAGAGTTCCTGAAACTGGTAAAAAGAAAATTCTCAAGAAGGGGATCTGATGAGAGATTCCACGACACGTGGAAAAGTTCACAAACCTCTTTGCAGACCTGTTCGCAACCAGCAACTAACTAGGGGGAGGGGGAGCACTGCCTGGATGAGGGGGAGCACTGCCTAGATGAAAGGGAGCTCGGGCATAGTGGAGAAGAAAGGGGGAGGAAGGCTATTTGCAGGAGGGGACATGGATCCCCCCATCCCCACCCCCACCCCCCAGCGAATGTAATCATAAACAACGTATATAGAGTCCTAGCAGTAATTGTAAATAGGAAGTTATGTATAATTCTTATTAGTAAATGTTAAATGTCCCAATAAGAACATCTTTTGTTAAATGTAAAAGATTTCAATAAAAATATTTTCAAAAACAAAAATCAGCCGCAATTTGATTGTGCATTCACAATCAAACTAAGATGGTACTAAGATAAAATACGAAGATAGTATTTAGGGTTCGCTTTAACTCGTATAGTAAACATTCTTTCATTTTAAATGGTGGAATTTTGTGGCTACATTCTTCCAGTAACTAAGATTTTGGGTTTCTTTTTTTAAAAAGTGTTATCGGTCATAGATTATCATAGAATTTACAGTGCAGAAGGAGGCCATTCGGCCCATCAAGTCTGCACCGGCTCTTGGAAAGAGCACCAAGGTCAACACCTCCACCCTATCCCTAAACTCAGTAACCCAACTCAACACTAAGAGCAATTTTGGACACTAAGGGCAATTTATCACGGCCAATCCACCTAACCTGCACATCTTTGGACTGTGGGAGGAAACCGGAGCACCCGGAGGAAACCCACCCACACACGGGGAGGATGTGCAGACTCCGCACAGACAGTGACCCAAGCCGGAATCGAACCTGGGACCCTGGAGCTGTGAAGCAATTGTGCTATCCACAATGCTACCGTGCTGCCCCGGCAATGTGGAAAATTGCCCAGGTGTGTCCAGTACATAATTTTCATAGAATTTACAGTGCAGAACGAGGCCATTCGGCCATCGAGTCTGCACCGGCTCTTGGAAAGAGCACCCTACCCAAGCCCACACCACCCTATCCCCATAACCCAATAACCCCACTCAACCAACACTAAGGGCAATTTAGCATGGCCAATCGACCTAACCTGCACATCTTTGGACTGTGGGAGGAAACCGGAGCATCCGGAGAAAACCCACGCGCACACGGGGAGAATATGCAGACTCCGCACAGACAGTGACCCAGCCGGGAATCGATCCTGGGACCCTGGAGCTGCGAAGCAATTGTGCTAACCACTATGCTACCGTGCTGCCCACAAAGGTGAGGTACAGGACAAATCCAACCCTGCCAATTACCACCCTATCAGTCTACTTTCCATCATCAGCAAAGTGATGGAAGGAGTCATCAACAGTGCTATCAAGCAGCACTTATTCAACAATAACCTGCTCACAGATGCTAAGTTTGGGTTCTGCCAGAGTGACTCAGCTCCTGACCTCATTACAGCCTTGGTTCAAACATTGACAAAAGAACTGGATGCCAGAGATGAGGTGAGAGTGACTGCCCTTGACAACAAGGCAGCATTTGACAAAGTATAGCATCAAAGGGCCCGAGCTAAACTGGAGTCAATGGGAATTAGGGGGGAAACTCTCTGCTGGTTGGAGTCACACCTGACACAAAAAAAAAATTGTTGTGGTGGCTGGAGGTCAATCATCTCAGCTCCAGGACATCACTGCAGGAGTTCCTCAGGGTAGTGTGCTAGGCTCAACTATCTTCAGCTGTTTCATCAGTGACCTCCCTTCCATCATAAGTTCAGAAATGGGGATGTTTGCGGATGACTGCACAATGTTCAGCACCATTCTCGACTCCTCAGATAATGAAGCAGTCCATGTCCAAATGCAGCAAAACCTGAACAATACCCAGGCTTGGGCTGATAAGTGGCAAGTTACATTCGCGCCACACAAGTGCCAGGCAATGACCATCTCCTGCAAGTGAGGATCTAACCATCACCCCTTGGCTTTCAATGGCATTACCACTGTTGAATCCCCCACATTCAACATCCTGGGGATACCACTAATCAGAAACTGAACTGGACTAGCCATATTATTCCTGTGGCTGTCAGGGCAGGTCATAGCTAGGAGTCCTACGGCGAGTAACTCACCTCCTGTCCACCATCTACAAGGCATAAGTCCGGAGCGTAATGGAACACTCTCCACTTGCCTGGATGAGTGCAGCTCCAACACTCAAGAAGCTCGACATCATCCAGGACAAAGCAGCCCTTGATTGCTCTTCCTTCCACAAACATTCAAACCCTCCACCACCGACGAACAGTGGCAGCTATGTGTACCATCTAGATGATGCACTGCAGTAACTCACCAAGGTTCCTTCGACAACACCTTCCAAACACATGACCACTACCATCTAGAAGGACAAGAGCAGCAGATACATGGGAACCCCACCACCTGGAGGTTCCCCTCCAAGTCACTCACCACCCCGACTTGGAAATATATCGACGCTCCTTCACTGTCGCAGGGTCAAAACTCGGAATTCCCTTCCTAACAGCAGAGTGGGTGTACCTACACCTCAAGGACTGCAGCGGTTCAAGAAGGCAACTCACCACCATCTTCTGAAGGACAACTCGGGTTGGGCAATAAATGCTGGCCTAACCAGAGAAGCCTACGTTCCGTAAATGAATTATTAAAAAACTACATTTCACTTATCTGGCTCCTCGTTCCCTCATCATCTCAAATATAAAATGTTTACTTTTCTTTCAATTCCTCCAGGGCACCCCTTCCAATTTCGATAACCCCCTCCAGTGTTACCACTAATCACCACCAGCATCACCACCACTCCCCCCAATACCAGCACTCCCCCTCCGCTGACTGGCCATTTGAGTGTTTCCTCACAACATACCCTTCGCATTGGCAGCCGTGCCTTCAGCTTTGAAGCCCCACATTCTGGAATTTCCTCTCATTCTGCTATGACTCTCCAGCTCTCTCTATAAGAGCCACCTTAAAACCCACCTATTTTGACGATCCTTCATTTCATACTTTTCTTTCGCTTCATGGTTTATCATTTTACATGTGCAGGTCTCTTCAGTCAAACATAAGCTACTGTTATTAATAGATTCAATACTCCTCAGAAATCCTTGATAAATTTTGTTTTGTATAATCAAAAGGTCATTACTTTTATTTATTGAAGACAGCTTCTAAGTGACGCAGGGAGATCTGCAACGACTGATTATCATACAGGCACTCAAATATGGGCCATATATGCTGAACTGCCTCACTGATGAGCATCCTGGTGGGAGTATGCAGTCCACTAAGCATCTTTCAATGGTCACAGAACTAATTAACAAGACAGTTAAGGATGGGGATGCAAATCGGCCTATCCATCAGAAAGATGCCTCCCTTTCAGCATCCAATGGTTTCTTAAAAGGTTCCAGTGTCTTTGTCACCACGGTGTTCCAGGGTTGTTCCTGGAAATCTAACTCATGCATTGACTACTTAGTGCAAAGAATTTCCTGACGGCGGTCTTAAATTTAGATGTTCTACTTTGAAGCGAAATCTCCTAGCCTTACCCAAGCAATTGAATTTAAATTAATATTCTGAATGACCTTTTCTAAACCTTTTGTAAGTCTCAGTTGCACACGTTCTCGGCTAAAAAGTCCAACTTCCACAGAATACTACACTGCAGAAGAGGCCCTTCGGACCATCAGGTCTGCACTGATGCTTGAAAAACACTTGACCTGCCTACCTAATCCCATTTGCCAGCACTTGGCTATCTTGAATGTTATGACGTGCCAAGTGCTCATCCAGACACTTTTTAAAAGGATGCGAGGCAACCCACTTCTATCACCCCCGCCAGGCAATGCATTCCAGACCGTCACCACCCTCTGGGTAAAAAGGTTTTTCCTCAAATCTCCCCTATACCTCCTGCCCCTCACCTCGTAACTGACCTTTCAATTAAAAAGGAACAGCTGCTCCCGATCCACCCTGTCCATGCCCCTCATAATCCTGTACACTTCGATATGGCGCCCCCTCAGTCTTCGCTGCTCCAGCGAAAATAGCCCAAGCCTATCCAACCTCTCATCATAACTTAAAAGCTCCATCCCAGGCAACATCCTGGCTAATTGCCTCTGCACCCCCTCAGTGCAATCACATCCTTCCTACAATGTGGCGACCAGCACTGCACACAGTACTTCAGCTGTGGCCTCACCAAAGTTCTATACAACTCGAACATGACCTCCCTGCTTTTGTAATCTATGCCTCGATTGATAAAGGCAAGCCCTTTTCACCACCTTACGAACCTTCTCTTCTGCCTTCAGAGATCTATGGACAAACACGTCAAGGTCCCTTTGTTCCTCAGAACTTCCCAGTGTCAGGCCATTCATCGAATACTTTACTTCCTTGTCATATTACTCCTTCCAAAGTGCATCACCTCACACTTTTCAGGGTTAAATTCCATCTGCCACTTTTCTGCCCATTTGACGATCCCGTCTACATGTTCCTGTAACCCAAGACACTCAACCTCACTGTTAACCACCTGGCCAATCTTTGTGTCATCTGCAAACTTACAGATTCTACTCCTCACCTAGTTATCTATGTCATTTATATAAATGACAAACAATCGGGGACCCAGCACAGATCCCTGAGGTACACCATTGGACAGTGGCTTCCAGTCACTAAAGCAGCCATCTGTCATCATTCTCAGTCTCCTACAGTCAAGTCAATTTTGAATCCACTATATCAAGTTACCCTGTATCTCATGTGCATTTGCCATATTGATAAGTCTCCCATGGGGGACCTTGTCAAAGGCTTTGCTTTAATCTATGTAAATTACATCAACTGCACTACCCTCTCTATCTGGCCACATGCTCAAAAAATTCAACAAATTTTGTTCGGCAAGACCTCCCTCTGACAAAAGCATGCTATTCCTGATCAAACCTGTCCACATGTAAGCCTGCCAACACCTCCAGGACCTTGTCACTCCCTATGACAATTTGCTCAAGAACCTCAGTCTCTCTCAGAGTTCTATATCTACCTCCTCATTCTCTTGGTGGAAGACAGATATGAAGTCTTCGTTCAACCTGCGGTCCTTTGGTTCCATCCACAGATTTCCCTGTTGGTCTCTAATGGGCCCTACTCTTTCCCTGGTTATCCTCTGCCCATTGATATACTTACAGAATATCTTGGGATTTCCCCTACTTTTACCAGCCTGAGCTTTCTCATATCCCCTCTTTGCTCTCCTAATTGCTTTCTTAAATCTCCGTTCTACACCCCACTAATGCATCTGTTGATTTGCTCCCCTTGTACTTTCTAAAAGCCTCTACTTTTCCTTCTCATCACATCCTGAATATTTCTCCGGGCTTGTTACTCCTTCCTATTACCCTAGAGGGAAAATGTTGGGCCTGTACACTCCCCATTTCCTTTCTGAACGTCCCCACTGTTCTTCTGTAGATTTTCCCACAAGTAACTTTCCAGTCTACCTTGACCAGATCCTGCCTTATTTTACTAAACTCTGCTCCCCCCAATCCACAAACTGTTTTTGCAACTTGTCCATTTCTTTGTTCATAACAAAGTAGGGTGCTCTTTCCAAGGGCCGGCCTGGCCAGTGCAGACTCGATGGGCCGAATGGCCTCCTTCTGCACTGTAAATTCTATGATTCTATGAACAAACTTAAATTGCATCTCGTTGTGGTCACTATCACCAAAATGCTCATCCACCAACACATCAACCACCTGTCCGGCTTCATTCCCCACAATTAGGTCCAGCACTGCACCATTCCTTTTTGGACCCTCTACACATTGAGCTAAACGTTCTCCACCCCATCTAAGCCCTTAACAGTGACTATCCTAATTAATGCTGGGAAAGTTGAAGTCACCTAATATAATTACCCTATTATTATTTTGCCTCTGAATTACACACATATTTTCTCCTCAATTTCCCGCTGACTATCTGGGGGTCTATAATCAACACCCAGCAATGAGGCTGTCCCTTTTTTGTTCCTACGCTCTACCCACAAAGCTTAATTTGATGTCCCTTGCAAGACTTCATCTCTCCTTACCAGAATAACTGTCTCTTCAACTAATAATGCAATGCCTTCCCCTCTTTTCTCCCTCCTCTGTCCCGCCTGAATATCCTACATCCCGGGATGTTGAGCTGCCAATTCTGCCCCTCCCTCAACCACATTTCCATGATGACCACTACATCACAATTCCACATGTCAATCCTCACCCTGAACTCCGTTTTACCTGTAATACTCCTGGCATTGAAGTAGAGGCCACCCAGCCTCGTTTTAGTCCCATGAAACTTACTACCACTGTATTTCCTCTGACTTGATTCCGTTCTGGTTCAGATGTAGACCGTCCCGTTTGTACAGGTCCCACCTTCCCCAGGATCGGTCCCAATGGTCCAGGCATCTAAAAACCCTCCCTCCTGCACCAACTCCTCCTATGTCTGTACTCACTAGCACAGAGAGTAATCCAGAGGTTGCAACCAGAGAGGTCCTGCTTTTTAGTTTACTACCTAACACTCTGAATTCTTGATGCGAGACCTCATCCCTCTATCTATCCGTCATCGGTACCAACGTGTACCATGGCATCTGCCTCATCACCGGCCCTCTTCAGAATCCTCTGGGCCTGTTCAGACACCCTTGACCCTGGTACCAGGGAGGCAACAAATCATCCTGGAGTCTCTTTCACATCCACAGAAGCACATATCTGTGCCCCTGACTATAGAGTCCCCAATAACTATTGTTCTTCTGCACAACAGAGCCAGCAGGGGTGCCACTGCTCTTGCTGCCATTGTTGTTTTCCCCTGATGGGCCATCCCCCATCCCCAACAGTATCCAAAATGGTATACTTTGACGTTAGAGAGGGGGACAGCCAGAGGGGAACCCTGCACTGGCTAACTTCCCCTTTTCACGGTCAACATTTATCTGCCTGCACTTTTGGTGTGACCACGTCTCTAAAACTCCTGTCTATGGCGCTTTCTGCCACCTACATGCTCCGAAACGCATCCAACTGCTGCTCCAACTAATTCATGCGGTCTGTGAGGAACCGCAATTGGGTACACTTCCTGCAGCTGTCTGGAACGCTGGAAGTGTCACGTACTACTTTGTGCAGTAGTTCCTGATAATTGAGGGCTTTGGCATTGGAGGTCAGCCTTGTGAATCTCCTCTAGACTGCCTCCTATATTGGAGTGTCTCCTTGGTTTACTAATTCACCAGAATTATTAGAATATTGGTGCCCGTTTCCTTTGGTAGAGCACCTGAGTGACGGTATGAACTGAATGCCAAGGTACCAAATTATTTTCATTTACTATCATTATACAAAATATGAGAAAGTATTGTGGGTAAGTAGAACTGACATGTAAGCAACATTTTAACAACTTGTACTCGTAGCAAGTCCAGTTGTTGAACCAACCTGAAGACAATACTCATCTTTTTGTAAACATCTATAACTAAGCAAAGTAACAGCTAAACACAATTCATTTAGAGAGTCAGTTAAGTGTACCTGCATGAACCTGGAAACATTTTACATATCACAAACATCAGTACAGGAATTAGTCTCCTTCCACAGATGTCTACCATCCCAGCATCCAATTGCTTTCCCAGTGAGATTTTGCCCCTTTCACTCAGCCCGGAAAACTACTGATAGCACTGTGTAAAGTGCTTCCTGACATCAGTCCTGAATTTACCAGTTTGCATCAATGCATCATGTTCCTGCAGTCACAGATGGACTTCAAAGCTTCAGATTAACCTTTTCGACCACGAACTATGGGTGAATCTAGAACTCAGGGTGACTGATTCAAAATAAGGGGGTCATCCATTTAAGACAAAGATGAGGACTGTTTTTCTTCTCAGAGGATTTATACTTTGGAATGCTTGTCCTCAAAATGTGGTTGAGGCAGAGTTTTTGAATATCTTTATAGACAAGATATTTTATAAGCAAGTGGGTGAGAGGCTAATCAGTGGTAGGAAGGAATGTGAAGTAGAGATTAAAATCAGATTAGCCATGATCTTATTGAATGGGAGAGCAGGCTCAATGGACCGAGCCCCTGCTCCTGCTCCAAATTTGCATGTCTGCATGTATGGGCGACACGGAAGCACAGTGGTTAGCACTGTTGCTTCACAGCGCCAGGGTCCCAGGTTAGATTCTGGCTTGGGGTCACTGTGCGGAGTCTGCACGTTCTCCCCTTGTCTGTGTGGGTTTCCTCCGGGTGCTCCGGTTTCATCCCACAAGTCCTGAAAGACGTGCTTGTTAGGTGAATTGGACATTCTGAATTCTCCCTCAGTGTACCCGAACAGGCGCTGGAGTGTGGCAATTAGGGGCTTTTCACAGTAACTTCATTGCAGTGTTAATGTAATCCTGCTTGTGACAATAATAAAGATTCTATATTATGTATAAAGAAAATTTTGCACTTAATAAACACTCTTCATGCTGTTAGGAAAACAAAAGGTAGTTTCAAGGATTTATAATTGCATTGGTAAACAGCATAAATAAGACATCGTTTTAAGTGGATGTAATGTTTCTGTGTAAGGGTATCTATAAGTCAGATTCAAGCTGCACAAAGGCGTTTGTATGTGTGGGGGGTTGGTTCAGTTCCAACTGTGCTTATATTGTGTTTAGAGAGGGTTATGGCATGAAGAGTAATTAGAGGCTGGCAGAAGTAGCAGTTGTTGTTTTGCAACTGGGCCTTGTAAGGTAGGAAGGCTTTTGAGTTTTAGGTTTCAGCTGAATTTGTTTGCAGTTGAAGGACACCAGGGGGTGAACATCTCTCAACTTGGTCAGGAGAAGCTAAACAAGACACGAGAGCTGCAAATAATCAGGTTTCCCAAAGATCCAGATACAGTCCAGTTAACTAGGGAATTGGGATACAAAGAATATCTTAAGACTTAATTTAAGATACCAGAGAACAACATACTGTTCACAGGAGAATTCAAGGGAAAGCAGACAAAGTGTTGTGAGAGAAAGAGACAGCAAAGTGCAAAAGCAGGCTTCAGAGGTGAATCAAACGTTTGATTCCATTTTAATCGAGTCTGGGAATCAAAGTTTTTTTAAATTTAGAGTACTCAATTATTTATTTTTTCCCAATTAAGGGGCAAATTAGCGTGGCCAATCCACCTACCCTGCACATTTTTGGGTTGTGGGGATGAGACCCACGCAGCCACGGGGAGAAGGAATCAACAGTTAAAGTAATTGTTTATACAACAGTCAAGAAAAATAAATCTTGAAGGGGGTGTTGAAAATCTGGGGTGCTGGATTCTGTTAAAAATGGAGCGGAAGATTTGTTTAAAAGATTAATTTAGAAAACTTGGACTGGAATCCGGAAGGCAAACCGCTGATGGAAAGCATTGTTGTGGAAGACAATTTTTAAACGTGTGATTTTTGGGGAGTGGAGTTTGGAAACTCTCATGTGACAATCATTTGGGGAGGGATTTTGAGGAGAAACACAGACAGTCACGGGTTCAGATTAGAGTGTGTATCTGACCACAGCCAGTGTTTAAAGGGACTTTATTGTTACGGAGACCATTTCAGCTTTGCATATATTATGTAATCTGTGTTAAGATTAAAATCTGTGTGCAATTGTTAAGATGGGAGGGGGAGTAAGGAGTATTGGAGCACAAGCAAACATTTCATGGTTTTGTTCTTGTTGTTAAAACTAATTAGCAGTCCTGTGACTCTGTTCCTCCAAGTTTTATTTTATACAAAAAATAAACGTTATGGTATTTTGAGCCAGGGTTCCATTCAGGGATCTTCCCCTTCCAGTTAAAACACCAACTGAGATGTAATATTGCCCTTGGGATATCCCAAAGTGTTTCACAGACAATTGATTTGTTTTAAGTAGTCAGTGTTTTGCAGGCAAATAAGCAGTCAATCTGCACGCAGCGAGGTTTCAAATAGCAAAAAAACAGTTAGTGTTTTTGTGATAATGGTTGAGGAAAGTCTGATGAGTGAACTGGTCTTCCTGAATAATGTCACAAAATCTTTTACATTTACTTAAACCAAAACTTTTTTTCTGCTTGTTCAATTTCTCATCCACAAGACAGCACCTCAGATTATGCAGCACTATAATGACCCCTGTTGCTTATGGACACCAGGAAGGATATTTCCCGCTTATTGTGGCGCCTGTTGGGTCGGGACTGGTTGCGCCATTTGCGGATGCAGTGGCAGCACATTCTTCAAACAAGTTCTGGAGGGTTGACGGAGGTACTAGGACGGTACCCAGATGTATTGCAGCCCGGGTTGGGGAAGATAATAGGGGCCGTAGCCCATATCCAGGTTGAACCGAGAGCCATGCTGCACTATATCTGGGCGTGCCAGGTGCCTTTTGTCCCCCGCACATTGACTGCAGCAGAAGTACACTCAGATCGAGAAGGAGGGCCTGGCGGTGGTCTTTGCAGTGAAATGCATCCACCAGTATGTTTATGGCCGCCACTTTACTATTGTGATTGATCATAAGCCTCTGCTTGGACTTTGCCAAGATGATAAGCCAATTCCGTCCATTGCTTCCGCACGGATCCAGCACTGGGCTTTGTTGCTCGCTGCCTACGAGTATTCTCTGGAGCATAAACCAGATAGCGAATGCCGATGCACTAAGCCGATTGCCTTTGTTGACCGGCCCCATGTCGACCCCCACGACCGGTGAGGTGGTTGCAACCCTAGATTTTATGGACTCCTTGCCTGTCACGGCATCACAGATCTGTGAGTGGACCCAGACAGATCCAGTCCTGTCAAAGGTTCAGCACATAGTCCTGTATCGTGGGCAGCATAGACAGCCTCCAGGCGTGTTGCGGAAATTTTCCTCCAAGCTGTCAGAACTTAGCGTGGAAGTCGGTATCCTCTTGTGGGGGACGCGTGTGGTGGTCCTGGAAAAAGGACAGGAGCTGATACTGAAGGACTTGCACAATGTGACCAAAATCAAAATGTTGGCCTGGAGTTATGTCTGGTGGCCAGGTCTCGACGCCGACATTGAGAAGGTGGGCCAAAACTGCTCCATTTGGAAGGAGCATCACGCTTCCGACGGCCTTTTCAAGGATCCATGTTCCTCTTATTAACCGATGAAAAATCTAAATGGCTAGGTGTGCACAAAATGGTAGGCACAGTGTCCTTCGCAACGATCAAGAAGATGCGTTTGTCTTTCAGCATGCATGGCCTCCCCGAGGTGCACGTCACGGACAACGGCACTCCTTTCACAAGTGAGGTGTTTGGGAGGTTCATGAAGATGAACGGCATACGCCATAGCCGCACCACTCCGTACCACCTGGCTTCCAATGGGTTTTGTGGAGCGCGCAGTGCACACGTTCAAACGGGGCTAAGGAAACAGTCTGCCAGGTCGATGGGCACAAGACTGGCTCGTTTTTTATTTTCATATCACTCCACATGCAGTGACTGTGGTAGCTTCTGCGGATCTCCTAATGGGCCGGAGACTTTGCACCCGCCTTATCATAGTTTTCCCGGATATTGGCGCAAAAGTACACCGCACTCAAGAACGGCAGGGGCATGGCCTTTCTCGGCATTGGCAAATTCGGCAGTTTGCACCTGGTGCTCATTCAAAATTTTGCTGGTGGTGTCCAGTGGGTCCCTGGCGTTATCTTCCTACGAACGGGCTCGATCTCTTACCAGGTGCAAGCCCAGGGTTGTCACCAGCGAAAGCATTTAGACCACGGTCGGTCCAGAAGGCCGCCTCTTCCAAAGATTCCCTGCCCCTGGTGTTCACTTCCACAGCTGAAGAGATCAGACACAGTGGAGGTTCAATTTCATGATCTTCCTTTGGCGCCGTACTCGAAGCCTGCGCAGGTCGTTGCAGAACCACGTGAAGATATGGACATCAAGATGACAAGGCTATGGACTCCGACTCCGAGTTGGAGACACAGGACGCCTCCGAAGGGGTGTCCTCGGTCCCACAGCCTGTGGATGGACAACTGTTACGCCGTTCATCACGGAAGCATGTTTGCTTTCTCGTTACACGCCGCCCAATCTAGCGCCTTGCGCAAATGATGTGCGGCCTGCGACAAAACGAGTCCAACGCCCTCCTTCACCGGGGTCTTCGGTGGATTCCTCGGTGGGGGCAAGATGGATGTTATAACCTGCCTGATTACTACTGGTTGGGGACTTTGCCTATCCCACAATCCTTAGTGAGTATGAGCTCCCCCAATGAGGAGGGCGGAGAAATCATTCGCAGTCACCTGCATAAATAGAGCTGGTCAGTGTGGAACCAGCTAGAGAGGAGAGAGCAGTGGTGGAGTACTGCTGCTGTTGTATATATGTAATTGTAAATAAAGATATTTCTTTCGACTCTACAAACTCGTGCTGGATTCTTCGTGGCCTTCAAAAAAATCTACTTAATTCAAAATTGTGTAACTTGGATTACAGTAAAATCTCGAGTCAAATCCCAGGGGACACCCTCCAAATTAGTGTTAAGCAGACATCCCACTTAAATGCATCTCTATGTAACTGGATATGACTACAAACACAGTCTATGTCAAAAACAGATTCACATGTCAAATGAATCAAATAATGGTTACGGTGCAGAATCAAATAATTGTTACGGTGCGGAAGCAGGCCATTTAACCCATCGTGCCTGCACTGACTTAGTGCCTTTCACCTGCCTTTTCCCAGTAATCTTGCACACGGTTTCTTCAAATAATCATCTCTTGATAGAACCTGCCTCCACCACAGAGGTGAACCACTCACTGTGTGAAAAAGTATTTTCTCACATTACACTTTTGAAAACACAATAAAGCATTCAATGTGTGATTAAGTCACACATTAAGTCATTCAAACATTACAATAACTTAACCTGATAAAACCTGATAAAAGGCCAGGGGTTTGCTTGGAAAAATGTCAGGACTTAGCTCTGGAAAATCTCCGTAATCTTTGTGCTGAGCATACAGTTTCTAGACATGTATGATGCAGTCTGCTTTGCCATCATTGAAGACAAATATGTTTTTGTTGCTGTTGTGGTGCAGTGCAACATCCCAGAGTCTATTTACAGCCTTGGCAGGGAAACAGGCAGATGAGCGGATGGGCATTCTTTGGACTCTTCAAGATTATCAGCCTCCTTGGTTGAAGAACACACTGGCATAAACCTGCCATTATATCGTGCAAGTACAGAATAGTTTATCTCCATCTAGGTTTCCTTGGTTATCTCTGCTGGAATTTTCATGCTGGTTTCCCACAGCTGAGTGAAAGGTGCTCATTGTGTTGGTTGGCCTCACCCTGCTTCTCCCATTCTCGACATTTTGTGCAGCCGTAACCTTTGGAACCCAATATGGTGGAAGCAACTGGATTTGTGGCTTCAGACACAACCTTATGCACTTTTTTCCATCATATACATGCCTTTACTACAGTTGGATTGCACTCTTATCGATGGCCTCAATAGCCTGAGAGCTCAGTTGCTGTCGACAATTGGTTTTCAAGTTCCTAATCACCCCCCCCACTGGCTAAAGCTTGGCAGTAGTGCTGGGTGATAAGGACACCAGCTGGACATGCTTCAGCCAAGTGATGGTGGGATATCTGTGACAGTTGTTTGCAATGATGACAATCTTCTTTTCCTTTTGTTGATTCTTTGTCCACTTTCCTGATCCACACCTCAAAAATCCAGAGTTTCTGTTAGCCTTGTACGGAGCGGTAGCGTCTTGACATTCAGGAAGCAACGGGGCTTCTTGACTTCCCCATCACAAAAATGAGCAGCTTTTCTCACCATCCATGTTGGTGCAGACCACAACAGCGACGCATTCCTTGCACAATTCTCCGCTATTTTATATATATGTCATCTTTAAACATCAAGAGTGGTCTGGCAAAAGGCAGTAAAACAGGCCAGTTTCATCCACAACACCAGGACTGAAGAAACCTGAAATTGATATTAGACTTCACACTTCCCATATTCATGAAACCAGATGTTGAGCTGATACAGTCCACTTCTCTTAAGTCAAAGTTATTGCAAAAAATAAAATTAGATTTTTCAATGAGAGAAGAGAAAATGGTGGAACAAAATCAGCTGAGTCAGCAACAGAAAAACAGAGTCAACGAGATCAATGATGAAAGGCCATCGACCCAAAACACAAATTGGAAAAAACATACAATAAAGATAAATCAAATAAGGCAACAAATGTCCCTTTAAATAGACAGTACAACAAAAATACATCGTACACAACCATTTGCATCATGCCTTGCACAAATATGGCAATACAGAGCAACACAGTTCCACAATATGCTGTTCTTTATTCATGTAGGGTAGGTCAGGAATCCTATCTGACAACAGCATTCACCTTTCCAATTAAAACACCGACCAATTAACTAACTTCACCCTCTAGTTCTTCTGTTTGTAGCTCTCCTTTGTGCCCCACAGCTTCTTTCTTAGCCTTCTTCCTGTTGGCACTGTTTCTCGGTCCATGGTCTCCAGGTCGCGTGGACCAGCATTTCTTACTACTCAAGAAAATTACAACTGATCCCTTTGCAATTGATACAAATTTTTAAAGGTCCTTTTTCAAACATTTTTAAAGCCAATTACAGAGACCACAGACATTTTAAAGGAATTACAAAATGCCTTTACTGTACTGCTTCAAGGTTAAAGATCGTCACACATAGTGAGTCAGAGTACAGGAGGGAGAACCTAGTGGCATTGCAACAACAACAATCTCTCCCTCAATGTCAGCAAAACTAAGGAGCTGGTCATTGACTTGAGGAAGCAAAGTGTCATACACACTCCTGTCTGCATTAAGTGGAGATAGTTGACAGCTTCAAATTCCTAGGTGTGCACATCATCAGCAATTTGTCCTGATCCACCCACAGTGACGCTACGATCAAGAAAGCATAACAGCGCTTATTATTCCTCAGGAAACTAAGGAAATTTGGCATGTGCACATTGACTTTTACAATTTTTACAGATGCACCATAGAACGTATCCTATCTGGCTGCATCTCAGCTTAGTATAGCAACTGATCGGCCCAAGACCATAAGAAACTAGAGAGAGCCATGAACACAGCCCAGTCCATAACGCAAACCCGCCTCGCATCCATTGACTGTCTACACCTCCCGCTGCCTTGGGAAAGCGGGCAGCATAATCAAAGACCCCTCCCACATGGATTATCCTCTCTTCCAACCTCTTTCATCAGGCAGAAGCTATAAAAATCATTGAGAACATGCACTAACAGATTCAAAAACAGCTTCTTCCCCATTGTTATCAAATTCCTGACCTTCTTATGGACCGAACTGATCTCGCCACACTGCATCTCTACTGTGTAGCATTACACTCTGTATGCGTAACCTGATGTCTATGTATTTACGTTGTGTAATTATCCTATGCCTGATGTTTTTCATGTATGGAACGATCTGCCTGGATGTACACAGAAAAATACTTTTCACTGTACCTCCGTACACGTGACAATAAATCTAATTCTAGCTCTAAACCATGCACAAAAAACAGTTTCTTCTTCCAAATGCAACACTTGTACAATGTATTTTGGTTGAATTTTACACACTTTCATTCTGAATATGTACAAATTTTGTCTATGCCCTTTCTACTCCTTCAGAATGGACTGCACATTCCTCTCCCTAAGTTTAGTTCCGTCTGCAAGCTTGACAAAGTTGCATAACATTTTTAATATAGGCTGTTTATATAGAGTAGCAGTCGTACAGGTTCCGGAACTGATCCACAACACACCCACGAAGATGACCCTTTTTCTCTTTTAGCGAGTGCATTCCGAACCTCCAAATTCTGTCTATCATATCTACTGCAGCAGCCTGTCATGTGATTTTCAATCAAAGATTTTCTGGGAATCTAGATACACTGCATCACAAGTCTTCCCAACATCACCAACTCCTGTTGCTGACCAAAAATGCATCAGGAATAGTTGCGCATCCATTCTTGGCTCCCACTAAGCTGCTGGTACATGTGTAACTGCTCCTAATACTTTTCTGGTCAGCAGAAGGATGGGATTTTTGTCTAACACCTGGTCAATTATCTTGATCAAGACAGTTTAATTAGGAACTGAATGACAGAATGGCAATAGCACGGGAGGACACATTGTGCGTGTGTGCTCTCTGTAAAAGTTACTCAGCTAATCCCATTCCCCATCTTTTCCTTGTAGCCCTGCAAGTTTTCTCTCTTCGGGTAATTAATCAATTCCCTTTGAAAGCCACAACTGAATCTGTTCCCACCACATTCTCAGGCACTGTACTCCAAATCCTAACCACTCACTGCATTAAAAAGCTTTTTCTCATGTCTCCCGTGGTTCCTTGGCCAATCACTTAGATTAATACCCCCAGTTCTTTTTGTCAATGGGAATAGTTTCTCCCGATCTACTCTGTCAAAACCCCTTTATTGTGAACATAAAGTCTTTGCATTGCATATGACATTCTTTAGAGCACAAAGATAAGAACATAAGAACTAGGAACAGGAGTAGGCCATCTGGCCCCTCGAGCCTGCTCCGCCATTTAATGAGATCATGGCTGATCTTTGTGGACTCAGCTCCACTCTCCGGCCCGTACACCATATCCCCGAATCCCTTTATTCTTTAGAAAGGCATCTATCTTTTTCTAAAAAACGTTCAAAGAAGGAGCCTCAACTGCTTCACTGGGCAAGGAATTCCAGAGATTCACAACCCTTTGGGTGAAGAAGTTCCTCCTAAACTCGGTCCTAAATCTACTTCCCCTTATTTTGAGGTTATGCCCCCTAGTTCTGCTTTCCCCGACCAGTGGAAACAACCTGCCCGCATCTATCCTATCTATTCCCTTCATAATTTTATATGTTTCAATAAGATCCCCCCCGCATCCTTCTAAACTCCAATGAGTACAGTCCTAGTTTACTCAACCTCTCGTCATAATCTAATCCCCTCAACTCTGGGATCTAGTGAATCTCCTCTGCACTCCCTCCAGTGCCAATATGTCCTTTCTCAGGTAAGGAGACCAAAACTGAACACAATACTCCAGATGTGGCCTCACCAACACCTTATACAATTGCAGCATAACCTCCCTAGTCTTGAACTCCATCCCTCTAGCAATGAAAGACAAAACTCGATTAGCCTTCTTAATCACCTGTGCACCTGCACACCAACTTTTTGCGACTCGTGCACCAGCACACCCAGGTCCCTCTGCACAGCAGCATGTTTTAACATCTTACCGTTTAAATAATAATCCATTCTGCTGTTATTCCTCCCAAAATGGATAGCCTCATACTTGGCAACATTGAATTCCATCTGCCAGACCCTAGCCATTCACCTAACCTATCCAAATCCTTCTGCAGACTTCCGGTATCCTCTGCACTTTTTGCTTTACCACTCATCTTAGTGTCGTCTGCAAACTTTGACACATTGCACTTGGTCCCCAACTCCAAATCATCTATGTCAATTGTGAACAACTGCGGGCCCAACACTGATCCTGGAGGGACCCCACTAGTTACAGGTTGCCAACCAGAGAAACACCCATTTATCCCCACTCTCTGCTTTCTGTTAGTTAACCAATCCTCTACCCATGCTACAACTTTACCCTCAATGCCATGCATCTTTAGTTTATGCAGCAACCTTTTGTGTGGCACCTTGTCAAAAGCTTTCTGGAAATCCAGATATACCACATCCATTGGCTCCCCGTTATCTACTGCACTGGTAACGTCCTCAAAAGATTCTACCAAATTAGTCAGACACGAGCTACGCTTTATGAACCCATGCTGCGTCTGCCCAATGGGACAATTTCCCTCCAGGTGCCCCGCTATTTCCTCCTTAATGATAGATTCCAGCATTTTCCCTACAACCAAAGTTAAGCTTACCGGCCTATAATTACCCGTTTTCTGCCGACCTCCTTTTTTAAACAGTGGTGTCACGTTTGCTACTTTCCAATCCTCTGGGACCACCCCAGAGTCTAGTGAATTTTGATAAATTATCACTAGTGCGTTTACAATTTCCCTAGCCATCTCTTTTAACACTCTGGGATGCATCCCATCAGGGCCAGGAGACTTGTCTACCTTTAGCCCCATTAGTTTGCCCAATACTGCCTCGTTAGTGATTAGAGTCATCTCAAGGTCCTCACCTATCATATCTTTATTTCCATCAGTCACCGGCATGTTATTTGTGTCCTCCACTGTGAAGACTGACCCAAAAAACCTGTTCAGCTCCTCAGCCATTTCCCCGTCTCCTATTATTAAATCTCCCTTCTCAACTTCCAAAGGACCAATATTTACCTTAGCCACTCTTTTTTGTCTTATATATTTGTAGAAGCTTTTACTATCTGCTTTTATGTTCTGAGCCAGTTTACTTTCATAGTCTACCTTACTCTTCTTTATGGCTTTTTTGGTAGCTTTCTGTTGTCCCCTAAAGACTTCCCAGTCCTCTAGTCTCCCACTAATTTTTGCCACTTTGTATGTTTTTTCCTTCAATTTGATACTCTCCCTCACCTCCTTAGATATCCACGGTCGATTTTTCCCCTTTCTACCGTCTTTCTTTTTTGTCAGTATGAACCTTTTCTGAACACTGTGAAAGATCGCTCGGAAGGTTCTCCACTGTTCCTCAACTGCTTCACCATGAAGTCTTTGCTCCCAGTCTACATTAGCTAGTTCTTCTCTCATCCCATTGTAATCGCCTTTGTTTAAGCACAAAACACTAGTGTTTGATTTTACCTTGTCATCCTCCAACTGTATTTTAAATTCCACCATATTGTGGTCGCTCCTTCCAAGAGGATCCCAAACTATGAGATCATTAATCAATCTTGCCTCATTACACAGGACCAGATCTAGGACCACTTGTTCCCTTGTAGGTTCCATTACATACCGTTCCAGGAAATTATCCCGGGCACATTCTATAAACTCCTCCTCAAGGCTGCCTTTGCCAACCTGGTTAAACCAATCGATATGCACATTAAAATCTCCCATGATAACCGCTGTACCATTTCTACATGCATCCGTTATTTCTTTGCTTATTGCCTGCCCTACCCTCCTGTTACTATTTGGTGGCCTACTTTGTTGGCCTATAGACTACTCCTATCAGTGTCCTTTTCGCCTTACTATTCCTGATTTCCACCCAAATTGATTCAACCTTGTCCTCCATAGCACCAATATCATCCCTTACTATTGCCCGGATGCCATCCTTAAACAACAAAGCTACACCACCGCCCTTGCCGTCCATTCTATCCTTTCGTATAGTCTGATACCCTTGGCCTTGGATATTTAACTCCCAGTCGTGACCATCTTTTAACCATGTTTCAGTAATGGCCATTAAATCATAGTCATTCACGATGATTTGCGACATCAACTCATTTACCTTATTTCGTATACTACGAGCATTCAGGTAAAGTACACTTATGCTGTTTTTTATGTCTTTGTTATGAATCCTAACACCTTGATCAGTAACTTTTCGCAAATTATTTTTCCTCTTACCCTTTCTCCTAATTTTCCTTGTCTTTGAACCCATATCTCTACATAATACCCTGTCACGTAACCTGCTGCTTTGATCTCCATTAACCATTATACTGTCCATAGCTTTACATTTCCCTTCCCCCCAACTTGCTAGTTTAAAGTCCTTGTGACCAACCTATTTATCCTATTCGCTAGAACAATGGTCCCAGAATGGTTCAGGTGAAGATAAAATTTCCTTACTCAAATCTTGCCTCGGTTTAGAAGGTCCAGCTCAGTTTTCTGGGGATTCATACTAGTTGCTCGAGAAGCTCTTAGGCTTTTTCACCTTAACCAGCCCCTAACCTCTCATATCTCCCATACGTAGCCACTCACCACTATCATGGGCAGGAGTTACGTGGAGATAAAAAGAATCTTTCAACAATCTAGTGTAGCTCTCACTCACGCAAACTTGATAATAAAACAAAATATGCCATTCATGAAGTCTCAAGTGGTTAATCCATTATAAAAACAATAGCCTCAAAGACAGATAATGCTTTAATAGTCTCTTTAAACTGTCAAATTGTGAACTCGGGAGCCTCTGCTGAGATAACCTGGGAAACTCAGCTTAGCATTCATATTAAGACAACAACCACTCTTGGCTAATGTCAACAAAAAAGTCTATTGAAATTGTGGTCCTGCTTTTTTCCCAATCTGCACCAGGTGGTCTGTCAATCAAAGTCGTCCACCAGATGATGTATTTAACTCTGAGACAGTCCAAGTCTACTTTTTCCCCCCAAAAAAAGTGAACGGGCACTTAATGCCTCACACCCAATCTTGTGTGTGTGTGTGTGTGTATGTGTGTATATAAAGGGCACTCAGTGGCTTTGAAAGAGAAATGGCTGTATCTACAGAGGAACTAACTCCCCGTCCACATGGATCACCAATGAACTTTACACAATCCATAACAAATAAACAAAATAAATGTTTTGTTAAATGCCATTTCTCCTTGTGTTTTAAGGTTTTGTGCTACACAGCCCAGCTGGTGGATAATGGAACTAATCCCAGTTCATTGCTTTAAATCTTGGAAATCTAGATATCCCAGATGAGGTAATTGTTTCTTTTCTTAGATGTTTTATTTGAAATACATTTTTATATTGATTTTACAAAAGAAATATTACAACCAATTCTCCTCATTGGAATCAGAAATTTAATTTTCTGACTATGTATCTTCATCATTTACTAGATCACCAGAAGCATGATTTATAGAGGGAACGACTGGAAAATAATAGCTAAACTAGGTACGAGAACTCGCAATTAGCCAAGGACTGCATAAACTTTAAATTGTTTAACTTGATCTTTGTTAATGGGAGGAGAAGGGGATTAAGACACTAAAAGATTTGTTTCTTAGGGGTCGGTTTGCAGGATTGAAGGAGCTGGAAGCAACGTATGGGCTGGAGCAGGGGGGAAATGTTTAGATACATGCAGGTTCGAGATTTTGCCAGAAAGGCGATACAGAGCTTCCCGGTGGAGCCGGCCTCAACATTGCTGGAGGAGGTGCTGATGACAGGGGGACTGGAGAAGGGGGTAGTGTCGGCGGCTTACGGAGCTATTTTGGAAGAGGAGAAGGCAACACTGGATGGGACCAAGGCAAAGTGGGAGGAGGAGTTGGGAGAGGGTATGGAGGAGGGGTTCTGGTGTGAGGAGCTCCGGAGAGTGAATGCCTCCACCTCGTGCGGGAGGTTGGGGCTGGTACAGCTGAAGGTGGTATACAGAGCTCACCTCACGAGGGCAAGGATGAGCCAATTCTTTGAAGGAATAAAAGATGTGTGTGAACATTGCAGGGGGGGGGGGGGGGAGGGGTGAGGGGGGGCGCTAATCACATTCATACGTTTTGGTCCTGTCCAAAGCTAGAGGATTACTGGAAGGAGGTTTTTAGGGTAATTTCTAAAGTGGTGCACGTGCAACTGGACCCGGGCCCCCGGGGAGGCCATATTCGGGGTGTCAGACCAGCCAGGGTTGGAAACAGGTGGAGAGGCAGATGTTGTAGCCTTCGCCTTGTAGATCATCCAAAGGCAGATCCTGATAGGTTGGAGAGCAACCTCTCCACCCTGTGCCCTGGTGTGGTGAGGGGACCTGTTGGAATTCTTGACTCTTGAGAAGATTAAGTTTGAACTGAGGGGAAGAATGGAGGTGTTAACAATTCATGGGCATTATTCATTATGCACTTTCAATAACTGGATAACATCGAACATTAGTTGGGACGGGTGGCTGTGTATGTTAATGGTGACTATGGGTGATCCCTAATTTCTTTTTGTCATTTGTTTGTGTGAACGTGCGGGCTAATGTTTGGGGTTTGGTGGGAGGATATAGTGATTGGCATATTTGTTACTAATTATTGTTTATTGTTCGTGGGTGTAAATTTGGGAGAAAATGTGAAAAAGGAGAATAAAAAATATTTTTAAAAACTTGATCTTTGTTGTTAGTCTGTGTCAAACCAACTTCTGTGCTTAAATGCAATCAGCTGACACTGCACATGTGCAGTTTAGTGCAGTGGCACAAATAAACATAAGTCTTTCAATATCTACTTAGGATCTCACTTCCTTAAAAACATCAGTCAGGCATAGATTATCATAGAATTTACAGTGCAGAAGGAGGCCATTCGGCCCATCAAGTCTGCACCGGCTCTTGGAAAGAGCACCCTACCCAAGGTCAACACCTCCACCCTATCCCCATAACCCAATAACCCCACCCAACACTAAGGGCAATTTTGGACACTAAGGCCAATCCACCTAACCTGCACATCTTTGGACTGTGGGAGGAAACCGGAGCACCCGGAGGAAACCCACGCACACATGGGGAGGATGTGCAGACTCCGCACAGACAGTGACCCAAGCCGGAATCGAACCTGGGACCCTGGAGCTGTGAAGCAATTGTGCTATCCACAATGCTACCGTGCTGCCTACAATCTAACCAGTGATCTCACCTTTCTGAAAACATGGAAATAAGGTAAAATAGCTGTGTAAAATGCAGCGCAGCCCACCTCCTTTGCAAAGCCAGTACCCAAATATGCCACCTGATTCTACTTATTTTTGAAACAGCCTGACAAACTTTACTCACATTCTCTGGCCACAGTTTATGAACTGGTTATCATTCCTTTCTTAAGAACTTTGGGAAATGTTATTTCTCTGGTACAGGAAATTTTAACCTCTTCAAATCTCCTGTACTCTTGTGCCTACACTTTTGCATGTGGAACATCTTTCCCTTTCACTGCTCGTTTATTACTTTGCCATTTTGCATGGTTACTTCATGTTATTTAAATTTTTGTTCCTGAAACATTCCCATCAAGTGTGCCCAAAGCCTTGGAAATCACAAAGATGAACAGAAATACTACAACACTGAAATTCTACATGGCTGGCAATCCATTCCCTTTGTAGCCCTTCATTTTATATGGTTCACCCAACATAGGCATGATTATTACAAGTTAACTCAAAGTCAAAATGTATTGGTTAGATTTTCAATACTAATGGCCAGTAACTTTGCACTCAATTTTTAACCGCCAAGCATAAACATATATACATATAACCGACCCATTAAAAGTTAAAACACCCTTTTCATCAAGGCAGAAATCTAATGCATTTAAACAGTCTTTACTTGCTACATAGCTCTCGTGACATAATGTATCTCAAAAAACATCTGCAGCCCGCTCTTTTCTTCATCAGTTCAAAAGAAAACCAAAAGTGCCAACTGCCCTAACCTGTGATAAATTTCCTTCCAGTAATATATTGGCATGCTAGGGGCTGGTTTATCAGTGGGCTAAACAGTTTGCTTGTAATGCAGGACAATGCCAGCAGCGGGGGTTCAATTCCCGTACCGGCCTCCCCGAACAGGCGCCGGAATGTGGCGACTAGGGGCTTTTCACAGTAACTTCATTGGAGCCTACTTGTGACAATAAGCTATTATTATTATTATAAAGAAACTGGCAAGCACTTCTTTTGAACAGTACCACGACTTAATTCCTCAATAATGAAGCCCTCAGAATATAAATTCTAAACTCAAGAGACAGAGTACTCATAAAATATGAAATTGCTCAACAGATTCCCTACGGAACACATTCAACACCTCTGCACTGATATCAACTTATGACTTGTTGATGCGCTGTGGTTAGCATTGGTGCCAAATAGCGCCAGGGACCCAGGTTTGATTCCGACCTCGGGTGACTGTCTGTGTGGAGCTTTCACATTCTCCCTGTGTCTGCGTGGGTTTCCTCCGGGTGCTCCAGTTTCCTCCCACAGTCCAAAGATGTGCAGATTAGGTGGATTGGCCATGCTAAATGTTCCCTCACTGTCCAAAGGTTAGGTGGTGTTACGGGGATAGAGCAGGAGAGTGGGCCTAGGTAATGTACCCTTTGTAGGGTCAGTACAGACTCAATAGGCCGGCTGAATGGCCTCCATCTGCACTGTAGGGATTCTATGATTTCAACAAACCTGTTGGGAGTTTTTTTTTGAAGGATGTTACTTGTCGCATAAATAAAGGAGAACCAGTGGTTGTGGCACATTTGGATTTTCAGAAGGCTTTTGATAAGGTCCCACACGTTAGAAAGCAAAATTAGAGCACATGGGATTGGGGATAATATACTGTTACAGATTGAGAATTGACAAAAAGAGAGCAGAAATAAACAGACCATTCTCAGGATGGCAGGATATTACTAGTGGGGTATCGCAAGGATCAGTGCTGGGACCACAGCTGTTCACAATCTATATAAATTATTTGGATGTGGGGACTAAATGTAACATTTCCAAATTTGCTAATGACACAAAACTAAGTAGGAATTTAAGTTGTGAGGAGGATGCCTCCAAGGATTTTGGACAGACCAGTGGGTAAGACATGGCGGATAGAATATAATGTGTGTGAATAAACAGAAAAGCACCTTAAATGAGAGAGGCTGGGAAATCTTGATATCCAAAGGAACCTGGGTGTCCTTGTTCAAAAGGTAGCATGCAGGCACAGCAAGCAATTAGGAAGGCAAATCGTATGTCGCCCTTCATCACAAGGGGATTTGAACACAGGAGTAGAGATGTCTTGCTACAGCTATATAGAGCCTTGGTGTGACCACATCCAAAGTATCTTGCACAATTTTGGTCTCCTTACCCAAGGAAAGATATACTTGCAATGGTGGGGGTACAGCAGAGGTTCATCAGACTAAACCCTGCGGTGACAGGATTGTCTTACGAGGAGAGATTGAGGAAACTGGGCCAGTATTCTATAGAGTTTCGAAGAATGAGAGGTAATCTCATTGAAACTTACAAACTTCTTACAGGCTGCGACAGGATAGATGTCGATAAAATGTTTCTCCTGGCTGGGCACAGGCTCAGAATAAGGGGCAGGTTATTTAGGTCTAGATGAGGTGGAATTTGCTCACTCAAGGAAGGTGGAGAATATTTGGAAATCTCTACCCCACGGTCTGTGGAAGCTCAATCATTCAGTATGTTTAAGACAGAAATTGATTGATTTCATGGTATATGGAGAAAATGAGGACAAGCAGTGTTAAGATAAATGATTAACCATGATCTAATTGAATGGTAGGCTTGATGGGCTGAATGGCCGACTCCTATGTTCATACAATAGCTGTTATTCTGATTCCACACCATACAGCTATTTCAAATTAAAGGTGCAGATAATAAAGAAATTCACTTGCTCTGGGATCAACTCTCTCCATTTATATTCTCCATATTAAAACATAAAGCAGGTGACAGACAATTTTGCACTGACAGCTGCAAAATTACTCCATAATGTTAACAATGTAGGATTATAAAGAGTCTTTAAGTAATAAAACATTCCAAGGCTCTTTACAAGAGCAACAGGAATCAAAATATGACATTAGGTCCGAGGGGCAGCACGGTAGCACAGTGGGTAACACTGTTGCTTCACAGCTCCAGGGTCCCAGGTTTGATTCCCGGCTTGGGTCACTGTCTGGGTGGAGTCTGCATGTTCTCCCAGTGTCTGTGTGGGTTTCCTCCAGGTGCTCCGGTTACCTCCCACAAGACCCGAAAGACGTGCTTTTAGGTAATTTGGACATTCTCAATTCTCCCTCGGTGTACCCGAACAGGCACCGGAATATGGCAACTCGGGGCTTTTCACAGTAACTTCATTGCAGTGTTAATGTAAGCCTACTTGTAACAATAAAGATTATTATTAAAATTAGATGACCAAAAATTAGTTCAGAGAGGCAGCTTTTAAGGAGTGTGTCCTAAAAGAAGAAAGGGAGGCAGAGAAGCAGAGGGATGCAGGGAAGGAACTCCAGAGCACAGGACTCAGGCAACTGAAGGCATGGCCACCAGTAGTGGAGCAATCAAAATCGGAGATGCTCAAGATGCCAGAGTAGTGTGCAGATATCTTGGAGGGTTGTAGGCCTGGAGAGGTTGCACAGATAGGTAGCATCAAGAATTTCAAATTACAACCATAATTAAATATGAAAATAGTTAATCGCTCAAAACTCTTTTGCTAAAGGGAAATAGACTTGCAAGAAATATAGCGGGTTTTGAGCCGTTTACAAAATAGCTTCTCACCAAGATGTTTCGACAAAGCTAAAAATTCTGTTGAAGTACTAGTATCTATTACAACCGAAATGTTTGTGATATTACAACCAAAATGTTTGTGATGAACAGAGGCATACAAATAAAGAATGTTCAAGATTTAGCTCAGTTACACAGCAAGATGCAAGGTTTTAAAATAGTGCACAACATATTTTTATAACATACATGTGTCAGACACTGGCGAAAAACGGCAAAAAAATAAGCACTTGCCAAATGTTTCATCCAACTCCCATGCTCACCTTGGTTATAAATTGATACATTTTCTGCTACTTAACAGCAATACTCAAGATAATTCTTTCAGTTTATATACAACTGTAGGTGGCACTATCTGTTCTCTGACTAGATAAGACTCATTGTCTCTCGGTCACGCAAGGTAAAGAAAAAAAACATACAAAGATAGATTACCGTAATAATGTGTCTGGCTTGCTGAGCTGGTTGTTAGGTATACAGTTTTCCATTATTTCCTTGTGTGTACTCATGCTCTTGCTAGTGCATTTTTGCTTCTTTTCATTCTTAGCAGATGATGAAGATGAAGGGATGCTACCATTGGACGTGCAGTGACTTCTGGGTGAAGAATTGATTCCCCCAGTAGCGTTCTTGTAATTCTTTGAAGCAGCTGTAAATGAGTCCTCTTTTAATAGGTTTTCGGTGCTCCCTACAAGCTCATTATTCAATCTTTTAGAGATATGATTTTCCATGTACTCAATTTCTTGTATTTTTGAGTCTACTGGCTGTAAAATATTATTGTTAATCCCAAGGTTTGGTTTTTTGGCTTCTTTGTCCTTCTCTTTCCCTTTTTCTTTGTATTCTAGTTCTGGTAAAGCTGTTGTCAATTTTCTACCTGCCGGAATTCCTCCATTGTGTTGCGGAAGCTGTGTAGAATCCATATCTGTGATCCCTTTGGCTGTAGCAGCTGGGGGAAAATGGAAAAATAGTTAATCTATTAATACAATACATGAAAAATAAAAACAGAAAATGCATCATCATAACCATAAACTGTTTTTTGTTCCCACAGACGCTGTCAAACCCAAATATTTTGTGCAATTAAATGAAGTTCAATTGGTACTTATGCAACATTTGAACAAAGTCATCATGAGCTTTACCCTGCATCTCGCAACAATATTGTTTTTTGCTATAAAAAAAGGTCAACACTTGGAATAAGTACTGAAAAACATGCTCATTACTCAGTCCCAACATCTTGCATTTTGCTGATTTGTACTCTTTACCAGCCGTAGTTTAATATCTCATCCAAAAGACAACAACCTCAAAACTGCTGAAGTGTCAGCCTAAGTGATGTCCAAGTTTGAAGTGGGGCTTAAACTTACAACCTTCTGGTTCAGAGACAAAAATGGCACAATTAAGTCAAGGCTAGGAACAAAGGGACAGGAACAGATAATTCAGCCCTCGGTCTGAGCAATTAGATTGTGGTAACATGCATCGAGACTCCATTCACCCATCTTTGCTCCACATTGTCCGATACCCTTAACTATCAAAAATCTTTCTACTTCAATCCTGAAAGTGCTAGTCTCCACAACCTTTAGGGGAAAAGGGTTCCTGATTTTTAATATCCTGATGAGCAAATTTAGTAGCTGATTTGATACTGAATGGACGATAGTTATGTTTTTTATGTCCCCTTCTTCGAGACCTGCCCTCCTCCCCCGAGAAAATAATTTAACTATGCCTATCCTATCCACTCTTTATACAATTTTAAACATCTCGATCAAATCATCCCTCCATATTCTATACTCAAGGGAATAACGAGCCAAGATTTTGCAACCCATAACTCAGAATTTAAAGCCTTAAGCACCAGCATAATTCTGATGAAGCTGCGCTGCAATCCTTACATGGAGAGGACACAGTTGGAAGTCAATTCTCCAACATCTGCTTGGAAATGGATTTAACAGTTTGCTTCCCAAGGAAAGGAAATCCAAGCCATCTTTCATTCCATTAATGTAAAATATGAAGCTCTGAATGGCAGAATGGTGCTCTCAACATAGCTGATAAAATTCTGGAACCATATATCAAGTGAAACAGATATGACTGACAAAAAGAAACAATTTAGTCACTAGTTTATACTCAATTTGGAACCACACAGTACACTAATTCTTATACTAAGATACCCAGTGGCGCGGTAACAGTTTTAAATACTCAAACCTACATGAATGGCTCTGACTGCAGCTTCCTCACAAATTAGAACACGAGAGGGTGCTCCAACTGCTCAACTACAGGTAGTATCAAAACTTAGCAATGCACGAACCCCAAGCAATGTTGAGACAGTTCCTGGTTTAGCGGTCTTCGCAAATAAATATCCGGAATGATCAAAATCCTTGGGATTGCTCTAGTCTCAATATGGAGGAGAAGCCAATAACTATTTCAAGGCTTCATAATAGAAGATTTCAACAATTTTTAAAATAGTTTTGACTTGGGTTGTCCTCTCCAAAGGCAAAGTATCATTTGGAGGAGCAGTGACTGTTTTAGCCTACAAATTGTGTCAGCAAACCACGTCTTTGCTACATTGAGAAGGATCAATAAATGCTCAGGCAATTTACTTAAAATATTATCAAATGCCATGGGACTGCAGAATATTAGGGTTATAACTATTTCCTTGCCCCAAGAATACTTTTTCCCAAGAAACAAAGATTTTGAATTAAATGCACTAGACAATGTCAAATCAAAGGCACGGGTAAAAGGCGATAGAGAGAAGTGCTTGGTACAAAACAGAACGTGGGTTACAAAGCTTTGGCCAAATTGGAGTTTGTATAGCTCAGGAAATTGGCACACTGCTGCTATAGCTAGTGGTGGAACAAGGCTTCTTTGAATTTGACCCTCACCAATTACTACTGTTAAGGGTCAGGGTTTAGAGAATCCCAAAGTGTATCATGGAGTTCACCCGACCCACAACTTTTAATAGATTGTGGTATGGGGAGCACACTGCTTACTCTACAGATATGGTACAGCAGAAAATGGACCAGTGGCTTTTAAAACAAAACAATGTTTATTCCATGAACTCAAGTTAACCTTTCTAAAATAAACAGAGAACATCTTAGCAATCAGTAAATCAAATACACCCCCCAAAGAATACAACACTAAATAACCTGTATGCTGTCCTTTTACCATCCAAAAGACTTAACAAACCTTCAAACAGGAGCACATTAGGGTTTACAGTCAAGACTGAAAACATTTATAATTCTTCTGAATTCACCAAATGATTAAGAGATAGTCCTTCATGGCAGAGATCAACAACAGTGCAGCTCACAGACACACCCAAGTTTTTCTCAAACGGAAACTCAAAAAACAGAACCAGAGCTCAGCTCCACCCACACTCTGACATCACTGCAGTAACATGAGCAGCTCCATTTCGTCAAGGTACATTTCTTAAACACCCATTTCTTAAAGGGTACTCTCACGTGACACTACACCCTATTACTGCCATTCTGATGTAAAACATGCACTAGTCCAAAGAACAACAGTGTTTATAGGAAGTACAAAAATTGATTCTTACCTTCTTCGGCTTCCCTCTCTTGCCTCTGTAGCATCTGTTGCTCTGGCGGTAAGGCTTGCTGTAGGAGCTGCATGTAGAATTCATTCTCCTTCTGTACTTCCTTCTGTTTTCTTAATCGCATTTTATAGCTTACATAACTTTTGAAGCCAAATCCCAGTGTCACCACAGGATAGCCAATGCTTTATTTATGAAGCGAAGAAAATAAAAAAGAGTCACACTTTAAATCATGGTCACCAAGCAACTAGAAATTCAATTATCAAAAGCCAAATTAGGGACAATAATTTGCATTGACAGAGCAAATTAAATATTCGTGACTCTTTTCAAATGAAAAGATTTGTAAAAAGTATTCACCAAAATAAAAGCTTTATGAGTAAATTACACCTCTAACTTAATTGGAAATGTTGCAAATCTCCAATTACTGAAACATAACTGGATAAAAGAAACTTTGGATCCTAGGAGGTAGTTTTTGCAATTATCCTATTTCTCCTTTAACTGCTCCACCCCTTCTTCAACAGTATAAAATCCATCACATTTCTCCCTCTCTTTAGCTCTGAAGAAGTCATACGGATTTCAAATCTTTAACTGTTTCTCTCTCCATAGATGCTGCAAGACCTGAGTTTTCCCAGCATTTTCTGTTTTCATTATAGTCTAAATTCAGCCCAACTCTATTCAAACCTTTGAAGAAAGACAAGAGGCAGCTCAATAAATGTAATTAAGGCAATAAATAAATTCTCCACGATAAAAGGGTTCTAAAAACAAGAAACGAGGAAGATCATTTGGTCCTGAAGCCCAATCCTACCACATCCACTAAACCGTATTATGAACTCTGCCACATTTATTACTCTCCTAGAGTTAAAGTTATTTTCAAGTCTTCCACAGTTACAAAAACAGAAAAAAAGAGACTCAAGTTATGAGTTATCCCCCCCCCCCCCGTATAGAGGGGAATGTTATCCCCCCCCCCGTATTTCTTAATTCAATTTCTAACCAGATATTTATCCATCTACATTTTGAAGCTGTTAATCAATGCTGCATGTTACTTTTGCTTTCAGACCATTCTATTTAAGCAACACACTACTCTTAACCATTTATGCAATTATATCAAAACAAGGGTTAAAATTATTTTTCTTGTGGGATAATTGACATTCACAATGACAACATTTATATTTCAAGCAGTGTGGAGATGTATAGGGTTCTTTGGGTTCCCATCAGTATTTTAATAGTTCTTGTTGCCAATTTCCAAATAAATTGGTCTTCAAGTCATTTGGGACAATACAAATACATTATAATATTTTAAACAGAAAGTACACCAAGAACCACACTGGTTTGAAAAGTCTACATGCGTAAATCACAATTCCCTGGAACTACAAATTAATCAAAATAGTTGGAAAAGTCATCAGTTTGTTAAAAGGAGTAATCCGAATGTTTAGATGCCACAAATGGCAAAACCGGAGTTTGAGCTGTGAAAGGTGTCAGAATCCAAGATGGAGTTACTTTGGAATCTCTCAGACAGCAAGTTATCCTGCATAATATTTAAAAACCTTTACTTGTAGCTGTCAGTTTTGGCATGTGGCAAGAGTGTTGGGTAGACAGTAATAAATGACAAGTTTACACAAATCAAAGATTTGTTATGCAGGGATACTGGGGTCACTTTAATGGTTGGTAAACAGATCCTGAAAAGACAATCATGCTCATAAATAACATGCATTTGTATAGAGCTGCACAAAGATGATGTCAAGAAAACAGATAACTTACCAGTGTGCAGCAAAAGGGCGACACAGGTCGACATGAAAATTTTTTAAATCTTTAAATCTGATTGCTGCTTCTATATAAACAAATAATATCCATAGTGATACCGTTGGTAAACACACTCCTCTTTCTGAAAAAGATAAAAGATTATTCCTATAATTGAAATTTTTAGTTGATGAGACAATGCTCCATTAACATACCAGTGAAAGTGGTGCTGCCTTTCTCATGAAAAGGTAAAAGAGTGTCATTTTCTTGCATCCCACTAGCTACATAATATGTTACACGTTTGCCAAATGCCTTTTGACAAAGATAAGGCTCCTCAAACTGCTGCATCCCAGAATGATTTTCATTAGCTGCATAAACAGCAGTGCATAAAAATTTAGATGGGAAAATTCAGAAACTGGGGCATCACAAAGGAATCACTTAAGCTTTACATATGGCCATTTGCTACAGTAAACTGTTTATTACAGCAAATTTCACTAATCTTTGATTCCCAGTCTGTCATCCACATTCCAGCAATGGAAATTAGTAAATGACATTGTGATGCAAAAGTGAGGCAAGTAAGCTAGAACAAAGCCATTTGTTTCGGTGAAATGATGACACTTTTCTCCCCCCCCCCACCACCTTTCTCCATTATAGGCCACTTACTAGCAGGTGCTAAAAATCAAATATGGGGAATGGATAATGCAGTGGATCAGCATATAGTCAATGCAGATCCAGGATTTAGCTTCTGAGATAGAGGTCTTCTCGTCGTACAAGTTTGAAGGGTTGTGACCGGAGATTTTGGAACCTAATGTGGTCCCTATTGAATTTAACAGCCAGTAGTTCACTAGAAATGAACACACACACTCAGAGGGTTTGCAATGGTTTCTGGTGTAGGGAAGTAGAAATCATAGAATTTACAATGAGAGGCCATTCGGCCCATCGAGCCTGCACCGGCTCTTGGAAAGAGAACCTTACTCAAGCCCACGCCTCCACCCTCGCCTCATAACCCAATAACCCCACTTAACCCCTCCACTCTAGCCTCGTAACCCAATATCCCACTTAACCTTTTTGGACACCAAGGGCAATTTAGCATGGCCAATCCACCTAACCCGCACATCTTTGGACTGTGGGAGGAAACCGGAGCACCGGAGGAAACCCACCCAAACACGGGGAGAACGTGCAGACTCTGCACAGACAGTGACCCAAGCCGGGAATCAAATCTGGGATCCTGGAGCTATAAAGCAACTCTGCTAGCCACTGTGCTGCTAGATATGAGCTAGGAACTAACCCTACTTTCTAATTTCTTGTATTTGCAATTGAAAATATTGAAAGTAGCATTGAATACAAAGTAATTGGATTCTTCAAATGAGCTGTGCCATTTATAAGCTAGGAATTTGTCTTTTATTTTTCTCCCCCTTCCAATAAACTTGAACCCAATGTGTAAATTAAATGACAAGCTTTCTTCACGGAGCTTACCCAAAGAGACTACTAGATAATTCACCATCATTTTGGCATTTTTGAAGCAGCAGGTGAACTGGAGAATATTAGAACCGTTTTCCTCCATACGGCAAGAATTACCCAAATTTAGATCAGATTACAAACTATGCATTCAACTAGCAGAGCTTTCCTCTCCAATAACTTTCATGCTTGTCATTAACATTTGTGTCATGAATATTTTTGGCATTCTACATTCTAGCTCGAGTTAGACGGATCATTTAAAAAGTTGAAAAAAACCTACACATCAACCAGAAAATCTGTGTTGGAAAGAAGAAATTCAGGCTAATAGATTTTTATTTCTTGCATTTTACCATTGCATTTACCTGAAGAATATCTACACATTTTATCAATTAAGTCAAGTAGTTGCCTGTGGTGAAGCCAAATAGACAGAACAGAAAAATTTATCACTTCATAAGGTAATATAATTCACCCTCAAAACAAACTGTCTTTCATCTTTCAACCTAGAATTTATAATATACTGAGCTGAAGATTTAAAATCTTAAATCATCCATTTAAATGTTTTAGCAATAGGACTGATTCAGTTTCTATTATTTAGTGAATTAATAGGATAAACATAATTTTGATGCCTCACAGGTTAGACTTATAATGTACTCAGTTCTAAAATAGGATTTGCAAAGCCATGAAATTAGGAGACGACACACAAGAATAAATTGGGCATCAAACGTTAAGACGTTAACAAGGACAATGAACTAACATCAGCTACTTCCACTTCGCTGTAGCATTTGGCCCACCATGCTCAGTAAATCCAATGTCCTTCACAAATTAGTTTGGCAGTATGACTTAAGAGTGTCATTGTATCATTTGCTGTTTTATACCATGAACTGGATTCCACAGCCTAAAGCAGAAAACAACTACGCATATCACATCACTGACCTGTATGAATGAGCTGGCCACTGAGTCCACAATGGCTGGGAAAGATGCCGGCTCTTTTTCTAGTATATCTGCCATCAGAGGCACTATTTATTTTAAAACATTTTCACCAAATTTAAGGCCGCTATTAGCAGCAGTCCATAAAATAAAAACACTAGCAACTACTCTCGGAAAAAAACATCCAAGTGGAAGCTAAATTCTTCCCCAAAGAAGGAAGAGCTGCAGGACAAGTCAACCAGGGCTCCCCCTTATCAACTAGATCCACAGTAGCTTTGGCAATTGATGACCAATGCAGCATCATTTTTTGACACACGTATTAGGAGGGGGCTCCTAGAACATGCCATCATTCAAAAAGATTATGGCTAATTATCTACCTCAGCTACACGTTCATGAACTAACTATCCCATAAAAATCTGCTAATCTCGGACTTGAACATACTCGGCATCCATAGTTGTCTGGGGTAGAAAATTTCAAAGATTGTCAATCTTCTGACTGAATGACTCATTCATATCAATTCTAAATGGCTGGCCACTTATTCTAATGTTGTAACTCCTAGCTCTAGACTCCTCAGCCAGGGGAAACATCTTCCACCCCATTAATCCCCTCAAGTATTTTATATGATTCAATGAAATCATGTCTCATTCTTCTGACCTCTAGGAAATACAGGCCTACTCTACTTCATCTATTCTCATTGATTCCAGGGATCAGGCTAGTGAACCTTTGGTGCACTCTCTTGAAGGCAAGTATATCCTTCCTTACGTAAGGAGATAGAAACTATATACAATACACCAAGTGTGGTCTCACCAATGCCTACAAAGCCTGTACAATTGAAGTCTTACAACACCAGGTTAACGTCCAACAGGTTTGTTTCGAATCACTAGCTTTCGGAGCTCAGCTCCATCCTCAGACTCACCTGAGGAAGGAGCTGCACTCTGAAAGCTAGTGATTCAAAACATACCTGTTGGACTTTAACCTGGTGTTGTAAGACTTCTTACTGTGCCCACCCCAGTCCAACGCTGGCACCTCCACATCATGTACAATTGAAGTAAGAGTTCTTCACACAAACTCAAATCACTTTAACATGTGCTTTCCTAATTGCTTGCCAACTTTGTGATGTGTACAAGGACAACCAAAACCGTATGAATAGCAAAATTTCTGTCTTACATCACTGAAAAAAAATTGCTATTCTATTTTTCCCCAAAGTAGATAACTTTGCAGTTTTGTCATATTTATATTCATTTAACCTGCTCTTAATCGTTTGTAACATTTCTGTGCCTTCCTCGTAGCTTACTTTGTCTCCTAATGCTGTCCTGTCAGTAAACGTAAACACATTATGCTCAGTCCTCTCATCAAAGTCACTGATGTAGATTGTGCATGCCTGAGGCCAACCATTGAATGGTGTAGTAACGCTGCTAGTTACAGCCTGGTAACCAAAAATGACCTGCTTAATTTTATTGTTCTCTGTTCATACCAATTCCATAAGCTCTAATATTGTGTAATAACCTCCTATGAGGCATCTTGTCAAATGCTTTTTGAAAATTCAAATGTATTATATTCACTACTTCCCCTTTATCTACCCAGCTGGTTAAAACTACAAAAAACGTTTGACCTATTTGACATAAACAATTTCCCTTTCATAAAACCACGCTGCCACTGCTCAATGATATAATTTTCTAAGTATGCCGATATCATATCTCTAATATTAGATTCTAGTAGTCCCACTGCTGCTCACGTCAAGCTACCTGACCCATAGTCACCAGTTTTCTCTCTTCCACCTTTCCTGAACAATAGATTATTTTTGCTACATTCTAATCCAAAATCAGAGAATTTGAAAGCCACCTTTTTTAAAACCTTAGGCTAAGCCTTGGTATTTGTTGGCTTTTAATCTCATTTATTTTTCCACTAGGTTTTTTCTTAATAAACTAATATCCTCAAATCCATCATTTTGTTTCCAGTGCCTTCTATGAAGAAGGCAATACAAAGAAATTCATTTAGCATTTTTGCCATTCCTTATTCCCATTGCAATTTCTCTCGTCTCTGCCTCAAAAGAATTCCCATTTACTCTCACAAATCTCTTCCCTATCTATATACCAACAAAGGCTTTTAGAATCTTTTTATGTCTCTAGCTTGGTTATTTATTTTCACCCTATTTTGTCTGTTAGTTTCTGTCACCCTTTACTAAATTTAAAACCCTCCCAATCTTCAGGTTTAATACTCTTATTGGCAAAATTCTAATACATTCCCTTTAATTTGATACTTCCCCAAGTAGCCACACACAGTTAGACCATTTTTCAGTTTTGCCTTTTTGTCCTTAAGGGAGTGCATGATCATTGCAAATTATGAATTAATTCCTTAGATGCTTGCCATTGTTTGTCTACCATCAAATCTGTTCATCTGGTTTTCCATGTAAGCCAGTTACATAGCTGGATTTGTCTAGATACAAGACCCTAGTTTCAAACCCAACTAAATCACTTTAAAACTTAATATAAAATTATCAGACAATCATTCTTCTCCAGAGGCTCTTTTACTTCCAGGTTATCAATTATCTCTGTCTCATTGCACAAAACTAGATCATAAATAAGCTGTTCCATAGTTGGTTGCTTGACATACTGATCCCCAAACCAGGCAGAATGCATTACAATTTGGGCAAGAACAGATCGCAGAAAAAATGCACATTTAAGACAAGAACAATATTAGTTTTATCCCATTTTTCATGAAGCACCACACTATACAGTGTGATATTAAAGTGCATGCAATATTTTGGCTTTTAAGCACATCTTTAATAGCTGAAGAGAAAGCATTAGAATGTTTATTCAGTGCTACAAAAACAACATATCAAAACGGGGAAAGAAAAGCTAATTCGTTAAGTTACTAGTCTATCGTTAAAGCCATGAGGTTGCAAAGTGAAACTTATTCTGTGCAATTTCGCAGGACAGACACCATATGTGATAATCTATGTATTTGTCAATTGTCATGTTAAAAAAAAAATCAATCTGTCTGTCACAAGTTAGTTATGGAGATAATGTATTGCAAGCATTGTATGGAGTTCCTTTAGGAAGGAACATGTCTTTCTTCCCTACCAGGTATTGCAGCAACATGGCATGGATCAGGAGTTGTGGCAGCAAGGCTAACTAGAAACTAGACTTTCAAATGCCGTCCAACCACGATTCAAATCATGCCTTTCTTCATAAGATTCACAATTCTAAAGTTTATTTTTTTTCTACAAAAGACACAATTTGAATTGGAAAACAAAATTGAACATACCTGTGTGCCAGACGTATTGAACCCATACATATGTACTGGCAGCAAAGAAAAGCCACTGCACTGGTATGAAGAGTAGGCATATTATATCTGATGTGAATGCTACACAAACAAAAAATACTGAAAAAGCCTGTAAGAAAAACAGAGCAAAGGAATGCATTACAAGCTCAATCCTTACAGTCGTTCAAACTAATATGGTTGAGCTTCCTGTAGATGTATTCTAATTTCCTAGGGACAAGAAAAAATAGTTAGGCAGGATTTCATGTCAAAGGAGATCATTACTGAGATGAGTGGTAAAGGACCTGCAAAATAAAGTACTGCAGGTTTAAGAGGCAGTATTCATTTCCATTTTTCTATTTGTATACAGTCGCAACTGTTCTATCATTTCCAAAACAAATACTCTATGAAACATGGCAAAATGACATTTCACAAAATCTGGCATGCTGTCGACATCACGTAAGAGCTTCATAAAGCACTTTCACAAGATCACTGCTGTTTTCAGTTGAACAGGGAATCCCACAGCTTTAAATAAACAAAAAAAAACTCTTCTTGGTGATAGGTGGGGGAAAAGAGATGCACAGATGGTTTAGAAGGAAATGAGAGCTTAGTTGATGCCAAACCCAACAGCCGTGTAATAATCAGCAATATGTCTTTGGTGACTAGTATAATATGTTGACTTAATTCTTTAACGGAGACACTCAAACTAAACCACTAGAATGACAGAATACAAAAAAGAACAAAAAACACCTTAGCAGCAGTAATCAGGTTTTCCAATTAAAACTCTATGGACAGGATTTGATTTGCAATTAGTTCTTTTCGTGTACAGCCACCCTCCAGCTCCAACACGGTATTGTAATTTGCATGACATGGCCATTGTTAATTTAATTGTGACAAAAATAAAAAATAAATTCAACAAGTTTCATTTTTAAGATATTTTTGAACAAATTAACCCACCACAGGGGCCATTATTAGGAAATGCACGTTTTGCAGCAAGTTATAATGGCTGGCTTCAAAATTAAAACGTTTTTTTAAATTAACCTTTAATCCTTCTTATGGCAGAATGCGTTGGGAGGGAAGGAAAGCAGCATTACTATCTTCACGTTTAAGAGATTAGATAAATCAAAGCCTTCCAGCAGACGAGTAGTCCTACTAAAATTATGTTTGCCGAATTGAAGGTGTTGTTTCCCCTGCTGTATCATGGGTTCTGGCTCCAGAAGCATAATCTAAATTGGAAGATGGAACAGACCCAGAGATCAAGGAACGAAAGTGAGAAAGCCACAAGCTTCATGCGATCAAGGAGTTTCCCAAAATTTGCCACAGCCAGAAAGGTCAAAACTGACAACTCTGCAGTGAAAAGATTTCATAGTGTCTAGTCAAGCAATTATTTGATTAAGTCAAAGACTATGACGTGTCCATAAAGGGGTCTTCAAGAAAACTTAGCAACCACTCAAATTTTGTTTACAGCAATACTGTACCTGGAATCACTCCAATACAGCTAATTTTGGAGAAGAGATTCCTAGCACAGCTGACAGCCATCTCTCTGCTCCTCAGAATAGGTCAGTTCCAAAAAGCCGATAGCTATCACAGGCCTGACTCTGCAATTTCAAGAAGTCCTTGAAACAGACACATTAATTCATTGTTGACACCTGTTACTATTGCTATTAACAAGCAATTGTAGAATACATATTTGAGCTCTGCACAAAACTAACTATGGAGTCAAACAGAATGTCAAGGACATGATGAGTGAACTTCCATACAGATTTATATTTTGCATAGAGGAAGCATAATTCTGAAATTCAACTGACACCAGAAAGTTAACAGAATGCAAGCTATTCTACATGTACAACACAATGCTCACAATAGCCAACCCCTCACCCCCAGTACTGAACCACATATTTTCTGCCCTAAAAATTGATTGAGAAGAGTGTATTTTATACATGGTAACTAATCATAGTGGCATTTTTTCCCCACAGCCTTTAAGTGAGCCACACAGGGAATCCATTTGACCTTATTTGGGATCAACTATCTTCCCCTAGTGAAGGTTTGGGTCCTTTTGATGGGCCACAGAGCAGCGCAGGCCAGAATTGTTTCCCTGCCTGTAACAAGGGTTAATGGATGGAAACTCCCATAAGGAAACAGGGAAGATAGAAAGAAAATTGTTCCTTGCAACAGTGCACCCTTAGCATTTCTTTCAAGATTGGTTTGGTGAATGCTCTCCTGAGGCACACTATCTGGGGATTGCAAGGCTTTAATCCACCAAAGATCTCAACTGACATCATAAGTAGTAACATGTCATCCAAAATATTTTATGGGATGATTACTTTAATAGTCATGGTTCTGGCAAGAGAGAGTACATGATAGGACATGTAATAGGCAGGCAGTACAGGAATCCACCTGAATTTGGCACTCTCAAACAGGCCTCCAAGCTTGTCGCAGCTGACTACTTTACTTGCAACTGACTGGTCAAGTCTCCCCAGGAACAACAACACTTTGACTGTGGCATTGCAAACGTTTAGGAGTCTACTTTGCATGGTGATAAAGCAATTTAAATGTTTTTGTTTATGACAGTTTGGGAACACATTTTATTTAGAAAATTAAGTAGATAGCAAGATTAGCAAAAATAATGGATATACAATGGAATTAGCATATGGCTGAATTCTCAGCAAATCTCATGTAAGCCATACCTCTGTATTTGTACATGAAAACATGCAACTTGTTCAGATTTTATAGTGCCAATAAAACACCAATTTTACATCTAAGCGCATTATTTCATTAAACTGTTCCACAGAATAAGAGATGTGTCTCATAAATTTCAGCAACAGTCAAAAATCTAAATCTAATTTTGTCTGTTTTTTCCAGGATAGTGATCAACTGCCAGGGACCCGGGTTTGATTCCCAGCTTGGGTCACTGTCTGTGTGGAGTCTGCACGTTCTCCCAGTGTCTGCGTGGGTTTCCTCCAAGCGCTCCGGTTTTCTCCCACGAAAGACTTGCTTGTTAGGTGAATTGGACATTATGAATTCTCTCTGAAGTGTACCCGAACAGGTGCCGTAGCATACCGGTACAAGGAGATTTTCACCGTAACTTCATTGCGTGTTAATGTAAGCCTAATTGTGACACTAATAAAGATTATATATTACATTATATAAGTTAGTGTCAAATTTTGCAATTACTTGCTTGTGAATGAGCAAGAGGAGCAAACAGGAAAAGTGGAGTTAGATTAGCACAAATGGCATAAAGTCTACACAAGTAGTGTGGTCACAAGTACAAACTTGTAGCAACAGACATCTTTCACTACAAAAAAAAATTCAAGGAGCTTTAGAACTAGTTATTTCTTACAGCACACGACTATCACAGTCCAGTTTCTGGATCAATTAATAAAATGGACAGGGAAGTAAATTTTAGGCCATCTAATAGTTATGGTTATGATGTCTTTAGCTTTTCTATTCATGCTTTAGAGGTTGATTTTCATTTTGGCTATTATTGATAAACTTTTTTTTTTATTTGTTCATGATGTAGGCAATGCTACATTTTTATCCATTTCTACTTACTCGATGATAGCGGCAGATAGCCGGAGCTTCCATACTGATGCTATTGCTACAACAATGTTTAGGTAGGGAACATCATGATTTTAGCCACTTGCAATGAAGGGCCAAGCAGCATGTGGTGAAGTCTGAAGAGTGCATGACTTGGCAAAGAATTTGGAAGTGGTCATGTACCCATGATCTTGTTGTTCATTCTCCTTGGTGTGGAGATGCCGGCGTTGGACTGGGGTGGGCACAGTAAGACATCTTACAACATCAGGTTAAAGTCCAACAGGTTTGTTTCGAATCACTAGCTTTCGGAGTGCAGCTCCTTCCTCAGGTGAATGAAGAGGTGGGTTCCTCAACCACATATATATACAAATTCAACGATGCATGATGATGCTTTGAACGAGAGTCTTTGCAGGTAATTGTCTTAACAGGTCCAGACATGGCGCCTGGAGAGAGGGATAATCACAGGTTAAACAAGTGTGAATTGATGACTTCCAGTGGCGGTTATGAAGGAGTAAGTCGCACATTTGGTGGCTCCCGCTCTGGTCGGACTTTTGGACCTTGCCCCCGTTTTCCTACCAGACTTGAATTGTAAAACAGATGTTAGTGGCAATTGTTTACTGAGTTCCCACTTCGGTGCATGGAGAGAAGGACTAAGAGTGTTCGTAAGAGCAGAAACAAAAAGATAGAGAAGGCTTGGGCTGTAGCTACAATGGAAGACAGCATGGCGGAGGTTCGGACCTCTGGCTTGTCGACCCAGCAGTCTATGGAGCAGCTGATGCAAGTCATTCAGGAAGGCTTTGCTATGCAGAAACTGAACTGCTTGGACCCGATAAAAGAGTCGATTGAGCGGTTCGAGCATAGATTGGACGCCCAGGATCGAGCGATCCAGAAGGTAGAGAAGGCGCTGACTGAGCAGGAGGAACATCAGACTGCAGTGGAGCTGGAGGTGGGGATGCTGAGGGGCCAGCAGAAGCAGCTCCTGGAGAAGGTGGAGGACCTAGAAAATAGGTCCCGCCAGCAGAACCTAAGAATCGTCCGGCTCCCGGAGGGGTCCGAAGGAACGGACGCTGGGGCATACATCGCAGACATGTTTGTGAAGCTGCTGGGGGATGGGGCATTCTCCCGGCCCTTGGAGGTGGATAGGGCTCACAGAGCACTCGCGAGGAAGCCGCAAATGGGAGACCCCCCCCCCCCCCCCCCCCCCTCCGAGGGCAATGGTAGTGAGATTCCACAGGTTCTCGGATAAGGAGCGTATTCTACAGTGGGCCAAGCAGACACGGAGCTGTAAATGGGGCAATAGCATCATGCGGGTTTACCAGGACCTGAGTGTAGAGGTGGCCAGGAGGAGAGCAGGTTTCAACCAGATCAGGTCAATCCTTTTTAAGAAAAAGGTGAAGGTTGGACTGTTATATCCAGCCCGTCTCTGGGACACGCATAAGGATCAGCACTTCTACTTCGAGTCGCCTAAGGACGCGTTGGACTTTGCGAAAAAGAAAGGGCTGGTGATGGATTGAGAACTTTTGAACTTGGCTGCAACATTCATGTTTTTGTTTTTTCTTTTTGTTTCTCTGTTTTTGTAAAACTTTTCCGGTTTTGTGTTTGATGGAAGATGTTTGTGATGCCGTTTGCATTGATTTGGAACCAGCGGGTCAACAGAGTGATCACGGGCTTCGTCTGGGCGGGCAAGACCCCGCGAGTAAGGAGAGGGCGGGCTGGCACTGCCAAATTTTAGTAACTATTACTGGGCGGCGAATATAGCCATGATCAGGAAGTGGGTGGTGGGGGAGGGGTCGGCATGGGTGCGTATGGAGGCGGCTTCATGTAAGGGCACCAGTTTGGGGCATTGGTAACTGCGCCTCTGCCGTTCCCGCCGGCACGGTACTCCACCAGTCCAGTGGTGGTGGCGGCCCTGAGAGTTTGGGGCCAGTGGAGGCGGCATGTGCGAGCATCGGTATGGGCCCCAATATGTGATAATCACCGGTTTGCCCCGGGGAGTATGGACGGGGAGTTCCGGTTATGGCGGAGAGCAGGGATTGAGAGGATGGGGGATATGTTCATAGAGGGGAGCTTTCTGAGTATGAGGGCGTTGGAGGAAAAGCTTGGGTTGGCGAGGGGAAACAAATTCAGGTGTCTGCAGGGACGAGACTTCCTTCGTAAACAAGTGTCAACTTTCCCGCTCCTACCGCTAAGGGAGATTCAGGACAGGGTAGTTTCCAGAGGGTGGGTAGGAGAAGGAAGCATCTCGGACATTTATAAGGAGCTTTTGGGGTCGGAGGAGACGCAGACCGAGGAGCTGAAGCGCAAGTGGGAGGAGGAGCTGGGAGGTGAGATAGAGGTTGGTCTATGGGCAGACGTGTTGAGTAGAGTCAACGCGTCTGCAACATGTGCCAGGCTCAGCCTGATACAATTTAAGGTTGTTCACCAGGCTCACATGACAGCGGCCCGGATGAGCAGATTCTTTGGGGCGGAGGACAGGTGCGCAAAATGTGCGGGAGGACCGGCGAACCATGTCCACATGTTCTGGGCATATCCAATGCTTAGTGGATTTTGGCAGGGGTTTGCGGACGTCATGTCCACGGTGTTAAAAACAAGGGTGGCGCTGAGTCCAGAGGTGGCGATTTTCGGGTTGTCAGAGACCCTGGAATCCAGGAGGAGAAAGAGGCAGACGTTCTAGCCTTTGCTTCCCTGGTAGCCCGAAGACGGATACCATTAGCATGGAGGGACTCAAAGCCCCCGAACTCGGAGACCTGGATATCAGACATGGCTAGTTTTCGCTGTTTGGAGAAAATCAAGTTCGCCTTGAGGGTCACTGGTAGGGTTCACCCGGAGGTGGCAACCATTCGTCGACTTATTTGCGGGAAATTAATCATCAGCAACGGGGGGGGGGGGGGGGGGGTAGTAGTTTAGATTAGAGTAGGGGTCAATAAGGGTGGGACCTGTACGAGAGGTAAATGGCTTTTGCACTATGTTTATGGTTTCAAGTATATCGTTTCTTTTGTTGTTGTCACTATACCAAAAATACCTCAATAAAATGTTTATTAAAAAAAAAAAGGGGTGTGAATTGTCTCAAGCCAGGACAGTTGGTAGGATTTTGCAAGCCCAGGCCAGATGGTGGGGTGTGAATGTAATGTGACATGAATCCAAGATCCCAGTTGAGGCAGTACACGTGCATGCGGAACTTGGCTATCAGTTTCTGCTCGGCGATTCTGCGTTGTCGTTCTGAAGGCCGCCTTGGAGAACGCTTACCCAAAGATCACAGGCCGAATGCCCTTGACTGCTGAAGTGTTCCCCGACTGGAAGGGAACCTTCCTTCCTGGCAATTGTCGCGCGATGTTCGTTCATCCATTGACGCAGCGTCTGCATGGTCTTGCCAATGTACCACGCACGGGACTTCCTTTCTTGCAGCATACAAGGTAGACAATGGTGGCCGAGTCGCACGAGTATGTACTGTGTACCTGGTGGGTGGTGTTCTCACATGTAATGATGGTACCCATGTCGATGATCTGGCACATCTTGCAAAGATTGCCATGGCAGGGTCATGTGGTGTTGTGGTCGCTGTTCTCCTGAAAGCTGGGTCGTTGCAAACAATGGTCCGTTTGAGGTTGCGCAGTTGTTTGAAGGCAAGTAACGAGGGTGTAGGGATGGCCTTGGCAAGAAGTTAGTCTTCATCAATGACGTGCTGAAGGCTGGTAGTTTCTCCGCTCCAGGAAAGTACTGGATGACAACTGTTGGTTGTATCCCGTGTTTGTCTTCGGAGGAGGTTGGTGCGGTTTTTTGCTGTGGCAAGTTGGAACTGATGATCGATGAGTCGAGCGCCATATCCCGTTCTTACGAGGGCATCTTTCAGCGTCTGTAGATGTCTGTTTCCTTCCTCATCATCTGAGCAGATCCTTTGTATACAGAAGGCTTGTCCATTGGGGATAGCTTCTTTAAAGTGTTTAGGGTGGAAACTGGAGAAGTGGAGCATCGTGGGGTTACCGGTGGGCTTGCGGTAAAGCAAAGTGCTAAGACCGTCCTTGATGGAGGGGAGCGTGTCCAAGAATGCCACCGATTCTGGATAGTCCATGGTGAGTCTGATGGTGGGATGGAACTTATTGATGTCATCATGTAGTCATTTCAGTGATTCTCCGCCGTGGGTCCAAAGGGAAAAAAATGTCATCAATGTATCTGGTGGAAAAGGTCAGTTGAAGGTCCAGTGCAGTGAGGAGGTCTTGTTCGAACTTATGCATGAAGGTGTTGGCGTATTGAGGTGCGAATGTGGTCCCCATGGCTGTTCAGTGTGTCTGGATGAAGAACTTGTCGTCGAAGGTGAAGATGTTGTGATCCAGGATGAAGCGGGTGAGTTGTAGAATCTGGAGATTGGCAGTTGTTGGTGTTGAGTACTGAGGCTGTTGCAGCAATGACGTCATCATGGGGGATGCTGGTGCAGAGTGCTGAGACGTCCATTGTGACGAGGAATCTTCCTGGGTCAACGTCCATGGGCGTTGAGTTTCTGTAAGAAGTCAGTCGTCAGTCGTATCGCGACAGAAGCTGGGGGATCCTTGTACGATGGGTTTCAAGATGCTCTCGATGTAGCCTGAGCGGTTCTCACACAGGGTCCCATTGTCTGATACGATAGGACGGCCTGGTGTGTTGGCCTTGTGCATTTTCGGGAGGCAGATGAGATCTCCAACACGCAGAGTATATGGGATGAGAGCATGTAGGGTGCTCTGAAGATCTGGATCCACGGTCTTGATCAGTCTGTTCAGTTGGCAGGTGTATTCTTTGGTCGGATCCGCGGGTGACTGTCTGCAGTGTTCCTGGTTGTTGAGTTGTCGGTACATTTCTTTGCAGTAGTCCGTTCTGTTCAGTATGACGGTGGCCCCTCCTTTGTCTGCTGGTTTGATGACGATGTTGCGGTTGGTTTTGAGAGCGCAGGTGGCGTTGCGTTGTGCTTGGGTGATGTTCGGGGTTGTCTTATGAATGCGACTGATGAATCTGGCATTGATGCGACGCCTGACAGCTTGAGGATGCACGGAGAGTCTAGGGCAGTGGCCTACCGGAGGGGTCCAAGGGTGGGCTTTGCTCAGTGGGCTAGACGAGGCATTGTCAAAGTCGGGGGCGCGACCCTCGGGTGTGTGTGTCGGGAGGGTCGCGGAGCCGTCCGTCGCGGCGCTCCCGATCGCGCAAATCCACACGCAACAGCCGGCTTTTAATAATGCTGGCTGCAAGCGGCCTTCAAAACGACCACAAATATATTTTCACACACAATTTTTCCACCTTACAGATCAACAAAAAAGATAACACAATAACTAATAGATAACATTATTTAAATAAAATAGTGAACTAACAAAGTAACAAAAAAATAGTGCTTCCCCCCCCCCTCCAGAACAAAACAGGTTGCCCCAGGTTCCCCCCCCCCCCTCCCTCTGGGCTGCTGCTGACGATCTATTTTCCCTTCGCCGGGCTTCCCAAGCACCTCCCGCACCTGTCCTCCACCCCGAAGAACCTGCTCAGCCTCGCTCCCGTCATGTGTGCTCTGTGTAGAACCTTGAATTGTATCAGGCTAAGCCTGGCACACGAGGAAGAGGAATTTACCCTACTTAGGGCATCAGCCCACAGACCCTCCTCAATCTCCTCCCTCAGCTCTTCTTCCCATTTTCCCTTCAGCTCCTCTACCAGCTCCTCCCCCTCGTCTCTCATCTCCTGATATATTTCGGACACTTTGCCCTCCCCGACCCATACCCCCGAAATCACTCTATCCTGGATCCCCTGTGTCGGGAGCAGAGGAAATTCCCTCACCTGTTGCCTCGTAAACGCCCTCACTTGCATGTATCTAAAGATATTCCCCGGGGGCAACTCCTACTTTTCCTCCAGCGCTCCCAGGCTCACAAACATCCCGTCAATAAACAAATCTCTCAATCTACTAATTCCTGCCCGATGCCAGCTCTGGAACCCTCCGTCCATCTTTCCTGGGACAAACCTGTGGTTGTTCCTGATCGGGGACCACACCGAGGCACCCGTCACACCCCTACGTCGCCTCCATTGCCCCCGGATCCTTAAGGTTGCCGCCACCACTGGGTTTGTGGTATACCTTTTCGGGGAGAACGGTAGCGGCGCCGTCACCAGCGCTCTTAGGCTCGTTCCTTTACAGGACGCCATCTCCAGCCTCTTCCACGCCGCCCCCTCTCCCTCCCTCATCCACTTGCGAACCATCGCCACATTGGCGGCCCAGTAATAATCGTCCAGATTCAGCAACTCCAGTCCCCCTCTGTCCCTGCTATGCTGCAGGAACCCCCTCCTTACCCTCGGGGTCTTCCCTGCCCACACGAAACTCGTAACACTCCTATCTATTTTCTTAAAAAAGGCCTTAGTGATCAAAATGGGGAGACATTGAAACACAAAAAGAAACCTTGGGAGGACCATCATCTTGACGGCCTGCACTCTGCCCACCAGTGAGAGCAGCAGCTTATCCCACCTCTTGAAATCCTCCTCCATCTGCTCCACCAGCCACGTCAGATTGAGTTTGTGTAAAGTTCCCCAGCTCCTGGCTACCTGAATCCCCAAATATCGGAAGCTCCTTTCCGCTCTCCTTAACGGCAGGCCGTCTATCCCTCTTCCCTGATCCCCGGGGTGTACTACAAAAAGCTCACTCTTCCCCATATTAAGCCTATATCCCGAAAAATCTCCAACTCCCTCAATATTTGCATAACCTCTGTCATCCCCTCGACAGGATCCGCCACATACAGCAGTAGGTCATCTGCGTAGAGTGACACTCGTGTTCCTCTCCCCCTCTAACCACCCCCCTCCATTTCCTAGAGTCTCTCAACGCTATGGCCAGTGGTTCAAATGCCAGCGCGAACAGTAATGGGGACAGAGGGCACCCCTGCCTTGTTCCCCTATGTAACCGAAAATACTCCGATCTCTGCTGATTTGTGACTACACTTGCCACTGGGGCCCCATAGAGGAGTTTAACCCAACTGACAAACCCCTCCCCAAACCCAAACCTCCTCAGCACCTCCCATAAATACTCCCACTCTACCCTATCAAATGCCGTCTCTGCATCCATCGCTGCCACTATCTCTGCCTCCCCCTCCGCTGGGGGCATCATTATCACCCCCAACAGCCGTCGCACGTTAACATTCAGTTATCTCCCCTTTACAAACCCTGTCTGGTCTTCATGCGCCACCCCCGGGACACAATCCTCGATCCTCATCGCCAGCACTTTTGCCAGCAACTTGGCGTCTACATTCAGGAGCGAGATAGGCCTATATGACCCGCATTGCAGCGGATCTTTATCTTGCTTCAGGATTAATGATATCGTCGCCTCCGACATTGTCGGGGGTGGAGTCCCCCCTTCTCTGGCCTCGTTAAAGGTTCTTGCCAACAGCGGGGCCAACAAGTCCACATACTTCCTATAAAATTCCACCGGGAACCAGTCTGGTCCCGGGGCCTTCCCTGCCTGCATGTTCCCCAGCCCTTTAGTCCCCTCGTCCATCCCGATTGGCGCCCCCAGACCTGCCACCTCCTGCTCCTCCACCTTCGGGAACCTTAGTTGGTCCAAAAACTGTTGCATCCCCTTTTTTCCCTCCGGGGGTTGGGACCTATATAGCCTCTCATAAAAAGGTTAAACACCTCATTTACCTTCCCTGCATTCCGCACTGTAGTTCCAGTTTCATCCCTAACTCCCCCCATTTCCCTCGCCGCTATCCTCTTACGAAGCTGGTGGGCCAGCAGCCGACTCGCCTTTTCCCCATATTCGTATCTCATCCCCTGTGCCTTCCTCCACTGTGCCTCTGCCTTCCCTGTGGTCAGCAGGTCAAACTCCGTCTGAAGTCTTCGCCTCTCCCTATATAGTCCTTCGTCCGGGGCCTCCGCATATCTTTTATCCACACTCAAAATCTCCCCCACTAATCTCTCCCTTTCTTTGCCCTCTTTTTTCTCCTTGTAAGCCCTAATGGAGATCAACTCTCCCCTAACCACCGCCTTCAGCGCTTCCCATACTACCCCCACCTGGACCTCACCATCATCATTGGCCTCCAGGTACCTTTCAATATACCCCCGCACCCTTCCACAGACTCCCTCATCCGCCAATAGTCCCACATTCAGTCGCCAGAGTGGGCGCTGTTCCCTCTCCTCTCCTAGTTCCAGATCCACCCAGTGCGGGGCATGGTCTGAAATGGCTATGGCCGAGTACTCCGTTCCTTCCACCCTCAAAATCAGTGCCCTACTCAAAACAAAGAAATCTATCCGGCAGTATACCTTATGAACATGGGAGAAAAAGGAAAACTCTTTGGCCAACTGCCTAGCAAATCTCCACGGATCCACTCCCCCCATTTGCTCCATAAACCCCGAGCACGTTGGCCGCTGCCGGCCTTCTTCCGGTCCTGGATCTAGACCGATCTAACCCTGGATCCAGCACAGTATTGAAATCCCCCCACCCCCCCAATTACCAGACTTCCTACCTCCAGGTCCGGGATACGTCCCAGCATCCGCTTCATAAATCCCGCATCATCCCAGTTCGAGGCATATACATTTACCAGCACGACCTCCATTCCCTGCAATCTGCCACTCACCATCACATATCTGCCACCATTGTCCACTACTATATTCCTAGCCTCGAACGACACCCGTTTCCCCACCAATATAGCCACCCCTCTATTTTTCGCGTCCAACCCCGAGTGGAACACCTGTCCCACCCATCCTTTCCTTAACCTATCCTGATCCGCCACCTTCAGATGTGTCTCCTGAAGCATGACCACGTCTGCCTTCAGTCCTTTTAAGTGCGCGAACACTCGGGCCCTCTTAATCGGTCCATTTAGGCCTCTCACATTCCACGTGATCAGCCGGATTTTGTGGGGGGGGGGGGGGGGGGGGGGGGGGGGGGGGGGGGGGGGGTTTCAATACCCCCCCCCCCCCCCCCCCCCCCGAAGACTAGCCATCACCTACTCTAGGCCAGTCCCCCGTCCAGGTCCCGCGCACCCACCAGTCCCCCAGGCGGCGCACTCCCGCCTCGACCACCTCTTCCCTTGCCAGCTCCCTCTTGATCCCAGCAGCAGCAACCCAGTCCGCCCCCCCCCGCCCCCCCCGCTAGATCCCCATCTAGCATGGTTAATCCCCCCATAATGCTTCCAAAAGTCAGCTGACTCCAACTGACCCCCCCCCCCCCACGGTGTGTGGAGGGAGCTCTCATCCTCCTTGCGCCTATCTTCCCGCCATCATCTCCCTAGCGCGGGAAAAAACCCGCAATTTCTAGATCAGCCCCGCCCCCTATGGCGCAGCTCCCCCTGCAGCCCCGTCCCCATTCCCCATCCCCCACCCATGTCCCTTTTTCCACCGGCGCCCACATTTCTCAGTGTCCTCCCGTCAAAGAAAAAAGGGATTCTTCTCTTCCCTTTCCCCTCCCCATCTATCGTGCCGATACGGTGAACCTCCCATTCCCCAATTTACATTTCTGTACATCAACATCGTCATCTCCCCCACAGCACCTCAGTTCTGGTCCAATTTCTCTTCCGACGTTTCAAAATAGTAGATTATCATAGAATTTACAGTGCAGAAGGAGGCCATTCGGCCCATCGAGTCTGCACCGGCTCTTGGAGAGAGCACCCTACCCAAGGTCAACACCGCCACCCTATCCCCATAACCCAGTAACCCCATAACCCAGTAACCCCACCCAACACTAAGGGAAATTTTTGGACACTAAGGGCAATTTATCATGGCCAATCCACCTAACCTGCACATCTTTGGACTGTGGGAGGAAACCGGAGCACCCGGAGGAAACCCACACACACACGGGGAGGATGTGCAGACTCCGCACAGACAGTGACCCAAGCCGGGAATCGAACCTGGGACCCTGGAGCTGTGAAGCAATTGTGCTATCCACAAGGCTACCGTGCTGCCCCATGTCTATAGTAGTGTCTATCTTGGTACGTGACCCACAATCGCACCGGCTGCAGCATCCCAAACTTTACTGTCTTCTTGTGAAGCGCCGCCTTGGCCCGATTAAAACTCGCTCTCCTCCTCGCCACCTCCGCGCTCCAGTCCTGATACACTCGTATCACCGCATTCTCCCACCTGCTACTCCGTACCTTCTTGGCCCAGCTCAAAACAGCCTCTCTGTCGGTGAAGCGGTGAAATCTCACCACTATCGCCCTTGGTGGTTCTCCAGCCTTTGGTCTCCTCGCAAGGACCCGGTGAGCCCCTTCCACCTCCAGGGGGCCTCAGCTCCCATTAGCGAATGGAGCATCGTGCTCACATAAGCCCCAACGTCAGCTCCCTCCACTCCCTCGGGGAGACCCAGAATCCGGAGGTTCTTTCTCCTCGATCTGTTCTCCAGGACGTCGAGTCTTTTGATACACCTCTTGTGTAGCGCCTCGAGCGTTTCCATTTTTACCGCTAGGCCCAGAATCTCATCCTCGTTCTCAGCTGCCTTCTCCTTCACCCCACGGAGCTCTATCGCCTGGGCCTATTGTGTTTCTTTTAGCCCTTCGATTGCCAACAACATCGGCGCCAGCACCTCCTTCTTTAATTCCTCCACACACCGTCTAAGGAATTCCTGCTGATCCGGCCCCCATGTCGTCTGGTCTCCATCCGTCGCCATCTTGCTTCTTCCTTCTCTTCTCTGCTGCTGCTCCAGAGGATCCTTCACAATCTGGCCACTACCACCGACCTTTTCCATACACATTAGGGGGGAACTCCTTACTTCGTCATCCCACACTGGGTTTGGTCCAAAGAAATTTCCGTTGGGGCTCCCAAAATTCCGTTAGAGCGGGAGCTGCCGAAACGTGCGGCTTAGCAGTGCATCGCCGCAACCGGCCGCAGCCGGCATTGTTAAAAGCCGGCTGCAAAAAGTTCGGAGAGAATGACGTGATTGGTTGCTTTCTGAACTTTGATGCTGATGAAGTGGAGGTCTCTTACTTCCAAGAATGGTGAGTGATCCAACGATGGTTTCACCACAGTTGTAACTTCAACCAAGAGATGCCAATTTTTAAAATCTTGATTTTTAAACATTTCAAAACAAAGTGCCTGCAGGTCGTATTTGGAAACTTTATCAATTAATTGATTTTTTTTGGTGTTTGTTATTTTTTTTTCATTTTTAATTGTAATGTTTAGGTGAAATGTGGTGAACCTCCAATTTCTGGAGGATGAAAACATTTTCATTTTCTGCATTTTCTTTCTGTTAAACTTTATCAAATAAAACCCACCCCTGAACTTGTAAAAAAAAAAGCCGGCTGCTGCGGCTGTTGCTTGCGAATGTGAGCAATTGGAGACACAGAAGATTTCTTTTAAAAATTCATGTAATCTTCCTGCCTGAAGGGAGACAGAGAGCAGGTCATGCCCCCCGAACATTGACATCACGTGCTTTGGGCGCGATTGCGATTCCTCCATTTAATCAGCAGCAAACAAGGCAAGAGAAAATGGTGGGTTGCGAAGGTCAGCCGGCGTGGGCTGCGAAAGTCGGCGGGCGTGGGTCGCAAAGGTTGGCCGGAGTGGGCCGCAAAGGTCGGCCGCTGGGGTCGCGAAGACCGACCGCCGTGGGTCCCGAAGGTTGGCCGGTTGGTAAAAATGGGTCCCCGGAAAAAAAGTTTGAAAAACACTGGGCTAGACAGCTGGTTTGTGATACAGAACAAGGCCAGCAGCGCGGGTTTAATTCCCTTACCAGCTGAGAATTCTGAATTCTCCTTCTGTGTACACGAACAGGCGCCGGAATGTGGTGACTAGGGGCTTTTCACAGTAACTTTATTGCAGAGTTAATGTAAGCCTACTTGTGACAATAAGGGTTATTTAGTTATTTTATTTCAATTCAACTCTTTCCTCTTCGGTTGCTGCACCGCAGATCTCTCGGTCTGCTGTTCCAGTTCATTGGTTGGCTCATTGGGTTCGCTGTCGGCCTCTTGGGGGCTGTGGAAGAACGCCCGGAGTCTCATTCGCCTGATGAATTCTTCCGTGTCTGCTGCGAGACTGATGGGGTCCATTTTGGTGGTGGTGCAGAAATTGAGCCCTCGACTGAGGACTTCGATTTCGTCTGGTTGAAGGGTGTAGTCCGACATGTTTACAATGGATTTCCCGGTATTGTTTTCTACTGTGGTACCGGGAGCGGCTTGGTTGGTGCTGGTGTGATGCCTAGTTTCTCAAGCTTCCTGTTCTTGATGTGCATTTAGGTTGCATAATACCGTTGTCTCATCTGTTTGGCAGTGTCCTGCAGTTGGTCTGCTGCGTCCTGAGTGCAAGTTGAGAATACGGACTCTATCTTGGTTTCCAAGTTGGGGCGTCTGCTGTAGAGCTAGTGTACGAGGTGGTTGAGGAATGTGAGAGAGGTGCAACAGCAGAGTCTCTCAGCATAGTCTGTGTTGCAAGTCGACTTGAGTGGGTTTGTGATCGGTTGTCCTTTTGGGATCTTGTCTGATTTCTTGCATCTTTGTAGAAACTTAATGTCAGTATCTATATGCGCGATCTTCTTGGAGATCCTCTCGACTTTGAGCCGGCAGTTTGCGGTATCGATGGTAGCCATGATGTGGAGATGCCGGCGTTGGACTGGGGTGGTCACAGTAAGAAGTCTTACAACACCAGGTTAAAGCCCAATATGTTTGTTTTGAATCACTAGCTTTCCCCCTTGTTCTCACATTTCACACCACCAGCCTCCTTATGCAAAGCATAATCCTCTGCCATTTTCGCCAACTCCAGTGTGATGCCACCACCAAACACATCTTCCCTTCATTCCCTCGGTCAGCATTCTGCAGAGACCATCCCCTCCGAGATAATCTAGTCCACTCCTCCATCGCACCCAACATCTCTCCCATCACCCATGGCACCTTCCCATGCAATCGCAGAAGAAGTAACACTTGCCCCTTTAACATCCCAGGCCCAAAACACTCATTCCAGGTTAAGCAGCGTTTCATCTGCATATTTTTCAATTTGGTCTATTGCATTCGCTGCTCCCAATGTGGTCTCCCCTATATCGGAGAGACCAAACACAGACTGAGTGGTTGCTTTGCTGAGCACTTTCGGTCTGTGCACATTCAGGACCCTGACCTTCCCGTTGCTTGTCATTTTAACACAAGACCTTGTTCACATGTCTGTCCTTGGCCTGCTGCAATGTTCCAGTGAAGCTCAACGCAAACTGGAGGAACAACATCTCATCTTCCGGTTAGGCACGCTACAGCTTTCCGGTCTCAACATCGAATTCAACAACTTCAGATGATTAGCTCTACCCCACCCCGACCCCTTTGTTTTCATCCCATTTCATTTCAACTGTCTTTTACAGTTTATTTTTTGTCTTTCTTTATATATATTAAACCCCCTAACTTATCCTCCTTTCCTTACCTTTCTCTTCCCCCCCCCCCCCCCCCCCCCCCACATCTACATCTGTCACAGTTTGTTAGTTTCTCTGCTGTTTGGCCTTTCACACCTTTTGTTCTCTCTGGGGACTGCCATTAGCACACTTTCTTTTGGTTTCTGCGACTATTAGAACCCTGTTCCCTTGGTTTCTGTGGCAATTCTCTCATTCAACAGTGTACATATTTCCCACTTTCTCGGTCTTTTAGCTTTGACAAAGGGTCATCTAGACTCGAAATGTTAGCTATTTTCTCTCCCTACAGGTGCTGCTAAACCTGCTGAGATTTTCCAGCATTTTATCTTTGGTTGTTTCTTACTATTCCCCTTGGTGATAGAGGTCACACTATTCAAAAGGTACTGCTAACAATTTTAGATGAATTGCTTCAGTGCATTCTGTAGGCTGTACATTATAGGCCGAGGTTGGCACCTTCTCCAATGTTGCCAGAGTCAGAATTTTTGCAGAACGGAAAGAGTCCCTTCGGCCCATCGTGTCCACACCAGCCATCAAACACGTATCTACTCGAACCCCATTTTCCAGCACTTGGCCCGCAGCCTTGTAAGCTGCGACATTGAGTACTCAACTAAAGTTTCTTAAATGTTGAGGGTTCCCTCCTCTACCACCCGTTCAGGCAGTGAGTTCCAGATTCCAACCACCCTCTAGTTGAAAACGCTTTTCCTCACATTCCTCTAAATCACCTGTCCCTTCCCTTAAATCGATGCCCCCTGGTTATTGGCCCCTCTGCTAAAGGGCAAAAGTTCCTTCCGATCAATGCCCCTCAATCAGTGCACCCCTCACTCCAAGGAAAACTGCCCCAGCCTATCTAGTCTCTCTTTATAGCTGAAACGCTCCAGTCCAGGCAACATCCTGGTGAATCTGCTCTCCAGTGCAATCACTTCCTTCCTATAGTATGGCTACCAGAACTGCACACAATACAGCTGTGGCCTAACAAACATTTTATAAAGCTCCATCATAACCTCCCTGCTCTTATTCAATGTCTTTGCGAATGCCTTGGCTAATAAAAGCAAGTATTCCATATTCCTTCTTAACCGCCTTATCTACCTCTCATCAGGCATCAGGGATCTATGAACATGCACACTAAGTACTGATCCTCTGTACTTCCTAGGGTCCCACCGTTCATTGTATATTCCCTTGTTTGGTTAGTCCTCCCAAAACGCATTTTCTTTTCAGGGTTAAATTTCATTTGCCACTGTTTTGCCCATCGAACCAACCAGTCTACATTGTCCTGTAATCCAAGGCTTTCTACCTCACTATTTACCACACCACCACTTTTTCTGCCATCTGCTAACTTACTGATCGTACCTCCTACATTCACATCCAGATCATTAATGTACACTAAAAACAGCAAGGGACCCAGCACCGATCCTGAAAAACACCACTTGATACAGGCTTCCAGTCACTAAAATAACCTTCGACCATCATCCTCTGCTTCCTGCCACTAAGCCAATTTCGGATCCAATTTGCCAAACTGCCCTGGATCCCATGGGCTCTTACCTTCTTGATCAGTCTCCCATGTGAGACCTTGTCAAAAGCCTTACTGAAGTCCATGTGGACTACATCAATTACACTATTCTCATGTACACATCTAATCATCCCCTAAAAAAATTAATCAAATTTGTTAGACATGATCGCCCTTTGACACAGCCATACTGACAATCCTTGGTTAATCCTTGCCTCCCCGGTCGACATCCCACCCCAGGCAGTAGTGAGGAAGGCGCTGGACGAACTATACACAGTAATAAACAACTACGAAACAGAACACCCGGAGGCCTTGTTCATCGTGGCCGGAGACTTCAACAAGGCCAACCTCGAGTGTACTGCCAAAATTCCACCAGCACATCTCCTGTCCCACCAGGGGCGACAACACTCTTGACCACTGCTACTCAAAAATCAAGGGCGCCTACCGTTCCATCCCCCGACCGCACTTTGGGAAATCAGACCATAAGATGGTGCTCCTTCTCCCGGCATACAAGCAGAAACTCAAGCGGGAGAATCCAGCTCAGAAGGTTGTGCAGTGCTGGTCCGAGGAGACAGAAGAGCTCTTACGTGACTGCTTAGAGACAGTGGACTGGTCCATATTTAAGAACTCAGCGACGAACTTAAATGAGTATGCCACCACCGTCACAGACTTCATCAACAAACGTGTGGACGACTGCGTGCCAAAGAAAGCAGTACGTGCGGTCCCCAACCGGAAACCATGGCTCAATCGCGAGATTGACTCCCTACTGAAGGACAGATCTGAGGCGTTCAAGGCAGACGACCCTGACCTATACAAGAAATCCAGGTACGACCTCCGCAAAGCCATCCGGAATGCCAAGAGAGAATATCAAACCACGCTAGAGTCACAGACAGACTCTTGGCGGTTGTGGCAAGGACTAAACAACATAACGGGCTACAAAACGAAGCCAAACAGTATCTCTGGCAGCAGCGCACCCCTCCCCGATGAACTCAATGTATTCTATGCCCGGTTCGAGCAGGTAACCAACAATCCGCTGGCGAGTGCCCCAGCAGCCCATAATTCACCCATACCCACCATCACAGCTTCCGAAGTCAGATTGGCCTTCCTGAAAGTGAACCCTTGGAAGGCGACGGGCCCAGACGGGATCCCTGGTCGTGCACTCAGAGCCTGCGCGGACCAGCTGGCAGAGGTATTCACGGACATCTTTAACCTGTCTCTACTCCACTCCGAGGTCCCCACCTGCTTCAAGAAGACCACCATCATACCGGTACCAAAGAAGAACCAGGCAACGTGCCTCAATGACTACCGACCAGTGGCCCTGACTTCAGTCGTAATGAAGTGCTTCGAGAGGTTGATCATGAAGCGCATCACCTCCATACTCCCAGAACGCCTTGATCCACTGCAATTCGCATACCGCTGCAACCGGTCCACATCACACACCATTTCCCTGGCCCTACACTCATCCCTAGAGCATCTCGAAAACAAGGACTCCTACATTAGACTCCTATTTATTGACTACAGCTCCGCCTTCAACACCATAATCCCAGCCAAGCTCATATCAAAGCTCCAAAACCTAGGACTTGGCTCCCCACTCTGCAACTGGATCCTCGATTTTCTGACCAACAGACCACAATCAGTAGGAATGAACAACAACACCTCCTCCAAAATAGTCCTCAACACCTGCGCCCCGCAAGGCTGCGTACTTAGCCCCCTACTCTACTCCCTGTGCACACACGACTGCGTGGCAAAACTTGGTTCCAACTCCATCTACAAGTTTGCTGACGATACGACCATAGTGGGCCGGATCTCGAATAACGATGAGTCAGAATACAGGAGGGAGATGAAGAACCTAGTGGAGTGGTGTAGCGCCAACAATCTCTCCCTCAATGCCAGCAAAACTAAAGAGCTGGTAATTGACTTCAGGAAGCAAAGTACTGTACACACCCCTGTCAGCATCAACGGGGCCGAGGTGGAGATGGTTAGCAGTTTCAAATTCCTAGGGGTGCACATCTCCAAAAATCTGTCCTGGTCCACCCACGTCGACGCTACCACCAAGAAAGCACAACAGCGCCTATACTTCCTCAGGAAACTAAGGAAATTCGGCATGCCCACATTGACTCTTACCAACTTTTACAGATGCACCATAGAAAGCATCCTATCAGGCTGCATTACAGCCTGGTATGGCAACTGCTCGGCCCAGGACCACAAGAAACTTCAGAGAGTCGTGAACACCGCCCAGTCCATCACACGAACCTGCCTCCCATCCATTGACTCCATCGACACCTCCCGCTGCCTGGGGAAAGCGGGCAGTATAATCAAAGATCCCTCCCACCCGGCTTACTCACTCTTCCAACTTCTTCCATCGGGCAGGAGATACAGAAGTCTGAAAACACGCACGAACAGACTCAAAAACAGCTTCTTCCCCACTGTCACCAGACTCCTAAATTACCCTCTTATGGACTGATTTCATTAACACTACACCCTGTATGCTTCATCCGATGCCAGTGCTTATGCAGTTACATTGTATATGTTGTGTTGCCCTATTATGTATTTTCTTTTATTCCCTTTTCTTCTCATGTACTTAATGATCTGTTGAGCTGCTCGCAGAAAAATACTTTTCACTGTACCTCGGTACACGTGACAATAAACAAATCCAATCCAATTCCAAGTGGAGATTAATTCTGTTCCTCAGAACTTTTTCCAATAGTTTCTCTACCACAGACTCAATGGCCTGTAATTCCCTGGCTTATCTCCACCACCCTTGAATAACAGTAGCACATTAGCAGTCCTCTGACATCTCTCCTGTGGCCAGAGAAGATTTGAAAATTGTCAGAACCTCTGCAATTTCCTCCCTTGCCTCTCTCACTGCAGCCTGGGATAAATCTCATCTGGACTTGGGGATTTATGCGCTTTCAAGTCCACTAAAACTGTGAATACCTTCACTTTCTCGATGTCAATTTGTTCAAGTACATCATAGTACCCCTCTCCCTGATTCCTATATCTACATCGTTCTTCTCCATAGTGAACATAGATGTAAAGTACTAATTTAAAACATCACCAACGTCTTCTGGCTCCACACACACATTGCTACATTGGTCCCTAATGGGTCCAACTCTTATCCTGGTCACCCTCTTGCCCTTAATATACTTTTAAAACACCTTTGGATTTGCCTTTATTTTATTGCCAGTGTTTCTTCATGCCCCTCTTTGATCTGTTAAGTAGCCCCCAGCACTTTCTCTCTTCGTATAGGGCTTCTGTTGTTTTGAGCCCTTTATTTGCCATAAGCCTCCACTTTTTCCCTCATCCAACTCTGGATTTCCCTTGACATCCAAGATTCTCTGGACTTGTTGCTCCCAGCCTTGACCTTTAAGGGAACATGTTGGCTCTGTACTCTGCATTTCCTTTTTGAATGAACCCCACTGCTATGATGTAGACTTTCCTACAAGTAGCTGCTTCCAGTAGACTTTAGCCAGATCCTATCATATCCTATTAAAATTGGCCTTCCCCCAATTCAGGGCCTCCCCCCAATTCAGGGCCTTTATTCCAGTCAATCTTTGTTCCTTTCCAAGACTACCTTAAATCCAACCAGACCATTTTTGTCCCTTTCCATAACTACCTTAAATCTTATTAAGTTATGGTCGTTGCCACCAAAAAGCTCTCCCACTGACACCATTTGTCGGACTTCATTTTCTAAAAATTGGTCCAGCACCCTCTCCTCTCATGTAGGACTTTCTACATACTGGCATAAAAAAACTTTTCTGGATGCATTTAAGATTCTGTCCCCTCTAGGCCATTCATCCTTTGACTATCTGAGTTAATATCGGGGAAGTTAAATCCCCTCTTATTTTTATATTCATCTGCGATTTGCCTACATATCTGCCCTTCTATATCCCCCTAACTGTTTGGGGACCTCTAGTACACTCCCATCAATGTGATTGCCCCCTTGTTTCTATGTTCTACCCATTTAAAGAATCTAAGCTTTCATTACTCCTTACTGCAGTAATTGACTCTTTGATCAATAATGCAACACCGCCTCTTTTAGACCCCCCCACCTCGCCTGAAAAGTCTATATCCCAGAATATTGAGCTGCCAGTCCTACCGCTCCCTCAGCCATGTATCTGTGATAGTAATATCATATTTCCATGTGTTAATCAATGCCCTCAACTCATCAGCCTTACTCACAAGATTCTGTGCATTAAAATGCCATCCAGCCTTACCATACTGCTCCCTTGTGCCTTAAATCTATAATCACATGGCCTTCCAGAGACTTGGCTTTTCTTCTATATTTAGCTGTGCATCAACTCCCCCTCCACCCCATATACCAATGACCTGCCAAATTAGTTTAAGCCACCCTGCCAACAGCACAAGCAAAACTCCCTGCAAGGATGTTAGTCTTGTTCCAGTTCAGATGCAACCTATACAGGTCCCACGTTTCCCAGAAACTGACCTAATGATCCTGGAATCTAAAACCCCCACTCCTACAGGATCACTTCAGCCATTGATCTGCACAATTCTCCGATTCTTATACTCACTTGTACTGGGAGTAATCCAGAGATTACAACCTTTGAGGCCCTGCTTTTCAATCTTCCACCTAGCTTCCTAAATTCTTGCGGCAGGACCTCATCCCTCTTTCTAGCTATGTCATTGGTACCAAAGTGAACCAAAACCTCCATGTTCATCCTCCCCCTTCAGAATTCCCTGCAGTTCAAGGGCTGGAATGACTGGCTTCCAACAACTATGACCATCTCCCTCACACATCTCCCTGCCTGCCAAGTATGGCTCCAGAGAATGGAAGGCATTTCCAATAACCTGGAACGACCACAGTTTTGCTAGTGCGCCCTGTGGCTTCACTAAATTCAATGTTTCTTTGATGTCAAAGGCTTTTTCTGCTTTAACAGTGAAGCTATCCACATTTAGTTGCCACTGCAACATCCAGCAACGAATAATTGCAATCCACACCGGTAGCAGTTTGTTAATTTCTGTGGGGTGTTGTAAGCAACACTTGAAGCATGTTTCATACTTGACATTTTTATTAATTATAAACTTTTGAGCAATCCTACAGTTTCCAACTTGTATATTTAGAACTAAAATAACTAATCATAAATTAACTACAGGGTTAAGTTTTGTTAATTCACTTGAGGAACAATACTTTTCAGTCTTTCTTGTAAATTCCAAGAAAGATATTAGTATCTTAAAATAAAGCCAGTTGATTTTTTTTATTTTTTTAAAACAATCCGAACTAGTTATTTTCAACTGATGTTACATGAAGATACTAATTACAAATGCCAGCCTGACCTTGTACACCAATTTACTTTGATAAATATGTGGAAACATCATCGTCACAATATGGCTAAACTAAACATTGACATTCAAATGTGAACAGAAACAGTGTAAATAGAGTAGAATCACAACAGTACAGGAGGAGGCAATTTGGACCATTGAGTTTACACTGACATTCTGAAAAGTTAACCCTACCTAGGCACATGCCCCCACCTTATCCCCAAAACCTAGTAACCCCACCAAACCTTTTTTTGGAGACACGAAGGGGCAATTTAGCATGGCCAATCCACCTAACCTGCACATCTTTTGACTGTGGGAGGAAACTGGAGCACCTGGAAGAAACTCCACAGACATGAGGAGTTGTTCAGAACCATGGATTCCATCTTGGTCACATCTGTCATTTATTATGTCATGTGATGCATTCGACCAAAGATTGCCTGCTAATTCACATGTACCTCATTTTATATGTGAGCATAATGTTGTAAACGCTTTATCTTTCTGATCGTGTATAGGAACATTTGTTTTTTATTTGTTAAAAACCCACGAATCTTGAGGCTTTATTCTCTTAACAGGTGTCTTGAAGCTCACAATATGTGTACTTCAAACAAAATATTATTAGTCCTTAACAGAATCTTACCACAAACGTGGGGCCTGGTTTTGGATCACAACAAGCTCAATAACCTTAGAATCAAGATATAGAATCAGTTTGGGTCGAGATGAGAAATAGTAAAGGTAAGAAGTCATTTGTAGGAGTGATTGTGAGAGTAACAGTAGCCACACTGTAGGATGTGGAATACTGGAAGAATTTTGAGAAAGATACAACGATAGTCATGGGTGATTTTAATCTGTAGATAGATTGGACAAATCAGATTGGCAAAATTAGTTTGGAAGGTGGGTTCATGAGAGTGCTCTCGGACAGATTCTTTGCACCAACCAGGGAACGGGCTATTCTAGATCTGGTAATATGCAATGAGACAGGAATAATTGATGACCTCATAGTAAAAGTGCCCGACTCTATGGAGCAGTGGTTTTAATATGATTGAATTTCACATTTAGTTTGAGAGAGGGAGGAGTGGATCTAAGACTGGCGTTTTAAATTTAAAGAAGGGTAATTAACTGCATGCAAGATGACAAAGCTGGCTAAAGTAAACTGGGAAATTAGGTTAGGGGATACTCAGAAAAGATAGAGAAGACTCTAAGTAAAGGACATACTATTCATTGCTAAGGAAGTTGAAGATAGTACAAAATTGAAAGAAAAGGGTAAAATTCTGCAAAGATGAGCGGTAGGTCAGAAGATTGGACAGAATATAAAGAACAGCAAAGACAGACTAAAAGATTAAGGAGGGGAAAATTACAGTACGAGAGATAGCAAACTAAAAACATAAAAACAGATAGCAAGAGTTTCTGCAGGTATTATAAAAGGAAAAAAGGTGAATGTAAAGCGAGTGTTGGTAGTGTGTGTTGGGGAATTAATTATCAAAAAAAGGAAATGGTGAATGAATTGAACAGACATTTTGCATCTGTCTTCACTGCAGGGATACACATAACATACTAGAAATATTATCAATCAGGTGGTGAAAGGGAGGGAGGAATTCAAAATAATTACTATCACCAGGGAAAGGGTACAGAGAAAATTATTAAAACTAAAAACTGACGAGGGCAGCACGGTGGCGCAGTGGCAGCACTGCAGTCTCACGGCGCCGAGGTCCCAGGTTCGATCCCGGCTCTGGGTCATTGTCCGTGTGGAGTTTGCACATTCTCCGTGTGTTTGCGTGGGTTTCGCCTCCACAACCCAAAGATGTGCAAGGTAGGTTGATTGAACACGCTAAATTGGCCCTTAATTGGAAAAAATGAATTGGGTACTGTAAATTTTTTTTTAAAAATTAAACACTGACAAAGAGCGGCAGTGGCACAGTGGTTAGCACTGCTGCCTCATGACACTGAGGACCCGGGTTCGATCTTGGCCCCGGGTCACTGTCCGTGGGGAGTTTTCACATTTTCCCAGTATTTGCATGGGTCTCACCCCATAACCCAAAGATTTATGAGTGGAGGTGAATTGGCTGCTCTAAATTGCCCCTCAATTGGAAAAAATAAATAATTAAGTATTCTAAATTTATTTTGAAAAAAACTGACAAGACCTCATGTCCTGATGGATTTCATTCTAGAGTCTAAAACAAGTGGCTGCCGAAATAGTAGCTGCATTGGTTTTAATTTCCCAGAATTCCCTAGGTTCTGAAAAGGTCCCATCAGATCGTGAAATAAGTGAATGTAAATCTCGTATTCAAGAAAGTTGGGAGACAGAAAGCAAGAATCTACAGACCTGCTAGCTTAACACTTGTCATGGGGAAAATCTAAAATCTATTATTAAGGAGGTTATAGCGGTGCACTTAGAAAACGCATTGCAATCAGGCACAGTTAACACATTTTGTGAAGGGGAAATCATGTTTGACTAATTTATTAGTATTTTTTTGAGGAAGTACGAAGCAACATGGATCAAGGGGAACTTGTGGATGTGCTTAGATTTGCAGAAAGCATTGACAAGGTGCCACATCAAATATTCCGCTGCAAAATAGGATTTAATGATTTAGTGGGTATGGATCAAGGATTGGTTAACTAACAAGAAAAAGGCATAAATGGATCATTTTCAGGTTGGCACAATATGTCAAGTGGAGTGCCACAGGGCTCAGTGTTGGGGCCCTAACCTCCTACAAATTATATTAATGACTTGGATGAAGGGACCAAATGTATGGTTGCTAAATTTGTTAAGGACACAAAGAGTAATTTGTGAAGGGGACATAAGGGATATAGACAGGTTAAGTAAATAGGCACAAATTTGGCAGATGGAGTATAATGTGGGAAAATAAAAATACCACTTTGATAGGAAGAACAGAAAACCAGCATATTATTTAAATGCAGAGAGACTGCAGAACTTGGATGTACAGAGGAATCCAGGTGCACTGGTACATAAATAAGGAAAGGTTTGTATGCACTACAGCAAGTGATTAGGAAGGCAAATGGTATACTGTTGTTTACTGCAAGGGAGATGGAATATAACAGTCAGGATGTTTTGCAACAGCTCTACAGATATGGGTGAGAACACATTTGGAGCACTGTATACAGTTCTTGCCTCATCATGTAATGAAAGGATATGGTGTTCAGAGAAACTTCACTCGACTGATACTTGGGATGGGCCGGTGTGTGTACATGGGTGGGGGTGGGGATGGCTGGTAGTTGTTATCTGATGAGAAAGAATGGAGAGGCTGGACCTGCATCCATCGGCCTTTAAATGATTGAGAGATAATCTTTTTAAAACAGATTCAATTCTGAGAGGACTAGACAGGATGGATGCTGGAAGGATGTTCCCCCTTGTGGGGGATATAGAACTCGGGACACAATTTAAAAATAATCTCTTATTGAAGATGGAAATTATAATTTTTTTCTCGGTGTTCAGAGTCTTTGGAACTCTTTTACCCAGAAGGCTAGAGGTGGTAGCATTTAATATTTTTAAAGGCACAGATAGATATTTTTGACTAAAAAAGAATTAAAGGTGTTCGGGGTTAGATGGGAATGTGGAGTTGATGCCACAACCAGACTAGCCATGATATTATGAATGGCAGAACAAACTTGAGGGCCAAATCATAGAAGACTCACAGAATCCGTATAGTGCAGAAGGTGGACATTTGGGCTCTTGAGACAGAATCTACCTTCTGAAAGAACACCCTACTTGAGTCCACATACCTGCTCTATTCAAGTAACTCTGCCAAACCTTCTGGGCACTAAAGGGCAATTTAGCATGGCCAATCCACCTACCCGGCACATCTTTGGACTATGGGAGGAAACGGTGAATGTACAAACTCCACATAGACAGTCACCCACGGCCGGAATCAAACTTGGAGGCAACAATGCTAATCACTGTGCCACTATGCCGCCCCAAATGGCCTCTTCAATTTGTGTGTTTGGATGTTCCCTCAGGATTCAACCAACTTGAGCAGAATATTCAATGCTGTTGCTTCCACCAAATGGTGTTCTCCATGGAGGAACATTAGCACCCAAGCTGTGCATGGTTTGGGCAGGGAGAGGGAGGTGGGTCATTTGGGCCTTGTTTTACCCAAAACCTTAAGACGTCAACATGTCTGAATTCAATTGTTATAGTGTTAGCCAACAAGTTGTCAGTAAAAAGTGCACACAGACAGAGCATTTATCAATAGAAGAATACTTTTACAACAAATGGCTATTGAGGCACAATAGACAAAGTTTATAATGGTATTGGAAAAGGAATGGGAGTGTTCCGGTTGACAAACTCATATCAATGGCCATTCTTCTACCATTGTGCATATTTCCGTGCCATACAAAAATGTAACAAGCTTACAATTGGCTTTAATACATCATTAATGTATATGAGGGATTAACACCTCACATTGTATATTTTTATAAAACATATATAAATATCCTAATGGCTATTTCTAAAAATTGAAAAGCTGAACAAAGATCTTTAAAATAGCTGAATGTATGTCTGTTGACCCCCCCTCCCCCCATCGACAATAGCACTGATTTTCAATCCATCGACCTCAGTGAAGGAATACCTCAAGGGAATTAGATTCTGAACTCTGCAATCCTCGTGAACCAATAGTTATTTCCTCTGTGGTCTTTGCACTGTAAATTCTCCTTTTTTCTATCCCTCCCTTTACTGTCTGAGCGTAGAGGTGATGCGGCGACTCTCTTCCCACGTTATGAGTCTGTGTCAATAAACTAACATTTTTAGTACTATCTCAAGTTTGCTGCAGAATTATTAGTAAAAAATTGGATCACACCAAAACAGAGGACTTGGGAAATATGCTATTGCCTCTAAAGGCGGGAACAAATGAACACACTTCTGTTTCCAAAAGGGTGGTGAGGGGAGAAATTAGTGCTTCTGTAACATGCAGAATGGAGTTGGGAACATTGAGTCTACTTTGGTTGTGTAGATATTTTATGCTTACTTTAGACATAACAATGAAGTTTAAAAATTAAAATATTGTCATGTGAGAGTACCTTTAAGAAATGGGTGTTTATAAATGGGTATGTATATACATATCTGTAGTGAGAGTACCTTTAAGAAATGTGTACTACTGTAGTGATGTCAGAGAGTGGGTGGAGCTGGGCTGTCTGTCAGCTTTTTACTTCCGCTTTAGGCTTTTGCTGCAGGATGGGTTTGGTTTCATTTTAGTTTTGGAGAAGCTGCAATTAAAGCAGGATGTGTGTGTGAATCTCTGCAAGCTTATGAGTGTCCATTTGCTGATTTCAACGTGGTAACTGTTCTCAGTAGTGAAGTTAAGCCTGATGTCTTTCTGTTAAAAGGTGTTTTTAAGTCTTATGGATGTTAAAAGGAAAGTGTTGTATTCCTTGGGGGTTGTATTTGAATTGACGGTTGCCAAGATGTTCACTATGCTGTAAAAAGATTAACTTGAGCTCATAGAATAAACATTGTTTTGCTTTAAAAAATATTTTTCCATTTCTGCTGTACCACCTCTGTAGAGTGGGCCGTGTGCTCCCATTACCAAATCTATTAAAAGTTGTGGGTCAGGTGAACTGCATGATACACTTTGGGGTTCTCTAAACCCTGGCCCGTAACAAATTGGGGGCTCGAGGGGGATAAATGTCTATCTATTGGATTGGCTTAGTGAACTTAAAGACAGTGAGGGGTGAGCATATTGTGGTTGTTTTTCAGGTGTGGTATTCCAGTTTAGGTTGGGAGTGTGTTGTGGACAATGCCTCTTTCAGAGGCTCTGAAGTTTTTGGGAGTGGAGACAGTCACACGCAGTACCTTACAGAAACTAAAAGCAGATGGTTGGATTTGGCAGAAACATTGCAGTTAACATTACCTGACAAAACGTGAAAAGGTGAGGTAATTAAGGCAGTGGCTAAGCATTTAAAGTTGCCTGAGATACAGTTTGCCTCATTGGAAATGGCAAAAATTCAGTTATAAATTAAACAAACGGAACATGAGAAAGAATTAAAGCAGCTTGAATACGAAAGAGAGGAAAAAGAAAGAGAGAGCGGAAAAAGAAAAAGAGAGAGGGGGAAAAAGAAAAGAATAGCCCTAGCAGAACAAAAAGAAAGAGAAAGGGAGATACAGATCAGGGAAAAAGATAAAGAGCGAGAGTTTGAACTTCAGAAAATGGCCATGAAACAGGACAGTCAGTTAAAATTGGCAGACGTAAAGGGAAACGTACAGTTGGATGATAGTGATGAGGATAGTGAGAAAGAGCGTCAAAGGCGAAGGCTTGGTGGGGATCTATTTAAATATGTCCAAGCATTGCCAAGGTCTGACGAGACAAAGGTAGAAGCCTTTTTGATTTCATTTGAGAAGGTAGCTAAACAAATGAAATGGCCACTGGACATGGGGGTATTACTGATTCAAACAAAGTTGATAGGTAGGGTGAGTGAAGTGTTTGCATCACTACCGGAGGAGGTATCTGGGACATATGAGGTGGTGAAAAAATCCATCTTAGGATTTGATCATGAAGTAGTGCCTGAAGCTTACAGACAAAGGTTTAGAAATTTACGGAAAGGATTTGGTCAAACGTACATGGAGTTTCAAAGGCTCAAACAGAGAAATTTTGACAGGTGGATACGGGCTCTGAAAATAGACCAAACGTATGAAGCTCTCAGAGAAATTATATCTTTGGAGGAGTTTAAAAATTCAATTCCTGATGTAGTGAGAACTCATGTGGAAGAGCAGAGGGTTAAAACTGCGAGATTAGCAGCAGAAATGGCAGATGATTATGAATTAGTTCATGAATCAAAGCTTGATTTTCAACATCAGTTTCAGCCTGTGAGGGATAGAAACTGGGGACATGAGAAATACTCAAGTGGTAAAGGTAAAGGAGATCTGATGAGAGATAATAAGGAGAGTGTACCTCAGATTTAAAAAGAAATCCAGGAGGGTGGAAGAGACATGAAAAGTTTCAAATGTTTTCACTGTAATAAACTAGGCCATGTAAGTTCACAGTGTTGGTGGTTGAAGAAAAGCAATGGGAAGGCTGATGTGGTAAAACAGGATAAGACAGTGGGGTTTGTGAAAGTGGTAAACGAAAGCCCGAGCGAAGCGAAGGAGGTGCAAAAGATTGTACAGCCTGATCAAGAGGTGATTGATAAGAAGGTGCCAGATGTCTTTAAAGAATTTACTTGTGTGGGTAAAGTTTACTCATGTGTATCAGGAGGAGCAGGTAAAGAAGTCACAATTTTAATAGAAATGGGAGCTAGTCAATCTTTAATGCTTAAGAGATGAGGAGTTATGTAGTTTGGGAAGAATATTGCCAGAAAAGGTGGTAATATGTGGAATTCAGGGCCAGAGGAGCAGTGTTCCATTATATAAGGTAAGGTTGGAAAGTTGAGTGAAGAGTGGTGAAGTGGTAGTAGGAGTAATAGAGAAACTATCTTGTCCAGGAATACAGTTTATCTTGGGTAATGATATAGCTGGATCGCAGGTGGGAGTGATGCCTACTGCGGTTGATAAGCCAGTGGAAAATCAGGCGTTGAAGGACGAATATCCTGGGATTTTTCCGGATTGTGTAGTAACAAGGTCGCAAAGTCACAGGTTAAGACAAGAGATGAAATCAAAGAGTGAAATTGAAGTGCAATTATCAGAAACTATTTTTGATCAGATGGAGGATTCATAGAATTTACAGTGCAGAAGGAGGCCACTCGGCCCATTGAGTCTGCACCGACTCCTGGAAAGAGCACCCGACCCAAGGTCAACACCTCCACCCCACCCCACAACCCAGCAACCCCACCCAACACCAAGGGCAATCCTGGACACGAAGGGCAATTTATCATGGCCAATCCACTTAACGTGCACATCTTTGGATTGTGGGAGGAAACCGGAGCACCCGGAGGAAACCCACGCACACACGGGGAGGATGTGCAGACTCCGCACAGACAGTGACCCAAGCCGGAATCGAACCTGGGACCCTGGAGCTGTGAAGCAATTGTGCTATCCACAATGCTACCGTGCTGGATATTTTTAGTTCAGGAACATTGGGGGAGTTACAACAAAAAGATATAGAAATAAAATGGATGTATCAGAAAGCATATACGGAAGAGGAATCTGAGTGTATACCAGAGTGTTATTACCGTAAAAGTGATGTCTTGATGAGAAAATGGAGACCTTTACATATGCAGGCGGATGAAAAGTGGGCAGACTTTCATCAAGTAGTATTGCCGGTAGGGTACAGAAAGGAGGTGTTGCGAGTTGCACACGAGGTACCAGTGTGAGGTCATTTGGGAATAACGATAACTCAAGCTAAAATACAGAAATATTTTTATTGGCCTGGACTGCATAAAGATGTTGTAAAATTTTATCAATCATGTCACACATGTCAAGTGATAGGGAAACCCCAAGCAGTGATAAAACCAGCACCCTAAATACCCATTCCAGCATTTGAGGAACCTTTTACAAGGGTCCTAATTGATTGCGTAGGACCGATTCCTAAAACGAAAAGTGGGAATCAATATCTTTTGACTATAATGGATGTGTCTACTAGGTTTCCAGGGGCCATTCCAGTACGTAATATTACAGCTAAAAAGATTGTGGAGGAGTTACTTAAATTATTTACTAGATATGGACTACCCACAGATATACAATCGGATCAAGGATCAAATTTTACCTCAAGGTTATTCAAAGAAATTATGGATAGTTTAGGAATAAAACAATTTAAATCAACTGCATACCATCCAGAATCACAGGGAGCGTTAGAAAGGTGGCATTAGACATTAAAAACAATGTTGAGGGCTTATTGTCAAGATTATCCAGAGGATTGGGATAAAGGAATTCCATTCGTACTGTTTGCAATTAGGGATGCACCTAATGAGTCAACCAAATTCAGTCCTTTTGAAGTAATTTTTGGTCAATAAGTTAAGAGGATTACTTAAATTGATTAAGGAAAAATTGGTGAGGGAGAAATCGGAAATTTCATTATTGGATTACGTGTCAAATTTTAGGGAACGATTAAATAGAGCAGGTGAATTGGCTGGACAACATTTAAAAGTTGCACAAAATGTGATGAAACAAGTAGCGGCCAAGAAATCCAAAGTTCGTAGTTTTGCCAGTGGAGATAAAGTTTTAGTATTGTTACCAGTGGTAGATGAACCTTTAAAAGCAAGGTTTTGTGGACCTTATCAGATTAAAAGGAAATTAAGTGAGGTGAATTATGTGGTAAAAACGCCAGATAGAAGGAAAACTCACCGAGTGTGTCATGTGAATAGGCTTAAAAGGTACTTTGAAAGGGAAGGAGAGAAAAAGGAGGTTTTAATGAGAGAAAAAGGAGGAGGTTTTAATGATACTAACTCAAAGTGACGAACCAAATCCTTTTGACATTGAATTTGACATACCTCAAATTAATTTGGAAAACGAGGATGTTCTTAAAAATTGGGATAAATTGTTGAGTTACCTTCCAGAGGAAAAACGAACTGACTTGAAAGAGTTATTGCTATCACATGGGCAAGTTTGTAGAGATAAATTGGGAAGTGCTAAAATGGCTATACATGATGTAGATGTGGGAAATGTTGTTTCAATCAAACAACATCTGTACAGACTTAACCCTTTAAAATTGGCACAGTTTGACAAGAGATTGGGAGTATGCTTAAAAATGGCATAATTGAAGTGGGTTGCAGCCAATGGAGCTCACCCATAGTGATGGTACCTAAACCGGACGGTACCCAACGGTTGTGTGTGGACTATAGAAAGGTTAATGCAGTTACAAGAACGGACACTTATCCTAACCCATGTTTGGAGGATTGCATTGAGGAAGTGGGAAAATCAGCTTCTATTTCCAAATTGTATTTACTCAAAGGTTACTGGCAGGTTCCTTTATCTGAAGGGGCGAAGGAGATTTCAGCTTTTGTGACTCCAGATGGGATATACCAATTCAAAGTTATGCCATTTGACATGAAAAACACCCCAGCCATATTTCAACGGTTAACTAACAAAGTTGTTTCAGGATTACCCAATTGTGCGGGATACATCGACGATCTGGTAATAAACGTAGCCAAAAGTGAATTTGGAAAAGCCCAAGTCGCTTTCCTTGGCCATACAATCGGAAAGGGTCGAATGGTCACATGGGATGTGAAACCAACAGTTATTGAGGAGTTTCCGATACCCTCAAGGCGAAGGGAAATAATGTGATTTTTTTGGCATGAGTGGATTTGATCGAACATTTATGAAAACATTTTGTAGCGTGGTTGCTCCACTGATAGACTTGCTGAAGAAACGTCGAAAATTTCAGTGGACAGCGGACTTACAACAGGCATTTGACTGCCTGAAAGCTGTGATAACCAATGCTCCTGTGTTGGAGAATTACAAGGGACTCTGATCAGATTGAACTAAAGTATCTGACTTTAAAGAGAAATCCCGAGGCATAGAGACATGGACGGATCATGCAAAACCTTCTTGTTCAAAGAGACTGTCAATCGAGAAGGATTCCAGTTGGAAGATGAAAAAAAAAAAATGGACTATATTATTAAACCTGTTTGCGTGTGATGTTTTTTTTAAAACAAAAAAGTATATTTACTGTGTGCATTTCTTAAAGGATAATGAAAAGGTGAAAAATGAAACCATCTTGAAGTTGATAGGTCTTTTTTTCTTGGCGGGGGGGGGGGGGGGGGAGGTGTCATGTGAGAGTACCTTTAAGAAATGGGTGTTTATAAATGGGTATGTATATAAATATCTGTAGTAAGAGTACCTTTAAGAAATGGGTGTGTACTACTGTAGTGATGTCAGAGAGTTGGTGGAGCTGGGCTGTCTGTCAGCTTTTTATTTTCGCTTTAGGCTTTTGCTGCAGGATGGGTTTGCTTTCATTTTAGTTTTGGAGAAGCTGCAATTAAAGCAGGATGTGTGTGTGAATCTCTGCAAGCTTATGAGTGTCCATTTGCTGATTTCAACGTGGTAACTGTTCTCAGTAGTGAAGTTAAGCCTGATGTCTTTCTGTTAAAAGGTGTTTTTAAGTCTTATGGATGTTAAAAGGAAAGTAAGAATTACTTAGTGTTGTATTCTTTGTGGGTTGTATTTGAATTGATGGTTGCCAAGATGTTCACTGTATGTTGTAAAAAGGTTAACTTGAGTTCATAGAATAAACATAGTTTTGCTTTAAAAAATACTTTTCCATGTCTGCTGTACCACACCTGTAGAGTGGGCCGTGTGCTCCCCATACCACAATCTATTAAAGGTTGTGGGTCAGGTTAACTGCATGATACACTTTGGGGTTCTCTAAACCCTGGCCTATAACAATATTAAGCTATAAAGATTTCTGGCAAGTAAGATTTTTAAAAGATTTGAGGAAAACGTGTTCCATTTTGTTTAAGAAAAAATGCATTTGAATTTCGAATCATAGAATGATACAGCATGGGAGGAACCCTTTTTGGTGCATTACACAAATCCTGGCTTTTTAAGAGGCACATAATAGGTCATCCTCCTCTGCTCTTTCAGCATAGCCCTGTAAATCCATCTTTTTCAAGTACTTATCCAATTCCCTTTTAAAATGTACAAATTAATCTTCTTCAACCACCTATTTTTAGACAGTGCATTCCAGACCATGTTACACTGTATATTTGTTTTCCTTATGTCAACCACCTCTGGTTCGTTTTCCGATCATCTTCATCTGGGTCATCAGATTACTAATTCTTCTGCCACTGGACAGAGTTTCTCTGTATTTACCCGACCAAAGCTCTTCAAGATTTTCAACACCTATGTCAAATCTCCACTTATACATTGGTGTTTTAAAGATAATAACCCTAGTTTCTCCACCCAACAGTGGTAGATCTTCTCTGTACACTCTTTCAAACTATGAATGCTTCCTGAAGTGTGACCCTAATGTCGGCCAGTATACTCCAGCTGGGGGGGTTAACTACTCTTATTAAGGTTTACCATAACTTCCTGGTTTTGCACTCTACACTTAGGTTGTTTTTTAACAGCTTTCTCAATGTTTCATGTTGCCTTCAAAGACCTTTATAGCTACAACCTCTGCAAGTCTCTCTGATCCTGCAACCTCTTTAAAATTGTACAATTCAATAAACATAAAAATATGAGCATTTAAATCAAATTATGTTTTTAACTAATATAGTAGCGGTGTGATTAAGCATATCACATTTTGCAAACAGAAGTTTTAACCAACTTACCAGACCCTGGTATCTGAAGGAATCATAAACACTCCTGATGAAGAGCCAGAAAGGCCAAAGATATTCAAAGCGGAATTCAAGGACAAAATCTGCCAGCAACACCAGTGCCCACACAACAAGGAATTTAAGGTACAAGAAAGTGCTGTAATTGGAAAAAAAAGTTACTTCAGACATTGAACTACAGTTTTCAATGAATTCATTTGGTCTTTAAGTGCATAGAGTTTAGAAAGTTAGCCATTCATCAGACTGCCGTATAAAATTATGTAGAAATTTCAAGACAGAAACAATAAAGTCCAACCAGTCCTCCTAATCTATTCCGCATCACCTATTTTAATAATCCACTCTGATAGTGCAGGTCTGTGTGAAACCAAGTTTCTCCAACTCTCCATCCTAAATGCGGCGGCAGGGTGGCATAGTGGTTAGCACTGCTGCCTCACAGCTCCAGGGGCCCGTGTTTGATTCCAACCTCAGGTGAGTGTGTGGAGTTTGCACCTCCTCCCCATGCCTCTGTGGGTTTCCTTCGGGTGCGCTGGTTTCTTCCCACAGTCCAAAGATGTGCAGGATTGCCATGATAAATTGATCCTTCGTGTCCAAAAGGTTAGGTGGGGGTTACTCGGTTACGGGGATAGGGTGGAGGCTTGGGCTTAGATAGGGTGCTGTTTCCAAGGGCCGGTGAGGCTCGATGGGCCGAATGGTCACTGTAAATTCTATGATTCTAAATCATGGAATTACTTTTTGTATCTATGTCTCTTTGTCCCAGACCACTCAAATCACTGGAAACAGTCTATTTCGCCATACTTTGTCCTAATTCTTTGTAACTTTAAACACTTCTTTCTATTAACCCCATCATTCCTGCAACGAAAGGAACCTTTCATATTTACATGGCGGCATACCAAGCAACGTCCTAGTGAATCTTCATTTTATAATTTCTTGAGTATTGCTGAAAAACCCGTATGCTGTCGAAGTTTTTTGTTTTGTGCTCATCAGGATTATCACAAGGATATTAAATTTCAATGGGAAGAGCAAGTTAAACTGCTTGGGAAAGGGGTGTTGATTGGCAAGTGGACTCTGAATAATCAGGGTGTTGGCATGGAGAATACACCAGGGAATACATGGAAATGACTCCACCAGAGTCCACTTGCCAAACAATCAATACTCTTTTTCACGCAATATAAACAGTCATTCCCTTTGAAATTTGGTATTTTTGCATTTGCCCTGATCAATGCAACATTAAAAAGCTTCACCAGCACAGTGGCAAAGTGATTAGCACTTTGCCTCAGTGCCAGGGACCCAGGTTCAATTCCGGCCTTGGGTAACTGTGTGGAGTTGCATTTTTTCCCAGTTTCTGCAAAGGTTCCTCCGGGTGCTCTGGTTTCCTCCCATAGTACAAAGATTTTCTTTTAAAAATGTTTTTAGTGTTTGGCGCTCGATACAAGGAACGGAGTTTTATATGTAAAAGACAACGCAACAACAATAATAACAAAAAATGGAAACAACAAGATTTCAGCCCCTCGTTGTCACCATAACCGTGACTGGAGCTCCAATCCTAACGTGTTCGCTTTTTACAGTGATTTGACGGGTTTCAGCTGGGACTCCGCTTCACAGTAGGGGTTGTACCCAGCTTTAACCATACATATACAGATATAGTTGGGATCTTTCCCCTCGCTTGCTGGTAGACTCCGCTCTGCTGGTGGGTGGGGTGGCCCTGCTCCCCCCTTGAGTTGGAGGTGTTTGAGGGAGGGTGGGTCCATTCATTAAAATGGTTTCTCCCTGCGTGGGAGGAGTCTGTGATCCTTCCTCACCGTTCTTTTTGCTTTGAGAGCTCCCCTCCCTCTAGTCGATCCTCCCCACCCTAGCTAGCGCCCCGCTCCACGGCACCCCTCAACCCCCCCCCCCCCCCCAAACACCCCCCCCCCCCCTAGCTAGCTTGCCGACCCGCCCTCGGTTGCAAACAGGTCTGTGAAGAGGCTTGTTTCATGTGCCATGGAATCTCTCCTCGGATCCTCATTTCAATTTTATTTTTCCAGCTTCAGGGATTCGGCCAGGTCTGAGAGTCATTCCGAGGCCCGGGGTGGCGATGTTAACTTCCACCCTAGCAGGGTCCCCGTCTGACGATTAATGAGGCGAGGGCCAAGGCGCCATCCCCTACCCTGTCCAGAGCTCTGGCTGCTCTAACACCCCGAAGACTGCCACAGAGAGGCGTGGCTCCATCTCAACCTCCACCACCTTGGTCATTGCCTCGAAGAAGATCATCCAGAATTCTGAGTCTGGCAGGACCAGAACATGTGGGTGTGGTTGGCTGGGCCCCACTGACTCCTCTCGCACTGGTCCTCCACCTCAGGGAAGAACCCTGCGTCTTGGTATGGTGTGTTCTGTGCACTATCTTGAGCTGCATCAGGCTTAGCCTGGTGCAGGAAGTGGAGGAGTTGGAGTCTGTGCTGCGCATCGATTCAGAGTCCTCCACCCTATCGCCATGCCCATTTCCTACCCCCACTTACGTCTGGTCTCGTCCAGTCGAGTCCTGACATTTTCTATAAGTCGTCTATAAATGCCGCTGCATTTGATGCCTCAGTCCAACCCTCTCATTGCATCCAGAGACGTGTGCCCGGGTATTGGGGGGAACATTTTTGCCTCCTTGCGGAGAGTTACGCAGCTGCAGATATTTAAGCTGGTTCCCTTTGGGAGTTGGAGCCTCTTTACACGTTCCACAGGGTCGCCAATCTGTCGTCCACAAACAAGGCCTCTACTGTCAGCCTCTGCTGCCCTCATTGCAAAATGGCCTTGCATATCCTCGGGTTAGGGTTACAAGATGAAGGCCGTGATTATCTTGCCGACCCTGGTGAAGGATTTGGGGGTGAAGATCGAGAGTGATCTGAATACAAAGAGGAACCTGGGCAGTTCGTTCATTTTGACCGTCTGTACCATTTCGGCTAGCGAAAGAGGGAGTGAATCCCATCTTGGCAGGTCCCTCTTCATCTCCTCCACCAGGCTGGAGAGGTTCCATCTGTGGAGCCAATTCCAGGTGTGGGCCACTTGGATCCCCAGGTACCTGAACTTGGGTTTGGGTTACTTTAAAACGGCAGTACTTCCAGCTCCACTCCTGCCTCGAGAGGGTTTACTGGAAGATATTGCTCTTTCCCAGGTTGAGGACGTAATCAGAGAAAGCGCCAAACTCCCTCAAGAGTCCAGTTATCTTTTGCACACTAGCTAGGGGGCTCGACATGTAGAGGAGCAGGCCATTCGCATGGAACAAGACTCTATGCTCTTTGCCCCCTCTCCGAATGACTGTCCACAAATCCGCTGATCGCCAATGGCTCAATTGCTAGCATGAGGATGGGGGGTGGTGTGCTCTCCTCGGATTGTGACATTATTACATTCACCAGGCGTCCGTTTGCAGTTAGTTCTCTGCCCTTAACAAACCCAGTCTGATCTTCCGCGATCATTTCTGGCAAGTAACTCTCCAGTCGTCTTGCCAGTGTTTTCGCAAGGATTTCCACGTCAGTTTTGAAGAGAAAGATGGGTCTGTACGATCGGTTGGATATTCGTCGTTCTTGGGGATCAGAGATCGAGGCCTGTGCCAATGTGGGCGGCAGGGCCCCCTTCAACAGGGAGTTGTTGAACATCTGGCAAGTACAAGGCCAGCAAAGCAGAGAATTCTTTGTAAAAGTCTGCTGGGAACCCATTCAGTCCCGGCGCTTTCCCGGATTGCATGGAGGTGATGCATTTCATGATTTAGCCCAGCCCGAGTGCTGCTTCCAGTGCCCATTTCCTGTCGTCCTCCACTACTGGTATACCTAATCGGTCAAGGAACTGTTCCATCCCCAAAACCCCATCCAGGGGCTCGGAGGGGTACAGCCCTCGGTAAAAGGTCGGAAAGGTTTTATTGACCTCGTTTGGGTCCGCTACCATCCTGCCGTTGCTGTCACTGGCGGAACTGGTGGACTGCCTTCCGTGTGGAGAGCAGGTCATATTCCATCTGCAGCTTTTTCCTTTCCACCAGCAGTTCCATGATGGGGGCAGTGGAGTACTGCTAATCCACCTCCAGTATGGAGACGATCAGCCACTGCTAGGTTTCCCTTTCCTTCTTATCCCCAAGGGCCCGATAGGCTATAAATTCACCCCATATCACCTTCAGTGCCTCCCAGAACAATGAGGGAGAGGTGTGTCCGTCGCCGCCACCCCCCCCTTTCCTTCTTATCCCCAAGGGCCCTGTAGGCTGTAAATTCACCCCATATCACCTGCAGTGTCTCCCAGAACAATGGGGGCGAGGTGAGGCGAGGCGTGTCCGTCGCCGCCCCCCCTTTCCTTCTTATACCCAAGGGCCCTATAGGCTATAAATTCACCCCACGTCACCTTCAGTGCCTCCCAGAACAATGAGGGTCTTTCCCTGGTGTATGACCCATAACTTGGCAGGGTAAAGCGTGCCAAACCGCACCTTACTCTTGTAGGGCGGATGCGGATTTGACATCGTTAAATTCAGCACGGCGCTGGCCAGGTCTGCCCCAATGTCTTGGTACAAGTAGATGGAATGTTCTTCCCACTTGCATCCTCTCACACCTTTCGCCCACCTCAGGATCCGCTCTTTGTCCTGGTACTTATGGAATTTCACAATTATCGCCCGTGGAGATTACCCAGCTCTGGGCTGCTGCCGTTGAAACCGGTGGGCGCAGTCCACCTCCGGAGATCTGGCGAAGCCTTCCTCGCCGACCAGTTTTCTGAGCATCACCGCTATATGCGGGGGTTCCTCCTATCCGTTTATTCCAGTAGCCCAACGATTCTTAAGTACTGGCTTCACAGCCTGGTCTCCTGGTCATCAACTTTTTCCTTTGGCCCTGCTGGGTCTTGGTCAGGCTTGCCACCTCGACTGTGCCACAGCCTTGTCCCCTTGGCCTGTGACGGCCTTCTCGAGGTCTCTCGCTATTGAGTCGACTCTTGGGCCTCTAGCCACCGCTCCGTCTTGGCTATTGCTTTCCCCATGGGGCCGTCGCCGTCTCGACGACTGCCAGGAGGTCTCTCTTCAGTTCCTCCCTACGTTTTTGGAGCTCGGAGGTGAAGAAGTCCAGGAGTTTGTCCATCAGGGCCTGGGTCTGCGCTGAGAACTCTGTGGAGTCGGTCCTTTCCGGTCCCACAGTCTAAAGACTGGGGATTGGGCGGGGGAGACTAGATCGGATGCTCTTTCGGACGGTCGGTGCAGACTCAATGGGCTGAATGGCCCTCTTCTGCGCATGGGGATTCTATGATTGGCAGCATATCTCCCTTTTCAACAATACTAAAGTTCTGTACTATCAAGGAACTTCTTGTACAATTTATTTTGCCTCAACCTACTCCTTATTGCTGTGGAACCCAAAATTACAATATTCTAATCATTGTCTATTAGTAACATCACAAAAACAGAAAATGGCCAAGTTCTGACAAAGAATCACCAACCTGACACATTAACTGTTTGCTTCTCCAAAAATATTGCGCAACTTGAATATTTCCAGCATTTTCTATTTTTATTTCAGATTTCCAATATCCAATATTTTTCTCTTGCATTGGTGGTCTTTACTTACAATTTAATATAGATTTATCATTAAATCTCGACACATGTTCTACACCTCTTGCCACCCGTTCTACACCTCTTGCCACACAACTAAGTTTTCCATCCTTTCTGTTAAAAAGAGCAATCGCGAGCATTGACTATTGTGTCCTTGTGCTTTGGGACACTTTCAATTTTGTGAACTAAAATGGAAAAAAAAACCTTTTCCTTAAACAGTCAACATGTAACAAAATGTGCACTCGAAGACTACACTGAACTAACTAGCAGGTACAAGTAAGGCTTCCAGTAAAATTTGAAACAGGAACTCATTTTTCAAATATCAACAAAAACAAAATACTGTGGATGCTGAAAATCTGAAATACAAGCAGTGACAATCTGAAATACAAGCAGAAAATGTTGAAAGGAATCTCAGGTTTGGCAGCATCTGAAGAATGAAACAGCTAACTTTTCAAGTCTGAGCGGCACGGTGGCGCAGTGGTTAGTACTGCTGCCTCACGGCGCCAAGGACCCGGGTTCAATCAGAGTGGAGTTTGAACATTTTCTCCGTGTCTGTGTGGGTCTCTCACTCCACAACCAAAAAAGGTGTGCAGGGTAGGTGAATTGGCCCCGCTAAACTGCTCCCGTTAAACTGCCCCTTAATTAGAAGAGAGAGAATTGGGTACTTCTAAATTTTTTTAAAAACCTTTGAAGTCTGTGACCTTTCATCAGTACTTACTTTTCAAATGTCAGGTAAGCATGAAAGATAATAAAATAGAACATCCACTTATTTTAGTATTCCTCCCCATAACATTTTCCTGTCAATTTTCTCCACAATTCACTCCTCCTTCAAAGACACAGATTCTTCAGTGGGTGCCATTAACTGCCACTGGACACACTCGATTGCAGTATTTTTTGCAAACTCAGTCGCGACCCATGGGCGGGTTGCGCAGCGATCGGTCGCAAGTGTTCCTGATCATGGAAAGAAGTGGCCAACAGCCACGGCCGGCTTTTAAGAATGCCACTGTGGGCAGTCCCCGATTGGCTGTGGCATTTGAGGGGCCGGGGCAAAGTTGGGTTGTGTCACCACACGCAAGGGGTGGTGGTGGGCCTCGCAGGCTCACGATGCTAACAGTGGTGGCCGCAGCGTGAAGCTCCGCTCTGGTGCTCACCCCCCTGCACTCTGCTTGGCTTGTACCTCGCCACCGATCAACACTATGTGACTCGCCGCTCCCGTGGTTAAGCTGTTCAATGGCAGCACAGCGTCCACTTGCACTCCCATGACGTGCAGTACTGATTGGGAACTGGTCAGCAGTCTGTGACTGGGGTGGGTGTATCTGACGACAGTAACAGCTATTGGAGAATGAAGGGAAAACCAGGTAAAGGTTTGTCAGAGAGGAATACTGATCAAATGTGGCCAGACAATACGGCTGACACATGTACTACAACAGTGGAAGAAACCTACACAATCATCACTTTGTGTCATCACTCTCTGGAAACCCGGAAGTACGTGCTTTTGGTGAGATTGGAGAAGCGGATGACTTGGATGTTTGGATAGTGCAATGCAGTGGAACCAGTAAGAAGTATGGTGACATTGTGTGCACTTGACAAGTTACTTCACCTCGTCTGAAGACAGACTTTGAAAAGTGTAAATAAGATGTACTTGTTTAAATTTCTAAAGAAATGGGAATATATTTAAAACAAAGTTTGTGTGCAAATGTAAGGGTGCGCAAGTTGAACTGAAATTGCTTGAATTTTCAGTAATAAAAAGTCATAAACTTGGAAGAATCAGGTACGGGAAATAAAGTTTCAAAGTCAAAAAGAATGCCAGCCACGACCGGCCTTTAAATACAAATTAAGAAGTTTTCCCGCCAGAAGCAGCAGAGAGCAGGTCACGTGCCCAGCACATAAACTGACGCCAGGCCCTGTAAATCAGTGCTGAGGGCAGAAATCACAGAGGAGGGAACCCTCCATTTTGTAGCTGCCAGCAAGCAAGCAACAGGAATGTGAAGAACTGAAGATGGATTATTTTGTAATAAGGAGGGGGCCAGAGACACAAACAGGCCAGGATCTCTCAACTGAATCTGCTGGAGAGAGCTTCTCAGGAGTACATGGCAGGTCAAAGCAGTGCTGGGATTAGCTCTGTACAAAGCTCGAGGGCCTCTGGTTACCAACCACTAAGAAGAAACTGAAATCGGGAACCAAGCAGTAGTATAAAGATGTCCTCCCAGTGTTGGCGTGGGTCTCACACCTACAACCCAAAGATGTGCAGGCTAGGTGGATTGGCTACACTAAATTACCCCTTAATTGGAGGAATAAAAAAAAGAATTGGGTACTCTAAAAATGTATTTTTTAAAAAGATGATTTCTTGAGTAATGGCTTTAATTGTGCCAATGCAAATCAGGATGCAAAGCTCATGTGTGTTATATGCAGGAAAATGCTGGCAAATTAACGTTTAAAACCCTCAAAACTTCAAAAGGCATTTGAAGACGGACTTCCGGTGACAGAGATGTGCTGAGTAGTCGCACATCAAGTGGTCTCCTCCTACGAATCCGAAAATAGGCTATTTTATTGGAAATACCCACTATTACAGGGAAAAAAGTGCCCACGCACCCCAATCATCAACACAAACGGAGATGCTGAGCAAAAGCAACTGGGGCTGGTTTAGCACAGTGGGCTAAATAGCTGGCTTGAAATGCAGAAGACCAGCAGCGTGGGTTCAATTACCATACCGGCCTCCCCAAACAGGCGCCGGAATGTGGCGACTAGGGGCTTTTCACAGTAACTTCATTGAAGCCTATCTGCGACAATAAGCGATTGTTATTATTATTATCCAGAGGCCGCAAAGAGATGAAAAATGGGAAAAGCCAGAAGCAAGTGGCTGATCCGGCGTTGAAGCTCGAGCCATGCCAGAACGAGAAGGATCATCCCGCCACACAAGGAGCCCCCCCTCACCAGAGGGTGGTTGAAAGATGTTCCTCGCAAAGGAACTGACAGAACATAGAGAGGAGACGAAGACCAGTATCCAGGCTGCGGTCAGGGTGGCGGTCGTGGAAGCTCTGGTGATCATGCAGGTGGCTCTGGACAAGGCGGAGGGGCGATTGGAGGCACCATAAAGGAGCCAGAAAAGGCTTCAACAGACCAGAGTAACCGGATCCCTGCCCCGAAAAAGGAAATAACAAGGTTGATCGTGACGCAGTGGGGTCTGAGGGGAAAGATAAAAGATCAGGAGAACCAGTCAAGGAGCCAAAACCTGAGCATAGTGGGCCTGCCGGAAGGGATCGGAGGCAGGGATCCCACAGATTATGTGGCCCAAATGCTGGGCAATTTGGTGGGAAGGGATAGCTTCCTCAACCCACAGAAATAAAGAGTCCACCGGTCGTTCAGCCCAAGACCCAAGGCTGAAGAGCAGCCGAGGGCGATAATCGCCATAATGCTACCGGGAAAGAATCCTGTGCTGGGCAAGACAGATGAAAAACTTAAGTGGGAAGGTCACCGGATCAGCATCTACCAGGACATTGGGGCAGACCAGGCCAAGCGGCATGCAGAGTTCAACAGGGCAAAGGCAGCCCTGTACAAAAACGGTGTAAAGTTTGTGATACTGTACCCGGCCAAACTCTGGGTCACCTTCCAGGGCAGGAAACACTCATGCCCCCTGTAGGAGCGGACAAATTTTTCCTGGAAAACAGGCTGGAGAAATGGCAGCAAAGACAGCGGTGAAAAAAGCACCTAAAGAGACTTTATTAATTTATTCAACCAACTTGAAGGACATTTTGCAAGGACTGCATTGTTTCGTTCTGAGGACAGGGGTTCTAGCAGAGCGCAGAAAAGTGTGAGGAGAACAGCAGGTAGGGAGAACAGATAGCGCGCGACGGGTAGATAAGTAACCGACGTGGGAGTGGAGCGACCACACTAGCAGGAAACCTAGCGCTAGGAAGCATGAGCGAGAGAGGGTCCGCAGCTGGCAGCGGGTGGGGGACGTATCATTAATGGATTGGGAGGGGGGGGGGGGGCAACCAGGGGAAGAAAGCATCTTAGGGGAAACACAGGGACAAGGATAGTAAGGGCATTAGGCTGGCTACAACTGGTCTCACGTGGCAACTTGGAATACAAGACACCGTAAGCAGCGACTTTGGAGGGTACTAAACAAAGGGAAACCCCAGAGTGCAGGGTCTCACTCACATGGAATACACACAGTTGGTGGCCATTTTGAAGGAAAATCCAGTGCAGGGGCACGTCCACGAGCTAAGTGTGGTTGATCCCGCAGGAGGCAGGGGGCTTAACGGCACAGGTGAAAAAATCCAGAATCTTCACCCACCTGAAAAGTATTAAAGTCGACATAGTCTTCCTCCAAGAGAGTCTTCCTCCAAGAGACCCACCTGGGGGAGAAGGACTGACTATGGGTAAGGAAGGGCTGGGTGAAACAGACTTAACATTCCTGCTGTGGGAGGAGGGCCAGGGGGGTAGCCATACTGCTGAGTAAGAGGACGATGTTTACCGTGACGAGGATGGTTACAGCACATCAAGGTCAGCGTTGTCCTGGTGAAAGTGTACGCGCCCAACTGGGACACAGGGAATTCATAAAAAAGACGATGGTGGAAATCCCGCTGTCGACACGCACAGACTTATCGTTGGGGGGGGTGGGGGGGGGGTGCCCACCCAGGGGAGAAGGAGTTCTCCTTCTTCTCCCAGGTACACATGTCCCAGCATACGACCTTAGTGGGCCGGATCTCGAATAACGATGAGTCAGAATACAGGAGGGAGATGAAGAACCTAGTGGAGTGGTGTAGCGCCAACAATCTCTCCCTCAATGCCAGCAAAACTAAAGAGCTGGTAATTGACTTCAGGAAGCAAAGTACTGTACACACCCCTGTCAGCATCAACGGGGCCGAGGTGGAGATGGTTAGCAGTTTCAAATTCCTAGGGGTGCACATCTCCAAAAATCTGTCCTGGTCCACCCACGTCGACGCTACCACCAAGAAAGCACAACAGCGCCTATACTTCCTCAGGAAAGTAAGGAAATGCAGCATGTCCACATTGACTCTTACCAACTTTTACAGATGCACCATAGAAAGCATCCTATCTGGCTCCACCACAGCCTGGTATGGCAACTGCTCAGCACACCGCAAAATCCAAAGAGTCGTGAGCATTGCCTTGTCCATCACACAAACCCACCTCCCATCCATTGCCTCTATCTACACCTCCCGCTGCCTTGGGAAAGCAGGCAGCATAATCAAAGACCCCTCCCACCGGCTTACTCACTCTTCCAATGGACAGGAGATACAAAAGTCTGAGTACACACACGAACAGAATCAAAATCTTCCCCGCTATAACCAGACTCCTAAACAACCCGCTTATAGAACACAGAAAAAAATACAGCACAGAACAGGCCCTTCGGCCCACGATGTTGTGCCGAACCTTTGTCCTAGATTATCATAGAATTTACAGTGCAGGAGGCCATTCAAGGACTGATCTGATTAATAGTACACTCCTGTATGCTTCACCCGATGGCGGTGCCTATGCATTTACGTTGTGTACCTTGTGTGGTTATATTACGTATTTACTTTTCATGTACTAAATGATCTGTTTGAGCTGCACACAGAAAAATATTTTTCACTGTACTTCGGTACACGTGGCAATAAACAAATCCAAACCAACATGGATATACACGGATTAATTTCTTTGTTGTGGGAAAATCGGTGCTTCCAGGGCGAGTAAGAGCGGAATACTCCACGGTTGTAATCTCCGACCATGCTCCACATTACGTGGATGTGAGTATGGAGATGGACCGTGCCCTAAGCCCCACATGGAGGTTGGACATGGCCCTCCTTGCCGAGAAGGCTTTCTGTGAGAAAATATCACAGGCCATAGACGAGTATGTTACTAATAACCAGTATGGGGAGGTCTCACCCGCCACGTTCTGGGAGACGCTAAAGTCTGTGAAATTATTGCCTACAAGGCATGTAGAGACAGAGAAGAGAGGGTGGCTAGGCAACAACTAGTCGACTCCATATTGGAGGTAGACCGGCAATACTCCGAGGTCCCGACCGTAGAGCTCCTGGCAGAGAGGGAAAAGCTACAAATGGATTTTGATGTGCTCTCTCTGAGGAAAGTAGTGCACCAACTCCGCCAGGCACAGAGGACCCTGGACGAACATGGAGACAAAGTCAGCTGCCTCACCAGTTGAGAAAGCAGGCAGCCATGAGGGAAGTAGCTCACATTAGAGACAACAGAGGCAAACTAGCAGCGGAGCCAGAAAAGGTCAACAAGTTATTCAAGACCTTCTACAAGGGGCTATACACCTCCAAGCCCCCCCAACAGGGGCCTTTGGGATGAAACAGTTCCTCAATGGACTGGACATGCCAATCGTGGGGAGGATAGAAAACAGGGGCTGGAAGCACCATTAGAACTGGGAGGAGTCATGAAGAGCATTAACTCCATTTAGGCTGGGAAGGTGCCAGGACCAGACGGACTTTTACAAAAAATTTGCGACAGCACTGGCCCCGCATTTGCGGGAGATGTTCACAGACTCGCTGGCGGGGGGCACCCTGCCGCCTAAGCTAGGACAAACCTCAATCTTGCTGATATCCAAGAAACTCAAAAACCCAACAGAATGCGGGTCCTACAGTCCCATTTCACTGCTAAACGTGAATGCGGAAATACTGGCCAAGATTCTAGCCAGGAGACTGGAGGACTGCTTACCAGAGGTGGCAGCATAAGACCAAATGGGCTTTGTCAAAGGTAGACAGCTAACATCGAACATCAGGCGCCTGCTGAACTTGATAATGACCCCATCCAGGGAGAGAATACCAGAGGTGATCATCTTCCTGGACACAGAACAGGTCTTCGACAGAGTCGAATGGAAGTACCGCAGACGTACTGGAGCGGTTCGGGCTTGGAGCAGAGTTCACCGCCTGGACGAAACTCCTGTACAGAGCTCCCATGGTGAACGTACAGACAAATACCACCAGCTCTAAGTAATTCCAGCTGCACAGAAACATAAGGCAGGGATGCCCATCACCCCCGCTGCTGTTCGCCTAGCGATCATAGATACATAGAACACAGGAGCAGGAGGAGGCCTCTCCGGATCGAACCATTAGCAATCACACTCAGGCAAAGAATTGATCATAGAATTTACAGTGCAGTAGGAGGCCAGTCGGCCCATCGAGTCTGCACCGGCTCTTGGAAAGAGCACCCTACCCAAGGTCAACACCTCCACCCTATCCCCATAACCCCACCCAACACTAAGAGCAATTTTGGACACTAACAGCAATTTATCATGGCCAATCCACCTAACCTGCACATCTTTGGACTGTGGGAGGAAACCGGAGAACCCGGAGGAAACCCACGCACACACGGGGAGGATGTTCAGACTCCGCATCGACAGTGACCCGAGCCGGAATCGAACCTGGGACCCTGGAGCTGTGAAGCAATTGTGCTATCCACAATGCTACCGTGCTGCCCCAAATTGGAAGGGGATCAGGAGAGGAGACAGGGAAAAGTCTCGCTCTACACGAACTGTTGTAGCTGTGTGTTTGTACCGATATTCTGTAGCGAAAAGGCACTTGTGTGTGTATGGCACAGTGCCTTTTCCTTGTTGATTAATGATTAGTGAGATTTAAGGACTTTTTAAAAAGAAAATTCCAATTAAGGGGCAATTTAGCGTGGCATATCCACATATCCTGCACATATTTGGGCAGCACGGTAGCACAAGTGGATAGCACTGTGGCTTCACAGCGCCAAGGTCCCAGGTTCGATTCCCTGCTGGGTCACTGTCTGTGCGGAGTCTGCACGTTCGCCCCGTGTCTGCGTGGGTTTCCTCCGGGTGCTCTGGTTTCCTCCCACAGCCCAAAGATGTGCAGGTTAGGTGGAGTGGCCATGATAAATTGCCCTTAGTGACCAAAAATGGTTAGGGAGGGGTTATTGGGTTACGGGGATAGGGTGGAAGTGAGGGCTCAAGTGGGTCGGTGCAGACTCGATGGGCCAAATGGCCTCCTTCTGCACTGTATGTTCTATGTTCTATTTGAGTTGTGGGGGTGAGACCCACGCAAACACAAGGAGAATATGCAATCTCCACACAGACTGGGACCCGGGCCTAGATCAAACCCAGGTCCTAGGTGCCGTGAGGCAGCAGTGCTAACCACTGTGCACCTGAGATTTAAGAACTGTAGTTAAGTAGTTGGTTTTAATCTCTGTATAAAGGTACAGTTGACCGTTTAATAAACAAAATATTCTCAAGTGGTGCTGCAGGTTGAGTTTGCTGCTTGCAGCTACACATGCCTGGAAGCTGCTAGTGCTGTTTCCTTCTTTCTTTGTAGCCTGAAAGGAGGACAATTTTTTTCAAAGATATCTGGAACACCAGGCTCAGGGGGACATATACGTAGGAGCCCAGAAGACAATCAGGGTTGCAGCAAGAGGGTCACTGCGGGACCTGGAGCACGATATTGATCCAAATGAACAACCTGATGAAGATGTTGAAGGAATGCTTTCCCAGATTGTTTGTGTGGCGAGTGCTGCATGTAACTAACATGTTACCGTGGGGCAAACATACTGGAAGTCAAGGATGTTCAACTGCACCCTGAGCGCCAGTGGAATACCTGGATGCCAGGATTTGGTTCCGATGCGATTGGGCTGTGTGGGAGGGCCTATATAGCTGCGACTCATGGACGGAGAATGGTGCTGATACGTGGAATAACCAACAAGTAATGCACCGATGAACAGATTATTTCTATGACAAAGTTGTTTTTTTCATTTTTTTAAAATTTAGAGTCCCCAATTAAGGGGCAATTTAATCTGGCCAATCCACCTACCCTGCATATCTTTGGGTTGTGGGGGTGAGACCCACGGAGACATGGGGAGAATGTGCAAACTTCACACAATCGCCGGGATTGCACTCGGGTCCTCGGTGCCATGAGGCAGCCGAGCTAACCACTGCACCCCCATGCCGTCCCTTCTGTGACAAAGTTCTGGCCATGATAAAACATTCTCAGGCTTGGAACCTGCAAGGGGCAATATCATGTGTTGGATTATTCTTTGGTGAAAATGAGCTGATATAGCTTTGCACTAGTACCAAAATGGAACTGTGACGTTTCCTTGTTGATCAATGGTTAGTGTGATATGTGGAATGTTCCGTAGTTGATTTTCAAATCTTTGTTAATGTTGACCATTTTTGCCAAGAAAAAAATGACTCAAGTGGATTCTCATTGTTACACGTACCATGGGCTGGATTCTCCGCCGGTGTGATGCGCCATTTTTTTCAGCAGCCCAGGGGTTTCCTGACGGCGTGGGGCTGCCCACAATGGGAAACCCCATTGACTAGTCGGCGTAATGGAACATCCCACCAGCGGGGTAAAACAGAAATGTGGCGCAGCCGGGCAGAGAATCCAGCCCCATGTCTAAGATGATGATTATTGCATTGCATTTCAACCAGACTAGAAGCCTGAACAGTTTGCCTGAACTCTAGAAGGGTCAGCACCATAGAGGCAGAACAACAAAAGAGCTGGGCTTCAGTACTGGGGATATCGTCACGACAATAGGTTAAGTGTGTGGATCAGAGGAGGGCACATGAGCACGATCTCCCTAATATTCCCAGCAGGTGTCGGTGTCCAAGGGCTCTGCTGTGACCGTGGATGAGAGCGCAGAGTGAGGTTTTCCAGCACAACTGGCTCTGTGGATGGCACTTTGAGAAGGATGGACAAGCAAGAGTGGGGGTAATTGGGAGATTGGAGGTTCCGGAGGTGGTAACCTAACTGATTGTCAGTCCGTCTCCTTCTCCAATTCCTTCGAGACCAAAATGGATGGTGGCTTCGGTCCCGCAGAGGATGCCCTTGTGGTGCTGGGGCAGCCCGACGCTTGAGAAGGTGCAGCGAAGACAAAGGTTGGAGGCAGCACCACATGTGCAGGGTGGCCTCCGCACATCTTGAAGACCCAGCCACCCATCAGACCGAGGACAAACCCAGAGAGGGACACCTATGACAGTCCAAGGTGTACAGGCATCCTTGGTCTTTCGGAGATGATGGGCAGCATGTGCCGCAAAAGACTCCGTCTCAACAAGGAAACAGTGCGGCACCTGTGCCATGCCCTTACGGACTCAGCACCCCACGGAGGATGACAACACCTATTCCTGGTAGCCATGAAGGTCGCCGCAGTCCTTAACATTTATGCAACGGGGTCATTCCAGGGCTAAGCAGGGACGTGCATGGCATTTCCCAAGCAACAGCCCTCAAGTGCATCCTTGAGGTCACGGATGCCCTGTATGCCCGGGCAGCTGACTCCATCAACTTTGACCTGGACCATTGCTCCGTCACATTTTAGGAAAAGCCCAGGGCAGGACTTTTGGAATAGTTAAAGTTCGTAGTCACCATCGTTCCTTCCCCCCTGGAAATGTAAAAGCTGACGCACTGGCAAAAGCAGGTTCCAGGCAAGGATATTTTTGGACACCCCTGAGAGCGCACCAGTGAATGCAGTTCAGGTCTCGCAGACTAATATCGAGGATTTAGTACAGGCACAGAAGCAAGACAGCAATCTCAGGGAGATTTTAAAGGGAAGATTCCCAGCACCCTGTGATAGATTTAAAAATGCTCTGACCACACATGACGGTGTGGTGTTAAAAGACACCCTTTATGTGGTTCCTGAACAGGACAGGAATCAACTTATTTGTTTATTCCATGACAGTCATGGACATCAGGGAATTGATCCCACTACAGCCCACCTCAGGCAGCTCTGTTGGTGGCCAAGTTTAAAAGAAGACGTAACACACTACGTTGAGAATTGCCTTATCTGTGCCCAGAACAATCCGGACAGATACGCCAAGAAAGCTCAACTTAGTCACACCCGCCCCGTTAATGGCCCCTGGACTAACCTCCAGATTGATTTTATAGGACCATTGCCCCCTTGCAGGAATGGTTCTAAGTATGTACTCGTGATAGACACGTTTACAAAATGGGTAGAGGCATTCCCATCCAGAACAAACACGGCAAAGACCACATCCAAGATCTTAACCCACCACATCTTTACGAGATGGGGACTCCCCCGCAGCATTGAATCCGACCAAGGTTCCCATTTTATGGGACGTGTCATGATATTTGGCATTACCCAAAAATTACACATCGCATACCACCCCCAGTCAAGTGGTATCGTGGAGCGCATGAATCTGACCCTAAAATCAATCCTCATAAAAATGGTCCAGCAAAACAACACCACTTGGGATTCAGTCCTCCCTTTTGCGCTGATGTTTTTGAGAAATACTGTTTCAACATTTACAGGTTACACCCCACACACTCATGACCGGACGCCCCATGAAAAGCACAGAATTTTTATTGGGATTAGATTTGACCAGCCCCGAAGTGACGGCCCTCACACCCGAGAAAGCAGTAGAACAACTGGTAGTGAATGTTAAAACGGCTCAGCTAGCAGCCGCGGTACGATTAGGCACACGAAAGAAACAGAGCAAGGTCTGTTTCGATAAGACAGTAGATGCGACTGAGTTCAGTGTAGGACAGCAAGTCATGCGCTCCATATACAACCCCAGCACATTCCGGTTACCTAAATATTCGGGTCTGTACTCCATTGCGGACAAAGTAAGCCCCTCAGTGTATGAAATTAAGTACCCCAACGGAAAGACTGTGTGGTTCCATATTAACCAGCTTAAGGCATATGGCCCACAGTCGAACCACGCACATCACGTCATGTTCAACACAGCAGACCACGCCCCGCCCGCAACCAACGTGGCGATATCATAAAGATACCTGGCGACTCTAGAGCAAAGGTTATAAAACAGAGCCAATTGAACCAACCAAAAGTTAACAACCGCCCTCATCATCACCCGATTCTCATAGGGCAGGGCTTTGCCCATCAGCTCACCCCCCACTCCCATTTCCCTCCTTCCCACTATTTCCCCCCCTCTTCCCAATTACTCTGTTCCACCCTCCAAGGTGATGGACCTGTGTCAGCACTGTCAGCGTGACATTATACAAAGCAGGAAATCACAGCTCTGGTGCTCAACTTCTGCAAACGTCTTGACTCCTATCTTTCTGCTGATACCGTGCTCACACCCATCCTCTGAACAGGGTCTGCATAGGGGCATTTGATCTTGGACCACTGTGCCCAGAGATTGGGGATGGAGGCAGGCCTGCTGGGAAGAATAACGTTTCAGGTGCTTCACATGCATCAGCTGCAACATGTTTTAATTGCGAACATTTGACATTACACCTAACAACAGAGAGTGCCCCCCCCCCCCCCCCCAAGTGATCCTCAATCTTCCTGATCTCCCATGGTCTAGTGCTATGTTGAGGGTGTGTCCCCAGGATGCACATCAGAGGTGGTGGCAGCCGGTTGCTTTTCACACAGTGGCCTTTGATGCCCGTGCCAGACATCCTTATTAGGCCTGGAGCCGGAGGACCCCGGCCGACTTAGTGTTGTCACTGGCATCTCCGTGCCACCCTGTTCTGTTCACTGCCCTCAAGGTGCGTCGGTGTCAGAACTGGAGACAGCAGTTCTCTCCTTGGTGTCAGGCCCTGGATTGGTTTCTGGTGCCACCTCCCTGACGGTGCCTGGAGTGCCCTGGGGGGTCTCTATGGGGCGGATGGACAGTTGGAGTGAGCTCCAGAGGCCTCTGCGTCATCTAGTTCTGCTGCTCCTGGTGCCTCACCATTGTCTGCAGCATGGTATTGACGCCCTCAGCAATGCTTCTCAGTGACTGGGACATGCTCTGCAGGGCCTCGACAATTTCCACCTGCATCTGGGACATGTCCCTCAGCGACTTGGTAATAACGTCACGGCCCTCAGCCATGGTCGTCACAGACCGAGCCTTGGACACCACCACTCAAAGATGCTGACCTCAGGCTGCAGGCCTTCCACTGCAGTGGCCACCCTAGCAGTGTTGGCCTCGGTGCCATGCATCGTCGGCATCATCTCTTGTGCCCAAAGTCTTTGGGACTCCTCCAAACAGCTATGCACTCACCGGAATGTCACTGACATCCCCTCCTGAATCTCAGAGCCATGTTATAGCATCTGCATCAACTCTGAGATAACATTGTCCAGAGGCTCGGCATCGAACTGGGACCCAGCTGAGTCCTAGGATCCAGCAGACCGCTGACTGCTGTCTCTCATGGATGTTCCTGCCTCCACCTAATGTGCTGCAGCAACTGTGTGGTGTTCATCAGATTGTGCCCCAGAAGTCTCTATACTAATGTCGGCCACGGAGGTGTGCGTCTCTGCATTGGTGGAAGGTGGGGGTGATAGCGGTGATGTGTTGATGGTGGTCTCCTCGGAGCTCTCCTCTGAGGTGTTCTCTTGGTAGGTCCGGGGGGGGGGGGGGGGGGGGGGGGGGTTGCCCGGCTCCATCAGGTATCATCCTGCAAGAGAATGGACTGGTCAGTGAGAGAGAAGGATCATTTTGTCTGACATGAACAACTCAATTGAGACAGGTCACCTGGGTGAAGGGGCAATGGATCCTCACCTCCATGGCACAGGCCAACCTCACCGTCAGTGACTGTTCTCTCCTCTGTAAACCCCATGACCTCCAGAGCCTAATAGAGGCAAGGACACGGGTATCAGGTACTCCCCGACCCTCCCAATCTTGGGACCTTTGACACCTATTATTGGTTATCTTCTCCTGCGGCAGGTGGTAACTTACTCGCAGCTCGGAGGAGGTCACTGGTCTTCTTCCAACATTGAATGCTGCCCTCCTGGTCAAGCTGCCTGAACTGACAGCCTTCGCTATCGACTCCCAGGTGGCATTCGTGGCCCTGCTGCTGGACCTCCAACCTCCTCAGGGTAGCATGATGTCTTGTCTCTCCTCCATTGCTTCCAGAAGCCAGGCCAAGTCGGCATCCCCAAAGCGAGGAGTAGGTAGGCGCATTGCCATGCTTGTGTGTTGACTAAGTGACTGCTGAGAGAGTGCTTATAAGTAGTCCCCCCTTGTTAGCGGTTAGTCTGGCGAATCAGACGGTGAGACAGTCAGTAATGCTGGGAAGCTAGTGAGGACTCATTTCCGGCACTAAGTGCTGTTAAATGTGGGCCGTCGGGAATCACTCCACCAATCGTGCCCAAAAGGGTACTTAGGAGTTGGAAGGAGTGTTATGGGCCAGGGTTGAGAAAACTCCAAAATATATCATGAAGTTCACCTGACCTACAGCTGTTTATTGATTTTGGTTGCAATGAGCACAAGAGCCTGTCTTTCGGGTGTTATTCAACAGAGTTCTCAGGAGCTTTTAATCAAAAAACAAGCTTTATTCAACAAATTTAGTTGACATTTATATAAACACACACATTAAGAATTTGTATCAACTACAAACATAAAGACCCCACACAGCTACAGTAATCTATGTATAACCCTTAATGAATTCCCCCTTAACTGTTCCAATTTAATAACAAAATCCAAGTAAAACCAGAAACCCCTTTTCAAAGGTGTGGCCTATCATACGGATTTCTTACTGGTACAAGACTTGTTATTGATACTCTTGTTCCCCTTTTCCAAACAGCAGGTTTGAATTCCTTCCAGAAAACAATCATTTCTTTTAAGTTATCAAGCACTCTAGAAACATTTAAATTGAAGATAGAGGAACACTTATTTCAACCTGTGCAGTTCAAAACCAGTCCAAACTCAAAGTGAAAGTAAAACTCAGTGCCACAGCCCAGCTCCACCCACACAATGACATCACTGAAGCCATGTGATAAAACAAAAACATTTCTTAAAGGGACACTCCCATGACAGAAGACAAAGATATAAATGCACACTGTTACAATCAGGAAAATGGTTACATTCTTCCTGCGACAGGAGTACAGATCAGCCACCATTTAGAAGAACTGTATATTGGGAGAAAATGTGAAAAAGGAGGAGAATAAAAAAAAAAGAACTGTATATTGCAGCAAATATATACAAAGAAAATTCCATCAAAAAGTCAAAACTGTTTTAACCAACTGTTTTAAAGAATGATGTGGAGATGCCAGCGTTAGCTTGGGGTGGGCACAGTAAGAAGTTAACGTTCACCTGAGGAAGGAGCTGCGTTCCGAAAGCTAGTGATTCAAAACAAACCTGTTGGGCTTTAACCTGGTGTTTTAAAGGGCTGAATAAATATCTGGTAAAGTAACAGGCAGTAGGTTTTAAATTCAGACGTGGATGATACAGTTATATTTTATGAAACAGTGGTCTTTGTTGGGATCAACAAAATATTAACTGTAATTAGGATTAATTGGTAGATTAGTCACATTAGTTCGGTATCCTGGATGTTTCTTTGACTTAATCCAGAAAGTAGATTTAAACTGACTGATTACTCCATATTGAAAATTTTATGTAAAAAGAACAGAAATTCCACTGACTAAACATAACTTAATTACAAAATGTACGAGAGAATTTTTATAATTTCAAATAATTTAATGCAAAATGTCAGTTCAGAAAGTGTGTAGATTATTTGACAACAGCATATAATTTATCTGTTTCAAAATTTACATCATATTCCTAAGAACGTAGCTAAGAACATAGAAAAACATAGCAGAGCTTCATTTAAAAAAAAATCTTTGTTATTGTCACAAGTCGGCTTACATTAACACTGCAATGAAGTTACTGTGAAAGTTCCCTAGACGCCACACTACAGTATCTGAGGGAGAATTCAGAATGTCCAGTTCACCTAAAAAGCACGTCTTTCGGGACCTGTGGGAGGAAACCACAGCACCCAGAGCACCATGCACACACGGGGAGAACTTGTAGACTCTGCACAGACAGTGACCCAAGCTGGGTATCGAATCCAGGTCCCTCTCGTTGTGAAGCAACAGTGCTAACCACTGTGCTACCGTGCCGCCCTGTCATCCGATCAACTGATCCATAATGATTCATGTGTACTGTAGCTGCAGGAAATTAAGCATTTATGCACATTTAGATTGGTTTTGCAAATAATAAGTTAATTGTGTTTGTGTGATATGGTGTATAGCCAATATTTAAACTTTGCTAACGTTTTTGGATTCATGGCTACCAAAATTGAATTCCAGTCACATATTTAGCGTTATTTGTTGCAATTGAAATGCAATTTGTAAATGCAATAATTTTCCAGGTGAATGGTTCTTGGGGTACAAGGCTGTTGCCCGTAATAAGTTCAAGCAACCAGGTTGGATCATGCGTTAATTGCATTCAAAACATTCCAGTTTATTACACAACCAAAAGAACTGCTGCAGAACTTTTCAAGACACTAAGTTGGTCAATCATATTAGGTTTAATGGAACAAATTATTTATTTGGTTAACAAACTGTAAATATTGCATCTGTGTGTCAAATACGCGAGCTAATAAATATTTAGATAATTTTACTAAATTAAATTTACTAAAGTAGTAAACTTGTTTTGATTAATAGATTACTCTCAATAAGATGTATTCAAAAATTCAAAGTGCCAGAGAGTAATTAATGGGTTATCACAGCTAACAATCTAAATACCACACATAACATTGGAAAACCTGACCATAATTTGTTCATCTTCATTGCCAGAGAACAAAAAGATTTAATGGAAGAATTAAACGTCATTGTTTTGGCTTGATTTCCACAGAAGTATAATTTCCAATCCAGCTGCCCACAGGAAAGATTTTTTTTACGGCTGGATAAAGTTCAAAGTCGTCAATAACTCCACGTCAATAACTCCAATGGAAGGTCAGAAGTGGGGATGTTTGCAGATGACTGCACAATGTTCAGCACCATACGTGACTCCTCAGATAGTGAAGAAGTCCATGTCTCAATCAGCAAGACCTGGACAATATCCAGGCTTGGGCTGGCAAGTTATATTTGTGCCACACAAGTGCCAGGCAATAACCATCTCCTCCCAAGCTGGTTACCACAGTGAATCCCCACAATCAACATCCTGGGGTTACCATTGATCAGAAACGGAACTCGCCATATTATTATGGGCCAGGGTTTAGAGAACACCAAAGTATATCATGGAGTTCACCTGACCCACAACTTTTAATAGATTTTGGTTATGGGGAGCACAAGGGCCCACTTTACAGGAGTGATGCAACAGAGATCTAAAGTATTTTTAAAACAAAAACAATGTTTAGTCTATGAATCCAGTTAACATTTTATAAACACACAGCAAACATCTTATCAACTACCAACACTGATACTCCTCCCAAAGATACAGCACTTGATATGGAACCCTTAGTAACTTTCCTAACAATATCCATAAGTCAAAAACCCTTTTTAACAAAGACAGAACTTTTGCATTCCTTCCAGAAACAGGCATTACTTTGAAATCATCAAGTGATCTGGAGACATTCTTTATAGAGAGAGAGAGCGAAAGAGAGAGATCCAAAAATACACCTCCTTGGTTTGAATGCAGCGCTCCAACTGAAAACAAAACTAAAACTCACCTACAAAACAGCTTCCAGCTCAAAATGAAAGTAAAAAGCAGAGCTAGAGCCCAGGTCCACCCACACACTGACATCACGGCAGCCACTTGAGAAGACAAATATTTCTGAAAGTGCCATTTCCATGACACCTCCCCCAAGAAAAAAAAACCCATCAACTTTAAGATGGTTTCATTTTTTAGCTTTTCACTTTCTTTTAAATAACATCGACAGTCTGACAGTCAATATACTTTTGTTTAGATACACAAATATTTATGATAACATAGTCCATTTTAGTTCTTCTGCTTGACACTGGAATCCCTCTTGATTGACAGTCTCCTTGGTCAAGAAGGTCTCTGCACGATCCATCCATTTCTCTATGCCTCGGCATTTCTCTTTAAGGTCAGATACTTTAGTTCAATCCGATCACAGAGCCCCTTGTAATTCTCCAACACAGGAGCATTGGTTAACACAGCCTTCAAATGCCTGTTGATACTCTGCTGTCCACTGAAATTTGCTACGCTTCTTTAGCAAGTCCGTCAGTGGAGCGACCACACTGCTAAAGTTAGGCACAAATTTCCAATAAAATCCTACTCATGCCAAGAAATCGCATTATTTCCCTTTGTGTCGAGGGTATTGGAAACTCCCCAGTAACTTTTGGTTTCACATCCCATGGGACCATTCGACCCTGTCCGATTGTTTGGCCAAGGAAAGTGACTTGGGCTTTTCCAAATTCACTTTTGGCTAGATTTACCACCAAACCCGCTTCCTGAAGTCGATCAAATAACTCAATCAGATGCTTCAAATGTTCTTTCCACGTCTGACTAAAAATTACCAGATGGTCGATGTAAACCACACAATCAGGTAATCCTGAAACGACTTTGTTAGTTAACCATTGAAATGTGGCTGGAGCGTTTTCCATACCAAATGGCATAACGTTGAATTGGTATATACCATTTGGAGTCACAAAAGCTGAAATCTCCTTCGCCCTTTTGGATAAAGGTACCTGCCAGTAATTTTTAAGTAAATCCAGTTTGGAAATAAAAGTTGCTTGTCCCACCTTCTAAGTGCAATCCTCCAAACGTGGGACAGGATACGTGTCCATTCCTGTAACTGCATTAACCTTTCTATAGTCCACACATAACCGTTGGGTTCTGTCCAGATTTGGTACCATCACTATGGATGAGCTCCATTGGCTGCAACCCACTTCAATAGCCATTTTTAAGCATACTTTCAACTTCCTTGTTAACCTATGCCAATTTTAAAAGGTTAAGTCTATATGGATGTTGTTTAATTGGTACAGCATTTCCCACATCTACATCATGTATAGCCATTTTAGTACTTCCCAACTTATTTCCACAAACTTGCCCACGTGATATCAATAACTCTGTCACGTCAGTTCGTTTTTCCTCTGGAAGGTAACTCAACAATTGATTCCAATTTTTAAGAACATCCTCGTTTTCCAATTTAATTTGAGGGATGTCAAATTCAATGTCAAAAGGATTTGGTTCTTCACTTTAGTTAGAATCATGAAAACCTCCTCCTTTTGATCTCCTTCCCTTTCAAAGTATCTTTTAAGCAGATTCACATGACACACTCGATGGGTTTTCCTTCAATCTGGCATTCTTACCACATAATTCAGCTCACTTAATTTCCTTTCAATCTGATACGGTCCTCAAAATCTTGCTTTTAAAGGTTCACTTACCACTGGTAACAATACTATAACTTTATCTCCATTGGCAAAACTACAAACATTTGCTTTCTTATCCGCTAATCATTTCATCACATGTTGTGCAACCTTTAAATGTTGTCTAGCCAATTCCCCTGTTCCATTTAATCGTTCCCTAAAATTTTGCATGTAATCCAATAATGCAAGTTCCGACTGCTCACTCACCAAATTTTTCTTAATCAATTTAAGTGGTCCTCTTACCTCATGACCAAAAATTAGTTCAAAAGGACGGAATTTGGTTGACTCATTAGGTGCATCCCTAATTGCAAACAGTACGAATGGAATTCCTTGATCCCAATCCTCTGGATAATCTTGACAATAAGTCCTCCACATTGTTTTTAATGTCTGATGTCACCTTTCTAACGCTCCCTGTGATTCTGGATGGTACGCAGTTGATTTAAATTGTTTTATTCCTAAACTATCTATAACTTCTTTGAATAACCTCGAGGTAAAATGTGATCCTTGATCCGATTGAATTTCTGTGGGTAGGCCATATCTAGTAAAGAATTTAAGCAACTCCTCCACAATCTTTCCAGCTGTAATATTGCAGACTGGAATGGCCTCTGGAAACCTAGTAGACACATCCATTATAGTCAAAAGATATTGATTCCCACTTTCGTTTTAGGAAGCGGTCCTACGCAATCAATTAAGACCCTTGTAAAAGGACCTCAAATGCTGGAATGAGTATTAAGGGCGCTGGTTTTATCACTGCTTGCGGTTTCCCTATCACTTAACATGCGTGACATGATCGACAATATTTAACTACATCTTTATGTAGTCCAGGCCAATAAAAATGTTTTTGTATTTTAGCTCGAGTTTTCCTTACTCCCACTGGTACCTCATGTGCTACTCGCAACACCTCCTTTCTATACCCTACCGACAAATACCACTTGATGAACTTCTGCCCGCTTTTCATCCGCCCGCATATGTAAAGGTCTCCATTTTCTCATCAAGACATCGTTTTTACGGTAATAACATTCTGGTATACACACAGATTCCTCTTCCGTGCATGCATTCTGATACATCCGTTTTATTTCTATACCTTTCTGTTTCAAGTCCGCCAATTTTCCTGAACTAAAAATATCTGCCTCATCCTCCACCTGTTCTTGTTCTTTTCCAACCATCTGATCAAAAATAGTTTCTGATAATTGAACTTCAACTTTATCTTCACTCTTTGATTTCACCTCGTCTTAACCTGTGACTTCGCGAACTTATTACGACACAATCCGGAAAAATCCTTCAACACTTCCGTTGTCTGATTTTCCACTGGCTTGTCAACCACAGTAGGCATCACTCCCACCTGCTATCCAGCTGTATCATTACCCAAGATAAACTGTATTCCTGGTCAAGATAATTTCTCTATTACTCCTACTACCACTTCACCACTCTTCACTGGACTTTCCAACCTTACCTTATATAATGGAACACTACTCTTCTCATCCTGAATTCCACATATTCCCACCTTTTCTGGCAATATTCCTCCCAAACTGCATAACTCCTCATTGTGACTTCTTTACCTGCTCCTCCACCTTCTTATCAATCACCTCTTGATCAGGCTGTACAATCTTTTGCTCCTCCTTCGCTTCACTTGGGCTTTCATCACATCAGCCTTCCCAGTGCTTTTCTTCAACCACCACTGACTTTACATGGCCTAGTTTATTACAGTGAAAACATTTGAAACTTTTCATGTCTCTTCCACCCTCCTGGATTTCTTTCTTAATCTGAGGTACACTCTCCTTATTATCTCCCATCAGATCTCCTTTACCTTTACCACTTGAGTATTTCTCTTTCCCCCAGTTTCTATCCCTCACAGGCTGAAACTGATGTTGAAAATCAAGCTTTGATTCATGAACTAATTCATAATCATCTGCCAATTCTGCTGCCAACCTCGCAGTTTTAACCCTCTGCTCTTCCACGAGTTCTCGCTACATCAGGAATTGAATTTTATACTCCTCCAAAAGTATCATTTCTCTGAGACCTTCATACGTTTGGTCTATTTTCAAAGCCCTTATCCACCTATCAAAATTACTCTGTTTGATCCTTTCAAACTCGATGTATGTTGGACCAGGTTCTTTCCTTAAATTTCTAAACCTTTGTCTGTAGGCTTCAGGCACTAGTTCATATGCACCCAAGATGGATTGTTTCACCTCCTCATACGTCCCAGATACCTCCTCCGGTAGTGATGCAAACACTTCACTAGCCCTACCTATCAGCTTTGTTTGAATCAGTAATTCCCACATGTCCTGTGGCCATTTCATTTGTTTAGCCACCTTCTCAAATGAAATGAAAAAGGCTTCTATCTCCTTCTGATCTAACCTTGGCAATGCTTGGGCATATTTAAATAGATCCCCACCAAGCCTTCGACTCTTGACGCTCTTTCTCTTTATCCTCATCACTATCCTCAAACTGTATGTTTCCTTTTGCATCCGCCAATTTTAACTGACTGTCATGTTTCATGGTCATTTTCTGAAGTTCAAACTCTCTCTCTTTTTCCCTTTCCTCGTTTTCTTTTTCTTTTTCCCTGAACTGACCTCCCTTTCTCTTTCTGGTTGTTCCGCTAAGGCTATTCTTTCTTTTTCCCTCATTTCGAATTCAAGCTGCTTTAATTCTTTTTCATGTTCAAGTTGTTTAATCTGTAACTGAATTTTGTGCCAGTTCTAATGAGTCAGACTGTATCTCAGGCAATTTTAAATGCTCAGTTATTGCCATAAGTACCTCTTCTTTTCGTATGCTGTCAGGTAGCGTTAACTGCAATGTTTTTGCCAAATCTAAATGACTTTTTTTTTTAAGTCTCTGTTCGTAAGGTGCTGCGTGTGACCGTCTTCACCTTCAAAACCTTCCGAGCCTCTGAAAGAGCCATTGTCCACAACTCGCTCCCTACTTAAACTGGAATACCACACCTGAAAAGCAAACACAAATATGCTCACCCCTCACTGTCTTTAAGTTCACGAAGCCAACCCAATCAAAAAAGATTGTCTTTTATCCTGGACGAGCCCCCAATTTATTATGTGCCAGGATTTAGAGAACACCAAAGTATATCATGGAGTTAGGTGGATTGGCCATGATAAATTGCCCTTAGTGTCCAAAATTGCCCTTAGTGTTGGGTGGGGGTGTTGACCTTGGGTAGGGTGCTCTTTCCAAGAGCTGGTGCAGACTCGATGGGCCGAATGGCCTCCTTCTGCACTGTAAATTCTATGATAAAAAAAACCTGACCCACAACTTTTAATAGATTTTGGTTATGGGGAGCACAAGGGCCCACTTTACAGGTGTGATGCAACAAAGATCTAAAGTATTTTTAAAACAAAAACAAAATGTTTATTCTATGAATCCAGTTAACATTTTATAAACACACAGTAAACATCTTATCAACTACCAACACTAATACTCTCCCCAAAGATACAACACTTGATATGTAACCCTTCACTTTCCTAACACAATCCATAAGTCAAAAGCTCTTTTTACCAAAGACAGTAGGTTTCCATTCCTTACAGGTATTACTTTGAAATCATCAAGTGATCCGGAGACATTCTTTAGAGAGCGAGAGAGAGAGAGAGAAACCCAAACACCTCCTTGGTTTGAATGCAACTCTCCAACTGAAAACAAAACTAAAACTCAGTTACAAAACAGCTTCCAGCTCAAAATGAAAGTAAAAAGCAGAGCTGGAGCCCAGCTCCACCCACACAATGACATCACTGCAACCACTTGAGAAGACAAACATTTCTTAAAATGACATTCCCATGACAATATTAATACAGTGGCTACCAGAGCAGGTCAAAGGATAGGAACTTCTACGACGAGTAACTCACCTCCTGACTCCCCAAAGCCTGCCCATCATCAACAAGACATAAGTCAGGAGTGCAATAGAATACTCTCCACTTGCCTGGACGAATGCAGCTCCAACAACACTCAAGAAGCTCAACACCATCCACGACAATGCAGCCGCACGATTGCCCCCCTTTAACAAACATTGAAACCCTCCACCACCGATGAAAAGTGGCAGCTGTGTGTACCATCTACAAGATGCACTGCAGTAACTCGCCAAGGTTCCTTAGACAGCAACTTACAAACTTAGAAGGACAAGAGCAGCAGATAATAATAATAATAATAATAATAATAATAATAATAACTTGTCACAAGTAGGCTTCAAATGAAGTTACCGTGAAAAGCCCCTGGTCGCCACATTCCGGCACCTGTTTGGGGTGGCCAGTACGGCCATTGAACCTGCGTTGCTGGCATTGTTCTGCAATACGAGCCAACTGTTTAGCCCACTGTGCTAAACCAGCCCCTATAGTCCCAGATACCTGGGAACCCCACCTCTTGGACACTCCACTCCAAGTCATTCACCACCATGACTTGGAAATATATCACCTTTTGTTCACTGTCACTGGGGCAACATCCTGCAACTCCCTCGCTAACAGCACAGTGGGTGTACCTACACCTCGGGGACTGCAGCGGTTCAAGAAGGCAATTCACCACCACCTTCTAAAGGGCAACTAGGGATGGGTGATAAATGCTCGCCTAACCAGCAATGCCAAAATCCTGTAAATGAATAAAAAAAATATGAACAATCTGTTCATTTCTTTTGGAGGAAAAAGAAACCATCCAAAAGCTCCAATCATCAATCATCCAATGCTCAAATTGGTTGCTGCATTCACCTACGTAACAGCAATGACAGAATTTCAAAAGTAGCCCATCAGGTTGTAATGCAATTTATGATGTCCCATGCTTATGACAGGAACTACATGAACGCAAATTAATTCTTCAGGCAGAAACCTCTAAATTACAATGGTTGTACAGTCGGGAAAATAACTTTCAAAGATCTGAAGTTCTTAACTTTTAGAATCACAGCTCCAGTACCATGGACTTCAATTTTATTGTTAACAGGATTAATGGATGCATCATGAAAGTCGCGACAGTCCCAGAGGATCATAGCCTGCTCTCCCCTTTGAGAGGAGAGCTGATTGGTGATTTAACCAGAGGGTCACCACACTTCATGAGAGGGGCAAGTTGAGAAGGCAGATCTTCATGGATAACCTCAGTCGATACAGGAATTAAACCCACGCTGTTGGCATCGCTCTGCATCACGAACCACTGACCACCCTCCTCCTTCACTCTTCACTGATCCATTGTTCACCATGGATACACAATGTGTAATGGCGAATAATGGTTCAATGAAAAATGCAGGAGAGCCTGCCAGGAGCATCTTAAAGTACCCAATTCTTATTTTTTCCAATTAAGGGGCAATTTTGCATGGCCAATCCACCTACCCTGCACATCTTTTGGGACGTTGGGTTGAGGCCCACGCAGACACGGGTAGAATGTGTAAACTCCACATGGACAGTGACCTGGGGCCAGAATCGAACCACCAGGCATACCTAATAGTGAACAATGATTCAATGAAGAGTGCAGGAGAGCCTGCCAGGAGCAGCACCAGGCATACCTAAAAATGAAGAGTCAACCTACTGAAGTCACAACACGAGCCAAGTATTGGAAGCAGCATGCTAGACAGAACTAAGTGATTCAACGGCTCAGATCAAAGTTCTGCAGTCCTGCCACATCCACTCATGAATGGGGATGTGCAATTAAACAACTAGCCAGAGGAGGAGGCTCCACAAATATCTCCATTCTCAATGATGGGGGAATCCAACACATCAGTGCAAAAGATAAGGCTGAGGTATGTGCACCCACCTTCACCAATTGTCAAATGGATGATCAGTCTCAGTCTCTTCCCTACCACCCCCCTCAGAGCTCCCCAGCATCACAGATGCCAGTCGTCAGCCAATTTGATTCACTCCACATGATATCAAGGAACAGCTGAAAGCACTGCATGATACAACGATTATGGCCTTGACAACATTCCACCAATAGTGAAGACCTTTTCTCCTGAACAAGCTGCATCCCAAGGCATAAAAGCAAATTACTGCGGATGCCGGAATCTGAAACGAAAGAGAAAATGCTGGAAAATCTCAGCAGGTCTGGCAGCATCTGTAGCGAGAGAAAAGGGCTAATGTTTCGAGTCCAATGACTCTTTGTCAAAGCTAACAACCCAAGGCATGGTGTTGCAATACAGCTGCAACACTGGCATCTATCCAAACATGTGGAAAACTGCCATGGTAAGTCCTGTACACAAGCGGGACAAATTTGATTCAGCCAATTGCAGCCCCATCAGGCCCCTCTTGACCATCAACAAAGTGACTGAAGGTGCCTTTGATAGTCCTATCAAGCAGCATTCACAATAACCTACTCAATGATGCTCAGTGTTGCCAGTTTCTTGTTTTTTATAATAAAGGAATTGTTATTAAACTAAAATATACCAATGATGCTCAGTTGGGTTCTGACAGGGCCACTCAGCTCCTGACCTCATTACAGCCTGGTAAAATTTAAATCAAAAAGGAATCACTAGGAAAACTCCCCACTAGTAATGGTTGTGGTTGTTGGAGGCCAATCATCTCAGTCCCGGGTTGTAGGGTAATGTTCTAGACATAGCTATCTTCATCTGCTTCATCAATGACCTTCCCTCCAACATAAGGTCAGAAGTAAGTTGAAGACTGCACAATGTTCAGCATGAGTGGCACAGTAACACAGTGGTTAGCACTGTTGCTTCACAGCGCCAGGGTCCCAGGTTCGATTCCCGGCTTGGGTCACTGTCTTTGCGGATATCTGCACGTTCTCCTCGTGTCTGCAAGGGTTTCCGCTGGGTACTCCGGTGTCTCCCGCAAGTCCCGAAAGACATGCTGTTAGGTAATTTGGACATTCTGAATTCTCCCTCAGTGTACCCGAGCAGGCCCCAGAGCAACTAGGGGCTTTTCACAGTGACTTCATTGCGGTGTTAATGTATGCCTACTTGTGACAATAAAGATTATTAATTATTCAGAAGTTGCAGGAAACTGCAGCAGACCACATGCAGCAAGGGCAACATTTAGGCTTGGGCTGTTAAGTGACAAACAAGTACCAGTCAAAAACCATCTCCAACAACAGAGAATTTAACCATCTCCTCTCAACATTCAATGGCATTAACATTGCTGAATCCCCCTCCACCAAGATCTGGGGGTTACTGTTGACCAGAAACTGGACCAGCTATATAAACACTGTAGCTACAAGAGGTCAGAGGCTGGGAATTCTGCAGCAAGTACCTCATCTCCTGACTTCCCAAAGCCTGTCCACTATCAACAAGGCACAAATCAGGAGTGTGATGGAATATTCTCCATTTGTCTGGATGAGTGAAGATCCCAACAATGCTCAAGATGCTTAATACCATCCAGGACAAAGCAGCCCACTTGCATGGCACCCCATCCACCCCACCTTCAACATTCACTCGCTTCACGACTGAGAGTGGCAGCAGTGCTTACCACCTACAAGATGCATTGCCGCAACTCACCATGACATATGCAATAGCACCTTCCAAAACTGGGGCCTCTACCACCCAGAAGGTCAAGGGCAGCAGATGCATGGGAATACCATCACGTGCATGTTTCCCTCCAAGCCACACAACTTCTTAACTTGGAATTATATCGCCGTTCCTTCACTACCACTGGATTAAAATCCTGGGACTCCCATCTTAACAGGTGTGTAGGTGTATCAGCACCAGAAGGACAGCAGCAGTTCAAGAAGGTCATTCACCATTATCTTCTCAAGGGAAATTAGGAATGATCAACCTTGCCAGCATGTCTAAATCTCATGAAGGAAATTTTAGAAAGAGCAGTCCCAATTTCTGTTAGATCAATCATTTTGCTTTTTTTGGATCAATGCCATCTAATTTATGTAATCATTAAAATAATCAACCACTGGAGTTGCTCTGAGTTTAACAGCTGCCAAAATATTGAGCAAGATGCTAAACTGGGTTAAAATGAACGTGTTGCTGCAATTTCTGTTTATTTTCCAATGCCTGCCGATTTTCCTGCCAAAGGCATTTTTTAGAGATTGAAGGAATGATTACTTTGTTCATATGGGGAGGGAAGGTGGCCAGAGTTATAAAGGTGCTGCTCCAGAGGGAAAGGCAGGCAGGGGGTTTGGGTCTTCTGAACCTGATGTACTATTACTGGGCGACGAATGTAGAGAAGGTGTGGAGCTGGGTCAGAGGGGTTGATTCCCAGTGGGTCAGAATGGAGAAGAGTTTGTGTAACGAGTCGGGATTGAAGGCGTTAGCAACAGCGCCGCTTCCGATGGCCCCGGGGACATAGTCAGGGAGTTCAGTAGTAATAGCTTTGTTGAGAATTTGGAGGCAATTTCGCCAACACTGGGTTGGGGGCAGGGTCAAGGGAAATGCCGATTCGGGGGAACCACAGATTGGAGCCAGGGTAGTGGGACGGAAATGTTCGGAAATGGAGGAGAAGGGGATTAAGACACTAAATTATTTGTTTCTTGGGGATCGGTTTACAGAATTGAAGGAGGTGGGAGCGAAGTATGGGCTGGAGCAGGGGGAAATGTTTAGATACATGCAGGTTCGAGATTTTGCCAGCAAGAAGATACAGAGCTTGCCGGTGGAGTCTGTGCTGACGACAGGGGGACTGGAGAAGGGGGTAGTGTCGGCGGTTTACGGGGCTATTTTGGAAGAGGAGAAGGCATATGTTTTGGTCCTGTCCAAAGCTGGAAGATTACTGGAAGGAGGTTTTTAGGGTAATCTCTAAAGTGGCGCACGTGAAACTGGCCCCGGGCCCTCGCGAGGCCATATTCGGGGTGTCGGACCAACCGGGGTTGGAAATTGGTGCTAAGGCAGATGTTGTAGCCTTCGTCTCGTTGATCGCCCGAAGGCGAATCCTGTTGGCTTGGAGAGCAAAATGTCCACCCTGTGCCCAGGGGACCTGGTGGAATTCATGACTCTTGAGAAGGTTAAGTTTGAACTGAGGGGAAGGATGGAGGGGTTCTACAATTCATGGGCGTTATTTATTATGCACTTAATAATAATCGCTTATTGTCACAAGTAGGCTTCAATGAAGTTACTGTGAAAAGCCCCGAGTCGCCACATTCCGGCGTCTGTTCGGGGACGCCGGTACGGGAATTCAACTCGCGCTGCTGGCCGTGTTCTGCATTACAAGCTGGCTGTTTAGCCCACTGTGCTAATCCAGCCCCTGTAATTCAAGAATTGGATAACATTGAACATTAGTGATTGGGGGGGGGAAACCTGTATGTGTTAATGGTGTATATGGGTGATTCTTGATTCCTTTTTGTTATTTGTTTATGTTAACATACGGCAGTTGTTTGGGGTTGGTGGGACGTTGGGGATTGTTGTTGTTGATATGGGGATTGACATTATATTCGTTAGTGTTTATTGTTGGTGGGTGTAAATTTGGGAGAAAATGTGAAAAAGGAGAATAAAGATATATTTTTTAAAAGATGCTAGACTGGAAGAACTGGCTTACATGCTGGCTTATGCTACATCTTCCAGCTAAAGACTAATTATGCACATCAGTGCTAGATTCCTTCCAACAAAGTGAACAGTTGGAGATCGAAAACCACATCAAACCTAGTATAGTACTGTCGCATACAAATACCAGGCTATCAATTAAAGCTATAAAGCAACATTTTACAAATGCATCATTTTACAAAGCAAACGGCAAAGTGGCAAAGTAAACAAATGAGATAAACCAGTCTTTTGCATACATAGCCCACAGACAACCAACATTCTTCAATACTGGTCTTTTTGCCAGTTACTTAACTTATATTCATTATGCAAAGAAGAAAATATTCCACCAAGAAGAGTAGAGTGAGAAAATAGATTAAAAAGGTAGGGCAGTAGATAACCGGCAGTCGGCATTGAGGGAAGAAGAAGAGGAGACGCGAGTGATATATTAGCACGGGCAGAGCACTGGCTTAACGATCTGAAAATAGAGTTGGAATAAATGGATCATTTTCAGGTTGGCATGCTGTAACTATTGCGGTGCCAGAGATATCAGTGCTAGGGTCTCTATTTACAATCTGTATTGTAAGGCCACTGCTTTGTTGCCAAATTTGCTCATGATACAAAGATAAGCAGGAAAACAAGTTGTGAGAAAGACGGTCTGTAAAGGGATGTAGGTAGATCAAGTGAGAGGGCAGAAATTTGTCAAATGGAATATAATGCAAGAAAATGCAATGTAGAATAAGGGTTTACCCAGCAACTTTCCAGAAACGCTAACTTCCCCTGTCCAATTGCACTGTACTGGGAACCATCGGATAAAGCGACTTAAATCGCTAGCTTCGGATGGTTCTGCCAGATTTACACTCTTCGTTACTCTAAAAGAGTTAGAAGAAATAAACTCAGGTCTAACTTCAGCGTAATTAATGTAAACACGCAGTCCGAGCCCCACAAAGGACAGCTAACACAGCCTGACCACCCCCCCCCCCCCCCCCCCCCCCCAACTAAGCAACCCACCTCTCACAGTATTCTCAACCTCAACCACCTGACCCCCACCCCGCCCCGAACTGAACTGAACTGAACGACAGCCACCACCGCCCCCCCCCAACCCGGCCTGCATCCCCTTGATATCCGCCACACCCCTCAGCTTCCAAACAACGCTCCTCCCCGATGTCCGACACCCATGCCCCCCTCAGTTTCCAAACAACGCACCGTCCTGATGTCCACACCAATATGCCAGACCTCTGACCCCACCCCCATTGATTGGACAATAATTAGGAGCGGAAGCCTTGATAATTTCCTCTCCGAATACAGGGATGCTGAGATTAATGTATCTCCGGTAAGAGTTACAATTTCAGCACAAATTAGCAATGTTCCTGGCCTACGTCCCAGTTGTTCACAGTTGAGACGAACTGGGTTATAAAGAAATTGTTTGTCATTACAAGGAGTGCAAATTGGTTTTTTTGCATTTTCAAATCAAAAGGTTCAGCAGTAATGAAAAAAAATGAAACATGACCACAACTTATCCAAATGCCCCAAGCCCTCAATTTTGTCCCAAAATTTGAATAAGGGCCTTATTAGGTCTATGAATTTGATGGCAACTACTTATCTCATGTGTGGCAGCTGGGGCATTGACAATCTCTTTTGTAATATGCAGTGCAAATTTTGTTACAGCCATGATAAAATATTGCAACGATAAACTCATTTGATAAGAGAATGTCAAAAGAGAGTTCAAAAATAGAATTTAGTTCTGGGCGGCACGGTTACCACCGTTGCCTCATGGCACCAAGAACCTGGGTTCGATCGCTGCCCGTGTGGTTTGCACATCCTCCCCTTGTTTTTGTGGGTCTCACCCACATAACCCAAAAGATGTGCAGGGTACGTGGATTGGCCACATTAAATTGCCCCTTTGGAAAAAATAGAACTCAGTTTCTAATTCACTGGCTGCAGTTGTGCCCACTTAGCAGGTGATCATACCCTTGTGTTTCAAATCAACTCCCAACTCCCTTGTTGGACCATTTCAATGGCACTCAATATGAAGAACTGGATTATTTGGAATAACTGTAGAAAATATGTACTTGATTACTAAAAATTGAGGAAATGCTGCACCCAAGTAGACACTACGACCAAGATGCCCACATTGACGCATACCAATTTTTACAGATGCATCACAGAAGGCATCCTATCTGGCTGCATCACAGCCTGGTATGGCAACTGCTCAGCCAAGTCTAAATGGAACGACAGAGAGTCGTGAACACAGCCCAGTCCATCAAGCGAACCCGCCTCCCATCCATTGACTCTGTCTGCACCCCCTCGCTCGTTGCCTTGGGAAAGCATGTAGCATAATCAAATACCCTTCCCACCCAGGTTATTCTCTCTTCTAACTTCTTCCATCGGGCAGGAGATACAAAAGTCTGGAAAATGCACTAAAAGGTACAAAAACAGCTGTTACCAGACTCCTGAATGACCCTCTTATGAACTAATCTCTTCACACATCTCCTCTACTGAGTAATGCTACACTCCATATGCTCACCTGATGCCTGTGCCTAGGTATTTACATTGCATATTTATGTATATCCTAAGTTTTTTCATGTATGGAATGTTCAGTCTGAACTGTGTACAGAACAATACTTTTCACTGTACCTCGGTACACGCGATGATAAATCAAATTCCAATTCTCATGAATGCATTTGTACCAGAGGCCTTTAATTGAGCCAAGTGACTTTGGTTTCTAACATCTGGGTTGAGAGAGGTTGAGTATTTAAAATTATGTCCCTTAACCCTGAAAGCAACATCCTTTAAGAATTACAATATTTTAGCATCTAAATCAGTTTTCCAAAAATGAGTAAATCATAATAATCGAGTGATGTCTCACTGCACTGCAATTACTTTATAATAGATTAATGTCAAAAATGTATTTTGGGATGCATGTAAAAAAAAAAGGTACTTTGGGGTAGGTTGAAATTTTAATAGTATTGACATATCAGTGGAACACAATCTAGTTTACAGAATGTACTTGCTGTTGCAACTGTCAATTTTTAAAAGCATTGAACATTTCAGACACTTAAAATATCTGCATTGCCACTACAGTTGTATATGTATATAAGCTTTGGTATATAAACCCTAAATTTAAAACTTTTAGTTCCATAATATTTGTAAAGAAAGTTTTCCAGAACTTTCAGAAAGGTATTCTGGTTAGAAACCACAATTAATCTTAAACATTTAAATATCAGAATCAAAGCAGCTCAGCAGCTTCTCCACGCAATGAACTTTATGTCTTGGCTGGAGCCATACTGAGAAATTAGTGACTGTCGTACAATTAGGAAGCATCTTCCAGAAAAATTCCAAATGTTGCTTTGTTTTTCTATTTCGCACTTAAACAGCCTTTGTAGACATATTGGTGCAAGTCTTTTTTTCCTCCCAGGACAAATAACTACTAAATGCAAGCATACTGCAACCTGTTCAGGCCTCTTTCCTGGAGGAGTAAGCTATACTTTCTCCACTGTATCCTGCTACCCTCCCCTCTCCATTACCTCAAATTCCTTAAAAAAAGAAACTAAAACAAATTAAAAGTGTGTTACATTACATTATCAGGGAGCAGAGATAGTTTTAAGTGATCTACGGTTGTATTGTTGGATATTAGAAATAAGGTACAGTTTGGAGTTTAATTTAGTATTTTTGTGCAAGAAAATAAAATTATAGTTAGATTCATGTTAATCAAAGATGTTTGTATGTATTTGGGGTTCTTGGTTTCAGTTCGAACTGTGTATTTTGCTTACAGAATTTATGACATGAAAAGTAAACATGAGTTTGGAGAAGATTAGCAACCAAGGGCTTTTTGAGTTTAGTTTTAGACGATTTCATAACAATTGGAGCTTAGCAGAGAGAGTGAAGGTAGCTCTCGGAACCCTGCTAGAAGCAGGAAAACCATATGATACAGTAATGGGCAAGCAAGTTAGTTGCAGAAACTATGGGCGAGGTTCTCTGGCCTCCTCGCGGTGAGTTTCTCGGCAGCGGGATCTTCGGAACCCACTGGTATCAATGGGTTTTCCCACTGAATCTACCCCACCGGGAAGCCTGTGGGGCTGGAGTACGCTGTTGGCAGGACCAGAAGTTCCCACCAGCATGAAAACCGGAAGATCTTGCCCTAGGTAATGAAAAGAGAGATTTCCATGAAGATTGAAACAAAAATGAAAACAAGAGCTGGGGTAGGAGCAGGGTACTGTTCACTTAAGTTAAAGACAGAACTGAGAAGAGCAAAGCAGACGAGATTGGCTAGAGTAAAGCCAGGTGCCTGAAGCAATCAAAGGTTTGGTGTCCTTATTTCCAGTCTTTGAAATAGTTTTTTTTGGGGGACTGAGTACTTGAGAGATTGTCTAAAAGCTGCATGTGGCAATTCAAGACGAAGGAATACTGAAAGCAGAGTTTGAAATCCTGGAGGTGATTTCTTGCTAGGACCAGCTGAGAGAAAGCACTGTTTGAAAGAAGATTTTACGGCGTATCTTTGAAAGTGGAGTTTGGAAACACTCATTTCACAATCACCTGGGAGTGGTGGTTGTGTGTGTGTGTGTGTGGGGGGGGGGGGGGGGGGGGGGAGGAGGAGGAGGAGGAGGAGGGAGAGAGAGAGAGTCTGATTGAGTGACATCTACCACATGGTTTAAAAATGGGGGTGGTGTCGGACCACAGTTAGCCGTTACAGGGACTGTGCGTTTACTGAGAACATCATAGCTTAGGATATACTTTGTAACACATGTTACTCTTAAAATCTTTGTACATTTGTCAAGATAAATGGGAGTGAAGTTGTATCACAGTCAAATTTTCCATGCTTAATATTTCTTTTGGAAAAAGCTATTTGGCATTTGTGACCCTCTTCATCCACATTTTCTTTAAAAAAAAAGTTAACAGTCTTATGAGCCCATTCTGGGATCTTCCTATCCAGTGGTATCGAGTGGGATCGTAATCTGTCGGTACTGTAGGCAGAATAATATTTTTCACTGTACCTCGGTACACGTGACAATAAATAAATAAATCAAACACAATGACAGTAAAAACAAAAAGGACTGCAAACATCAGAAATCTGAATGGAAACAAAATATACTGAAATGTGTAGCCACCTGGGTTGGCCAACTCCCGATGTAAAATGGAGAACAGCAAAGGCTGAAGGGAAATTCAGCCAACACAGGCAGAAACTGGCAGGTGCAAGTTTACTGTGCATTAAACTCTGCAAAAGCCCAGACAGCATCGATACCAGCGACCATCGGCATAATAATGTAGCAGCCATCTACATACTAATGAGCGATCCCCGGGAACAATCGCAACATTTGGGATCAACAAAGCCAAGTCAGACTCCCCGGCGCCAGCAGGAACCAACACAAAAGAGGTTAACAGACACCTCAAGACTGCTCATCAATCAGGAAACCGCTCCAGTATTGGAGAAATCAAACCAAGTGATTGGGGCGAAGTCCAATCACCTGGAACCAGGTACAGGGTCCGCACCGAAAGACGGGAAGCCCCTGGGGACTATAAAGTTAAGCCCCCAAGTTGAAATCGTTCTTCCCAACTGGGTCACTCAGCAATGCGAACCAACCTTGACAGTGACCGGTGCAGCTGCCCCCGATATCCAGTAAGTCTTAAGTCAACGCTCACTACGAGATAGGCGCTCCTAGCTACCAATCCGTACCAACTTTGAATCCCGCAGACTCAGAACCCGAACGAAAGGCCATTTGTTCCCCTGACCTGGAGGGCCAGTCCGAAGCTAAGTATTGGCCTGTTAGTGATAGAAGTAGCTCAGAAAGTAGAGTTTATGCACGAGTAGATTTGACGGTGTGTGAATAAACGTGCTTTGATTTGAATCTTGCTAATTGGTGTACTGAGTTATTGATCATTACTTGAACTTGAACCTCGTGGCGGTATCATAAAGATACCTGGCGACTCGAGAGCAAAGGTTATAAAACAGAGCAAATTGAACCAACCAAAAGTTAGCAACATATGACTGGTGACTCCGCCGGGACCCGAACTAGAAGTGGCTTAACCACTCTGGGAGAACCCAAAAATTTGAATTAGAGATCCAATTGGGAACAGAAAACCACAAGTGTTCAAGCAGTTCTGATCAATCCTCATAATTCAGAAGTGAGTTAAATGCATGCGTAACTAACAGGGTTATAAGGTAATACTGATCGATCTTTTTGTTACGACAAAACTGTCGGGAGTTTGTATTTCGGAAATTAGCGAAAGCCGTACCCGTAATTACCGCCTTAGTCCCCCTGTTCCAAATTTTAAAAGAAGCATTCAGATAAGAAAGATGGCAATGCAGGCAATGGAACGCCTCATGAACCCAGAAGAATTTGCGGTCGCAGGGACCAGCAGCAGTAGAGTAGGACAGTGTCCTGTATGGGAGGAAGAAATCAGGAAGTACCTCAAAGGGAAAGGATGGCCCCTTTGGAGCGAATTCTGTAGCAATGAAGAAACAGGTCCCGGGGGTATAGGACATACTTGGTGAGGAACCTGAGCGAGATTCACAAGAAGAGCTTAGGGAAAGCTCGCAAGCCGATGGCAATCGTGTCCTGTTTGGCACAATTGCGAGGCACAGAGGAGGTCGTTAGGATGCTCCGGAAAGAGACAGAAGGCATACATCGAATGAGCAAAGTCGATGTTAGTGAGGTAGAAAGAGAGAATGTAGAGTATAGGAGGAAGTTGGCAGCAAAAGACGGAGAGGTGGATGATGACAAGTGGGCACACCAGTCTTGTCTGGCGCACCTAAGCAGCTTCCAGTCCCAGTATGAAAAGGCCTATCAGGACACGCAACGTGCAGTCCTGGTACGAGAAGAAACCGAGAAGCAGGTAGAAGCATTGCAGAGGCAGTGTAGTGACCTGAAGGCAGCGTTAAGAGCACTCCATGCTGCCACCACAAAGCAAAGACAAAGCTCACTAGACCACGCAAAGTGCCGGAAGCAGATTGCAGAACTGCAATCTCTGCTTTCAGTTCAAAAAGGATTCCAGGAAACCTTTGGAGCAAAATGAGATAAGGAAGACGGCCCTGATTGGGAAAGTGCAGAGATATGTTCAGGGAACATGGGCGCAGGGAAAGCCGCAAAAGAGAAAAGCACCCCAAACCCCCACAGAGCAGATAGTTCAGGCTCCAATGAACCCAGTCACCACCCACCGCACAGCCACATCGGCCGATACGGAATTTCTGTACACCACCCCCTTAACAGTGACTCAATTACGGGACGCGTGCGAGAAAATCACACCGTTCCTCCTCACTTCAGGCCCCCACCACTTCTTTGCCAGAGTAAAAGAGCAGGCGACCATGTACGGCCTGGATGAGCGAGAGCATGTAAAGCTCACAGTTGAAAGTCTAGACCCTTCGGTCGTAGCAGCCCTTCCCGACCCACAGAATGGAGGAAGAGGCACCCCTGCAGAAATGCGTACCGTGGTCCTAGATGCGATCGGGTATAAGCGGGGTGACCCCGTAGATAGCCTCAATAAATGCAGGCAAAAGAAAACCGAGCACCCCACAGCGTTTGCTGGACGCCTGTGGATCCACTTTGCAGCAGTTTTTGGAGACTTAGACCGTGCCCATTTGTCCCCAGACAACATGGCCAAATGGACCCGCGCCCTTATCTCCCATGCCACAGAAACAGGACAAAAAGCTTGCGTGAATTATGATCCCTCAGAGGAGGCTCATAATGAGAAATGGGTCGTAAAAAGATTGTCCCGCACCTGGGAGCAGTCTGTACAAAACAAAACCGCAGTTAAAAATCCCTAAGAAAAGCAGGCAGAAGCAGACGTACAAGCAGTTAAAACACACCAGAACCCCGCATGGGTAAATGAAGGCCAGAACAGACCCCATCAAAGTCACAGGAGTGTTACAACTGTGGACAGTTGGGACACTTTGCAAGAGAGTGCAATGCCCCACGAAAGCCACAGAGAGCCCAGCAGACGGGCACTCTGAATAAGAATAAGACAGAGCCCATACATAGCGTTAGCACCCGTTCAGATCAGACAGACCTGAACGGAACAGACTGACTGTGTTTGGGCTCCCCCAGTTGGGTCTGCGACACCCTTTGGGATAGGTCCGGACCACCAGTAGTTGCAGCGAAAATACGGGGACAGCCCATCGAGTTTCTCTGGGACACAGGAGGGTCCCGCACCACAATAAATTCCTCCACCATGTTTCAAAAGGACACGTGGCCCACTACAGCCACTATCACCCTCAGCGGCTTTACAGGCCACTCACAGCAGGGACACATCACAGCCCCTGTGCCCATTCAAATCGGCAACATCACCACCAAGCACCCCGTAGTTTTAGTTGATCTGTCCCACACAGCAGAGCACATTTTGGGCATAGACTTTATGAATTCCCACCACCTTTCATTTGACCCAGTCAACCAGTGTGTCTGGAAAATGGCAATATCTGCAAGAGCTCCCGCAACGCTCACAATAGGGGAATGCACCAACAAAATTAGCGCAGTAGGCGAATTTTGATTTAACCCAACCACGCTTAGCACGGACAAGCAGGTTAGGGCAGTTTTGCAAAAGAACAGGACAGCATTCGCGACCGACAAACACGACTGTGGCCGGATGACTGGTTCAGTACAAATCACAGGACCTGACCCTTGACCCCAAAAATAGTATGGATTTCCCCAAGAGGCAGAGGGAGAAATCGCAAAAGTTATCGACAGCTTATTAGAGCAGGGCGTACTTAGATCAGTAGCCTCCACTAATAATGCCCCGATTTGGCCAGTGAGAAAGCCCGATGGATCATGGCGACTGACCATCGATTACCGGGAACTCAACAAAATCACACCCGCAGCAGCCCCCACAGTAGCAACAAGTCCCGAGACCATGCTCAAGCAGGGACTCAATTCCCGAGACGTTACGGTTTTGGATATCAGTAACGGATTCTGGTCCATTCCATTGGCAAAGGCGTGCCAGTACAAATTTGCCTTCACGTTTAAAAATCAACAGTACACGTGGACATGCCTTCCACAAGGATTCCACAACTTGCCCTCCATTTTCCACCGACAGCTGGCAAATGGTTTAGCCAAATTCTCTCGCCCCGAAAGTCTGGTCCAGTACGTAGACGACCTACTACTGCAGACAGAGACCAAGGAAGAGCACATTGAGCTTCTGTCCGAACTCCTGGAACTCCTACAAGCAATTGGATGTAAAGTTAACCCCAAAAAGGCCCAGATTTTGGAAAACAAGGTGATATATTTGGGAACAATTATCACGCAGGGTAAACGCGAGATCAAGCATAAAGGATTGACTAGATTGCTAAATTGCTCCTTCAGAGCTCCACAGAGCGTTTCAGCCCTCCGGTCGTTTTTAGCACTGGTTGGCTACTGCCGAAACCACACTGACGGTTTTGTCAGCAAGGCAGCACCCCTCTCAGACCTCCTAAAGAAGGGAGTCCCCTGGGAATGGCTTCCGCAGCATACGGATGCTGTGGACTCGTTGAAAAGAGCACTCATTGCAGCCCCCGCACTACAGGTTCCAGACGAGCTTTCCCCTACGCTATAGGAGGTAGCAAGCTCAGACCGCACCCTTTCGGCCATGTTCCTTCAGAAACGGCACGAGCAGTTAAGGCCCATGGCCTACGCCTCCAGAGTTTTCGATGCTGTGGAGCAGGGATTTTCAGCCTGTGAAAGGCACCTGCTCGCAGTATTCTGGGCAGTACAGTATTTTTTGTACATTACCGGACTAAACCCCATCACAATCCTCACAGAACACACCTCCACCCAACATTTACTGGACGGACGACTCAAGGATGGTACAGTTAGCCAGATAAGAGCAGCTAGATGGACCTGTCTTTTGCAGGGACGGGACATCACTGTTAAAAGGACAAAGACCCACACTTTTTTAGCCGACAACCTACAGAACCCCGGAACCCCTCATGAATGTGAAATTATATCTCCACACCACAACACAGGCCCCTTTATTGCTGAAACCCCCCCCAAAAAGATAGGTAGTTCACCCCAGAGTCCCAAGCACACTGACACGTGCGAACCCATAAAGATATATGTGGATGGATCTTCCACAATATTAGAAGGGAAGCGCATAACAGGATGCGGTATTTATGTCGAGGACGCGCAGGGACGCGCCCTAGAAGAAATAGCAATAAAACTTCCAGGACACTGAGGCACGCAGGTAGCAGAACTTGCGGCCATCGCATACATAGTGGAACACCCAGATTCCTTCCCCAGCCCAACAGACATATACTCGGACAGCCTCTATGTCTGCAACAGCCTTACGGAATTCCTACCCCTGTGGAAAGCAAGAGGATTTGTTTCCGCAGACGGAAAACCCCTCCCCTCAGCCCCATTGCCCCGTCACATTTTAGAGCGAGCACAGAACAGGACTTTTGGTATAGTCAAAGTTCGAAGTCACCATCGTTCCTCCCCCCTGGAAATGTAAAAGCCGACGCACTGGCTAAAGCAGGTTCCAGGCACGGATATTTTTGGACACCCCCTGAAAGCGCACCAGTGAATGCAGTTCAGGTCTCGCAGACTAGTATCGAGGATCTAGTGCAGGCCCAGAAGCAGGACAGCAATCTCAGGGAGATTTTAAAAGGAAACTATCCAGCACCCTACCAGAGATTTAAGAATACACTGACCACACATGACGGTGTGGTGTTAAAGGACACCCTTTATGTGGTTCCTGAACAGGACAGGAATCAACTGATTTGTTTATTCCATGACAGTCATGGACATCAGGGAATCAATCCCACTACAGCCCATCTCAAGCAGCTTTGTTGGTGGCCGAATTTAAAGGACGATGTAAATCACTACATCGACAATTGTCTTATCTGTGCCCAGAATAATCCGGACAGATATGCCAAAAAGGCTGAGCCTAGTCACATCCGACCCATTAATGGCCCCTGGACTAACCTCCAAATTGATTTTATAGGACCATTGCCCCCTTGCAGGAATGGTTATAAATATGTACTCGTGGCGATAGACACGTTTACAAAATGGGTGGAAGCATTCCCATCCAGAACAAACACGGCAAAAACCACAGCCAAGATTTTAACCCATCACATCTTTACGAGATGGGGACTCCCCCGCAGCATTGAATCCGACCAAGGTTCCCATTTTACTGGACGTGTCATGAAGAACGTCCTCACGATATTTATCTACATACTGCATTACCCAAAAATTCCACATTGCATATCACCCCCAGTCGAGTGGTATCGTGGAGCGCATGAATCCGACCCTAAAATCAACCCTCAGAAAAATGGTCCAGCAAAACAACACCACTTGGGATTCGGTCCTCCCTTTTGCGCTGATGTTTTTGCGAAACAAGGTTCCCACATCCACAGGTTACACCCCACACACCCTCATGACCCGACACCCCATGAAAGGCACAGAATTTTTATTAGGCTTAGATTTGATGAGCCCCGAAGTGACGGCCCTCAGACACGAGAACGCAGTCAAACAATGTTAAAACAGCTCAGCTAGCAGCCGCAGTGAAATTGGGCCTGTTTAGATAACACAGCGCATGCGACTGAGTTCAGTGTAGAAAAGCAAGTCATGCTCTCCGTATACAACCCCAGCACATTCCTGTCACCAAAGTACTCTGGCCCGTACTCCATTGCGGACAAAGTAAGCCCTTCTGTCTGCAAAATAAAGTACCCCAACGGAAAGACTGCATGGTTCCATATCAACCAGCTGAAGGCATATGGAACACAGTCTAACCACACACATCACGTCATGCTCGACGCAGCAGACCCCGCCCCGCCCACAGCCAACGTAACCCTACCCTCCCCCAACACGTCCAGCCCAGCCACGGACACAACCTCAACTCCACCCCAGAAATATACACTCCGCCCCGGAACGCCCAGACAGCAGCAGCGACAGCGACTGTGACTCGGACAATAGCCACAGCACGCCTCTCTACTATCCCCATGCAACAGGACCCACACGCAGCGAATCTGCCCACGATTCGAGTGATCCCTTCAGAATCACTTTCCTAAACAAACCCCACCACCGACCTACAATGACGACCCCGATTCCGTCCCCACCGAAATAGACACCACCTTTTGGCACCGAGATAATTCGTACAGACTCGTCCGGAATGACGAGAGCGATCCCAGATCACACCATGCAGCCCTATCCGCCCTGATACACTCGAGAGTTTGGCATCCGGGAGAAGATGATGACTTTGAGTCTGACTCCCAAAATGAGAACTCCTTTGCGACCCTGTTCGCAACCGATAACGGAGGTGTCCAGATGATGTTTTAAAAGGAACCGCTTGGGAGAAAACGGTGTCCTTTCTGATGGAACCTGCAGCATGTTTGATGTTGTTTGTACTTGTACTGTTAAATGTTGTATGTTAAACCGGAAACAAAATTCCCATGGCCCCACGACACCACCCTTCTGACGCCCACTGGCAGTCAGAGAAACTAGTTTGGCCAGACGCTAGTTCAGAGGAACTAGTTTGTCCGCAGAGACTTGTTAATGTCCCAGATGCCAGTTCAGAGGAACTTGTCTGTCGACAGATACACAGACCCCCATTCATAACTGCCCTTCTGGTACGAAGGTAGAACCAATACGGCAGCCCCCCACGATGACTACATTTCTTGCCCGTTCTTGTTGGTTGCTCAGGCAGTGGAGAAACGGCATTGGGACCCGCCCTGCCTGGGAACCCCCCTCTGGTCAGCTATGCTCGGGTAGGGCACACACGGCATTGGTCGCCGTCCTACCCGGGGACTCCATCCAAATCTTACCCATCACGGCGCATACGCACCTCATTTTGGCACGTTTTGTTCAAAAAAGAGTTTTGTTTTGTTTCCCGGTAACCCTTAGGTTGCCAACCCTCTGCTATTTACATCCTCAAACATTTGGATGGTAAATCGCACAGCCTGCGAGACGGCTCGCATTGGTTCAGTATTTGTAAGTATGTCTTGTCCTGAAATTTGGATTTTGAAAAAAAAAATGAGGGAGTCACACATAGTGACCAATTATAAAGGGAGATATTGGCTCTAAAGGACAGACAGGTTATCATACGAGATATTAAACCAAGATAGTGACAGACACTATGCTTGATTACACAGAACTCCAGAAGCTCCAGGACAAGAGAAGAGAAGAACCATGAGGACATCCTCCGTGTGGCTCATAACCCTAATGGACATTTGGTTGCGCGCGAACGCGAATCCCCTGACCTCAAACCCCCCCCAGTCATTAATGATTCACTTCCCCACAGTACCCAGAGCCCAGTCACAAGCGACACCACGCCATCTTGGTGTGACAGGTTTATAACCTGGTACTCCCTGTCCTACTTGATAGAATCCCTATTGGTATTGGCGATACTCTGCTGCATCGTGCAGACTATTCGTCTGAGAAAATGGATAATGAGAGCCTACCCCGCTCGCACCCCGGTATATAGGATAAGATCCCCTATTTTTGGATATGACCCGGCCCTCGCGATCTCTAATAAAGAGCATTCATTTGCGATTCGATGTAAATAAAGAAATGTTCATGAGCAATTGTACAATCCTGAGCTTGACTGCCAAGCCAGAAAACGTGTATAATACTGCTATGATTTTGTTTGTATGGTTTAGGAAGTTAGTGTGATGAAATGTTTGAGTGACTGTAGTTTATTAAGAATAGTTAGAGGTTCCGATTTTCTTGTTTTGTAATGCATATCGCCGTTTGACATAGCGCCCCTCAGAATTGTCAGTTAAAAATTTTTTGCATAGTTATGGTCAGTGTAGAGGCCATAGAAGAGTGCTCGCCGGGTCAGGAAATGAAAAACAACGTAGTTATGTGATCCTTCACGCTTCGCGTTAGGATCACAAGGAGGGTGTGTAGCCACCTGGGTTGGCCATTTCCCGACTTAAAATGGAGAACAGCAAAGGCTGAAGGGAAATTCAGCCAACACAGGCAGAAACTAGCAAGTGCAAGTTTACTGTGTATTAGACTCTGCAAAAGCCCAGACAGCATCTATACCAGCGACCATTGGCATAATAATGTAGCAGCCATCTACATACTAATGAGCGATCCCCGGGAACAATCGCAACATTTGGGATCAACAAAGCCAAGTCAGACTCCCCGGCGCCAGCAGGAGCCAACACAAAAGAGGTTAACGGACACCTCAAGACTGCTCACCGATCAGGGAACCGCTCCAGTATTGGAGAAATCAAACCAAGCGATTGGAACGAAGTCCAATCACCTGGAACCAGGTACAGGGTCCGCCCCGAAAGGCGTGAAGCCCCTGGGGACTATAAAGTTAAGCCCCCAAGTTGAAATCGTTCTTCTTGACCGGGTCACTCAGCAACGTGAACCAACCTTGACAGTGACCGGTGCAGCTGCTGCCGATATCCAGGAAGTCTTAAGTCAACGCTCGCTACGAGATAGGCGCTCCTAGCTACCAATCCGTACCAACTTCGAATCCCGCAGACTCAGAACCCGAACGAAAGGCCATTTGTTCCCCTGACCTGGTGGGCCAGTCCGAAGCTAAGTATAGGCCTGTTAGTTGTAGAAATAGCTTAGAAGTAGAATTTGTGCATGAGTAGCGATTACTGTGTATAATAAATGTGCTTTGATTTGAATCTTACTAATCGGTGTATTGAGTTATTGGTCATTACTTGAACTTGAACCTCGTGGCGGTATCATAAAGATACCTGGCGACTCGAGAGCAAAGGTTATAAAACAGAGCCAATTGAACCAACCAAAAGTTAGCAACAAATGCACAGCTGCTTCAATCGTATTCAAAAGGTGGATTAACATAATATGCAAACTCTGGGGCAGCACAGTGGCGCAGTGGTTAGCTGTGCCTCACGGCGCTGAGGAGCCGGATTCAATCCTGACCCCGGGTCACTGTCCCCAGGTCTGCGTGGGTCTCACCCCCAAAAATGCAAAGAAGAGCAGGATAGATGGATCGGGCATGCTAAATTGCCTCTTAATTGGAAAAAGTTTTTAAAAATGTAAACCCGTCACCAGAAATAAAAACTGAATGATAAGCAAATTCTTTTATGTGATCAGTTTGTTCAATCTTGAAAGCCACCTGTTTATTTTCCAAGTTCAATGAATTATCTGTAATATATTCGCTGATTATTACACTTTATGCTATCAAGCCGAGTAATCCAGTGTCAGCACCCAAGTATTCCCAGCACAAAATACACAGCAGGTTTCAGCTTCAACTTCAGAAGGGCACTACCTGCTATACAATTATTTTCTTTTTTATTGAGACTCCCAATTAGTGCCAAGCATTGTCACAAGCTTGTGCTCCAAGAAACACTTTTTACATCACTGCTTCAATTTACCGCTGTCCCTGTGCCTGTCCAAGAGTTGCTTAAATGTCCCCAATGGCTCCGACTCCACCACCTCCGCAGGCAGTGCATTCCACGCACCCACCACTCTCTGTGTAAAGAACCGACCTCTCACATCTCCCCTATATCACCTTAAATTATGTCCCCTCGTGACAGCCATTTCCGTCCTGGGGAAACATCTCAGGCTATCCACTCTATCCATGCCACTCATCAACTTGTACACCTCTATCAAGTCACCTCTTTGCCTTCTTCGCTCCAGTGAGAAAAGCCCTAGCTCCCTCAAACATCCTTCACAAGACATGCCCTCCAGGCCAGACAGCATCCTGGTAAATCTCCTCTGCACCCTCTCCAAAGCATCCACATCCTTCCTATAATGAGGTGACCAGAACTGGACACAATATTCCAAGTGTGGCCTAACCAGGGTTTTATAAAGCTGCAGCAAAACCGTGCTTCTTTAACTCAATCCCCCTGTTAACGAAAGCCAACATACCATAAGCCTTCTTAACAACCCTGGGTGATAGCTTTGAGGGATCTATGTACATGGACGCCAAGAATCCCAGGGCGGGATTCTCCGAAATGGAGGCAGAGTGTTCGCGCCATCGTGAACACCGTCGAGGTTCACGATGGCGCGAAACGGCCCCTATCCCGACCGATTCAGGGCCCGATAATGGGCTAGGAGCAGCGCCACGTCATTTACACGCGCCAGGCCTTGGCGCCGCGTAAAGGTGACGCCGCATACATGACGCGGTCGGCGCCGCATAACTGGCGCCACCCGCGCATGCGTGGTTGCCGTCCTCTCCGAGTCCGCCCCGCAAGAAGATGTCAGACGGATCTTGCGGGGCTGCGGAAGAAAGGAGGTCCACCTTCAGAGAGGCCGTCCCGACGATTGGTGGGCACCGATCACAGGCCAGACCCAATTTGAGCCCCCCCCCCCCCCCCCAGCGTTCCCGCGCTGTTCCCGCCGGCAGCGACCAGGTATGGACGGCGCCGGGGGGAACCCGCCGTTTTGGGCTGGCCGCTCGGCCCATCCGGGCCTGAGAATAGCAGGGGTGCCGGAGAATCACCATTCTGGGTGTCTCGGGTGATTCTCCGGCCTGCGCCGCGCGGAACTCGACGGGGCCGTTCTCGCCGCTTGGGAGAATCGCGGGAGGACGTCGGACCGGCGTCGCGGGAAAATTTGGCGACCCAGGCGATTCTCCCAACCGGCGCGGGAGCAGAGAATCGCGCCCCCTGTTCCTCCACACTTCCAAGAATCCTGCCTTTAATCCTGCATTCAGCATTCAAATTCGACCTTCCAAAATTAATCACTTCACATTTATCAAGGTTGAACTCCATTTGTCACTTCTCAGCCCACCTCTGCATCCTGTCAATGTCTCGTTGTAACCTGCAACAGCCGTCAACACTAACTACAACTCCACCAACCTTCGTGTCATCGGCAAACTTACTAACCCACCCTTCTACTTCCTCATCTAAGTCATTTATAACAACCACAAAGAGCAGAGGTCCCAGAACAGGTTCCTGCGGGACACCACTAGTCACTGACCTCTGGGCAGATACCTTCCATTCACTATCACTTTCCATCCACTATCACCCACTGTCTTCTTTCGGCCAGCCAATTCTGTATCCAGACAACCAAATTTCCCTGTATCCCATGTCCCCTAACTTTCTGAATGAGCCTACCATGGGGAACCTTATCAAATGCCTTACTGAAATCCATATACACATCTACTGCCCGACCTTCAATGTGTCTCATCACATCCTCAAAGAATTCAATGAGGCTTGTGAGGCACGACCTGCTCCTCACAAAGCCATGTTGACTATCTATAATCAAACTATGTTTTTCTAAATAATCGGAAATCCCAACTCTCAGAATCCTTTCCAGTATTTTGCTCACCACAGACATAAGACTGACTGGTCTGTAATTCCCAGGGATTTCCCCATTTTCTTTCTTGAACAGGGGAACAACATTAGTCTCCCTCCAATCATCCGATACTACTCCAGTGCAGAGTGAGGACACAAAGATCATCGCCAATGGCGCAGCAATCTCCTCCCTCGCTTCCCGTAGCAACCTTGGGTATATCCCTTCTGGCCCAGGGGACTTATGTATCCTGATGCTTTTCAAAATTTCCAGCACATCCTCCTTCTTAATATGAATCTGTTCGAGCCTATTAACCTGGTTCACGCTATTCTCACAAGCATCAAGGTCTCTTTCTCTAGTGAATATTGAAGCAAAATATTAATTTAGGGCCTTCCCTACCTCCTCAGACTCGAGGCACAAGTTCCCTCCAATATCCCTGATCGGCCCTATGCTTACTCTGATCATCCTCTTATTTCTCACATAAGTGTAGAACGCCTCGGGGCTTTCCTTAATTCTTCCCGCCAGCCTTTTTCATGCCCTCTTCTAGCTCTCCTAAGTGTATCTATGAGTTCCTTCCTGGCTACCTTGTAACCCTCTCGAGACATGCCAGATCCAAGCTTCCTTCTTCCTCTTGACTAGGAGGAAGAAGGGACTTACACAGCCAAAGGCAGTGGAGATTTATTATTGTCAGTCCAACCCAGAGTTTAATCCAGCTCTGGGAGGTGTAAATTCAGTCCACTGGGCCTTCCAATTCCAGTTTCTCTTTAGAAGCTAAGTACTTTGTACTGCAGTACCAGAACATTCTACCTTATTGTAATTAACAAAGGAAGACATGAACCCATGCTATGAAACATCATCTCAACCCCAGGGTTACAGAAAGGTGCTGCTCTTTACATCCATAACGCACAATTATTCATTTTGTAGTTTAGAACCTGAAGTTCCTTGGCTATTTCATATTAATTCATTATAAACACAGCATCTGAGAAACAACTAGTCTGAGAAAAAACATAACATTAGTATCTTGTCAATAAGGTTAAGCTATCCCAAAGCAGAAAAGATCTTTGAACAGTACTGTTGCGTGAAAAATAAAACATTTATGAGTTTCTCATGTCAGGAGACCCACTTGATATTATCTTGAAAGATATATGATCAGATATGTCATGCAAATACACAGAACTGCTTGGATCTTTCCCTCTCACTCTACTTCCTAATTGTTAAAACACTAAGTTAGTTAACTCATGGTCAAAAACAGGACTTAATGATACCACATAAGGAACTTTATCAATTTCCCAACCATCACTGGTTGGAGAATTTCCCAACCATCACTGGTTGGAGATTTTGCAATCACACTTTCTTTCTGCTAACATGGAGTCTGATGACCTCAACATATATATTGCTACATCCTAACTGTTTGCAATCTTTGACTAAACTTGGAGCTCTGTGTAATTGTTATATTCCTTAAATCTTTGCTTCAGTTATCATTGAAATGTTTCCTCTGATAGCCACACTGCACAGTTCCTTCTGTAGGATAACATTAGAAAGCTATTAATCAGCAATTCGGACAACTTATCTATTCACTGGAACCGTATCTATGAAACCAATTTTGATTCTAATCATGATGGCTTTCTCAGCACTTTTAATGGTCATCACTGGCTTGTCAGTTAGCTTCCAAGACAGACCATTGAGGTGTTTTGTGACAATGATGCAGCTGCTTCACATGTTGCTAAAGAGGTTTTGCAAACAAAGTGAAGTGAATATGGCTGCATTGTACATGTGCAGACCACACTGGGAAATTTCTGTTTTTTTCCCATTTTAACCTAGTTTATAAGATTAAATAATTTTTCTTTGACTCAAGATTGTTTTGCTCTTTTGAGGAGTCCTATTTTGAAATGAATTCATGGAGATGTGTTCAACGATAATCTCGACAACTTGTGAAGCCAGAGAATATAATTATCCATGGATTCTGGATGTTTGAAAGATGAAAAAGCGCATTAGCACATGAGAGTCTATTCATGCTCTGCACTAAATAATAGTTGATCATAATTACTGATCTTAGCAAAACCATTGTGATTGTTATCCATGTAAACTAATCTGGCCCTAATGTTAGACACTCAGGGTAATCAGCATCACCAACAGGCTGAAAACGACTTCAAACGACTCTGCTTTTTGTCCCGTTGGTCAATTTTATATCCATGGTGCTAGTGTCCCTTCAATTCCATGGGCTTGAATTTTGCAGATATGTTTATTTTCTGGTACCTTGTCAAGAGGTTTATTCGCGCAACACCAAATCGCAAATCCAGGTTTTCATTTATCAGCACGTCTTTCCAAATGCCAATTAATTTTGACCTGCATAATTGTCTCTACCATCAACTGGCTGGTCTGTGGTTTCAGGGTTTACGCTCCTTTTTAAAAGCAGGAATATAACACAAACAATCTGCTAATTCTCTGCCACCACTACAGTGTCCAAGTAGGAAGATTGTGGGCAGAGCCTCCATAATTTCAACCCACACTTCCCTCAGGAACCTAGGATTATCCAATGCAGACTGGGTGACTTGCGAATAATCAATCTTCTCGTGCCTACTTTATATCATATCCAATATCATGACTGTTTCATATTTTACTACTCGATTGATAACATCCTCTTTTCCATTGAAGACAGATTTCGCTCATTTTTTAAAAATCTTTTATGTATTTGGGCACAGTTGGCTAACCCAGCATTTTTATTGCACATCCCTGATTGTCATGGAGAAGGCAGTGGTGAGCCACCTTACCACTGCAGTCCATGTGGTGTAGGTCACCCACAGTTCTGTTTGGGAAGGAGTTCCAAGATTTTGATACAGTGACAAGGAACAGCGATATAGTTCCAAGTCGGGATGGTGTGTGGCTTAGATGGAAACATGCAGGTGGCGGTGTTCCAATGCATCTGCTGCCCTTGTCTTTTCAGATAGTAGAGGTCATGGGTTTGAAAGATTCTGTCAAAGGATTTTGGTGAATTGCTGCAAGGCATCTTGTAGATGGTGGACACTGCTGCCGCTGTTTGTCAATGGTGGAGGGAGTGGATGTTTGAGGTGATGGATGGGTGCCAATCAAGCTGGTTGCTTTGTCCTGGATGGTGTCAAGCTTCTTGAGTGTTGATGGAGCTGCACTCATCCAGGCAAGTGGGGAGTATTCCATCACACTCTTGACCTGTGCCTTGTAAATTGTGGACAGGTTTTGGGGAAATCACAACGCGAGTTACTTGCATAGAATTCCCAGCCTCTGGCCTACTCTTGCAGCTACAGTACTTAGATGGCTCATCCAGTTCTGTTAACTCCCACTTGATTTGGGGATGGGGGTAGAATTCACAGATGGTAATGCCAATGATTGCCAAAGGTGTCAAGGAGATGGTTAGATTCTCTCGTTGGACATAGTAATTGTCTGGCACTTGTGTGGACCAAATGTTACTTGCCAACTATCAGCTGAAACCTGAATGCTGTCCAGGTCTTGCTGCACACATTCAGTATTCAGAAAGGACAGGATGGAACAGGAGGTGGAGTTGCTTTATTGGTTAAAGATGACGTCATGGCTGTACTAAGAAATTATATTGGCACTATGGGTTGAATTGATTTTTGTGGAAATAAAAAACAAGGGAAAAAACTCCCTGGTAGGAGTAATTTACAGTCGCCCGCCCCCCGCCGAGTAATACTTCCAAAGTGGTGCGAGAGTATAAACCAAGAAACAATGAGGGCTTGTGAGAAGGGCACAATGGTAATCATGGGTGATTTTAACATGCATATTGACTGGATCAATTAAATTTGCAGTGATAGCCTCGAGGGAGATTTCATAGAGTGTATGAGGGATTGCTTCTTAGTGCAATATGTTATGGAGCCAATTAGGGAGCAGGCTATTTTAGATTTAGTATTATGTAACGAAGAAGAATTGATAAATAGTCTTGTCATTAAAGATCCTTGCGGAAGGCGTGGTCATAGCATACTAGAATTTCACATTCAGATTGAGCGAGAGAAGACAGAGCGCAATACGAGAATTTTAGCATTCGGCAGAGGCAATTATACAGGCCTGAGCAAAGAGTTGTCCCAAGTAGACTGGGCACAAAGAATTGAGGGTAGAACAGTTGAGGAACAATGGCAGATGTTCAGGGAGATATTAAATGCCTTTCAATTAAAGTATATTCCTGAGAGGAAGAGGAATTGTAAAAGGGAGGAAAACGTTCCACATCTTAAAAAGGAAGTCAAAGAGGACATAAAGGCACAAATTAGGGCATATCATACTGCAAAAGCTAGTGGTAAGCTGGAGGATTGGGAGAGCTTAAGGTTCAGCAAAAGGCTACTAAAAACTAGCCAAGACAAACTACGAAAGGAAACTAGCAGAAAACAAACACCAATATCAAAAGCTTCTACAGTATATAAAGAGGAGAATAGTTAAAGTAAACACTGGCCCTTTGGAGGACCATACTGCTGAGGTAATAATGGGGAACACAGAGATGGCGGAGGCACTGAACCAATATTTTTCCAGTCTTCACGGTAGGAGAATAATTTTAAAAATTCCAATAACTGCAGTTAATGCAGAGGAACTTGGTGCAATAACCTTCACTTGGGAGAATGTATTGAATAAACTAATGGGGTTAAAGGTAGATAAGTCTCTGGGGCCTGATGGCCTGCACCCTAGCGTATTAAGGGAGGTGGCAGCAGAGATAGTGGATGCATTGGTTATGATATTTCAAAATTTCCTGGATTCTGCAAAAGGCCCGGTGGATTGAAACATGCTAATGTGACGCCCCTTTTTAAAAAGAGAGAGAGGAAACTATAGACTGGTTAGCTTGACCTCTGTGGTGGAGAAGTTGCTGTAATCAATCATGAAAGGAAGAGATGACTGAACATTTAGAAAGGCAAAACGCAATACACCATCAGCAGCATGGTGTTATGATGGGTACATCATGCTTGACAAACTTGCTCGAGTATTTTGAGCATATAACCAGCAAGGTGGATAATAGGGAACCTGTGGATATGGCATATCTAGACTTCCAGACGGCGTTTGACAAGGCGCCACATAAAAGACTGTTTCTATGTTCCACATGGGCATGACGTGGACTGCTTCAGTTTCTGAGTTGTGGATGGTGCTCAACATTGTGGAATAATCAGCAAACACCCAGAGTTCTGACTTTGTCATAGAGAGAAAGTCAATGAAGCAGCTGAAGAGCTCTCCTGTAGTGATGCCTTGGAGTGGACATGATTGAACTCCAACAACCACAACTATCTTTCTTTGTGCTAGGTAAGACTCCAACCAACGGAGAAGTGAGAAAAGACGGACAGGGCGGTAATTGGCCGGATTGGATTTGTGCAGCTTTTTGTGCACAGGAAATCTGGACAATTTTCCACACTGCCAGGTAGTGTTACAGCTGTTCTGGAACAGCTTGGCGAAGCACACAGATAGTTCTGGAGCACAAGGTTTCAGTACTATTGCTGTAATATTGCCAGGGCCCACAGCCTGCAAAGTATCCAATGCCTTCAGCCGTTTCTTGATATCAAGTGGAGTAAATCAAATTGGCCGAAGGCCGGCACCGGTAATGCTGAGGACCTCAGGAGGAAGCAGAGGTGGATCATCCACTTGGCACTTCTGGCTGAAGATTGTTGCAAATGTTTCAGCCTGATCTTTCGCAGTGACATGCTGGGCTACCCCATCATTGACGATGGGGATATTAGTGGAGCCTCCTCCTCCAGTTAGTTGCTAAATTGTCGACCATCATTCAGAACTGGATGTGGCAGGACTGCAGAGCATAGATCCGATTGGTTATTCAATACTTTAGGCATGCCTTCTACCTCACAATAAATCTTCTGTTGTAAATATTTAGTTCATGGTCCATGTGTTTTTGAATAGAATTATTTTTAGGAATTAGAGGTTAACTGTAGAAAATTGTACTAATACAATTAAAACAAGTTTTGAGTCTATCACACTTAAAAGGTTGTGGCCATGTTGCCTGAAGAGGTCAACAGCTGGAAAGGTAAGATCATTAAAATGTTGGACTTTAGAGATTGCCAGTACACCTAAAGAAATGGCAGTCCAAAAGTTGACCCACGTTTGTTCAATAAAGTCAAAAAAGAGAAAGAGCTATAAAACAGCAGGTGGGCTAAATTAGCAAAAGATGTAATGTCTGCAAAGCTTGCAAGAACAATGGCTGTCCAGAGAGATTGTGTGTGTTTGGGAGTTATAGCTAGATTTGTTCAAAAGCATTCAGTGAACCCAGAAATGTTGTAAAACCATTTACTTCATCAGATCAAAGAAGAAATACTAAACGGGAGATAATTAACAAAGTGGTTAGCACAGTTGTTTCACAGCTTCAGGGTCCCAGGTTCGGTTCTGGCTTGGGTCACTGTCTGTGCAGAGTCTGCACGTTCTCCCAGTGTCTGCGTGGGTTTCCTCCGGGTGCTCCGGTTTCCTCCCACAGTCCAAAGATGTGCAGGTTAGGTGTATTGGCCATGATAAATTGCCCTTCATGTCCCAAACGGTTTAGGTGGGGTCACTGGGTTTATGGGGATGGGGTGAAGATGTGGGCTTAACTGGGGTGCTCTTTCCAAGGGCCGGTGCAGACTCAAAGGGCCGAATGGCCTCCTTCTGCACTGTAAATTCTATGATAAAGGTCAGTTTGAGGATAGCGCAGAGCAGGCTATGTCCTTATGGTGGAGCGTAGGGAGGCTCACTGGTTTCAATTTATCTGAGTGTTTGCAAAGAGAGCTAGTTGCATTTCGGAACTGATGAGCGAAGTTCTCCAGCTCCCCTAGAGAGAAAGGTTATGCAAAGTAAATAGACCAGCACTATAAGTAAAGTAAAGAATTAATGTGATCACTGACAGTGTGGAATGCGAGTGAGGCTTAATCCCAGTTTGAATCTTGAGGGAACAGAAGCTGTAAGATTGCCTAGTTTGAAGCTAGGAGAATCTATAGTGGGCCTTAGTCCATTATTGCATCAGGTAATCAGCTGAATTAGCTTTGAAGTATTGTACAAGCAAGTGACAGGGGCATCAACATTCAAGAGGTGGTAAATAAGGTTTACTTACCTCTGAGAATAGCTGGAGCTGAGGAGAATGCACCAGAGGACTGTGGCATAATAACTTTTAAGACTGATGTGTCTTGGGGAAGTTAGAAGTAAATCAAGTTTGTAACAGAGTTACAGTAGCAATAATAATCTTTATTGTCACAAGTAGGCTTACTGGGAGAATCGTTACTGTGAAAAGCCCCTAGTCGCCACATTCCGGCACCGGTTCAGGTACGCAGAGGGAGAATTCAGAATATCCAAATTACCTAACAGCACGTCTTTATAAACCGTATTGTTAATAGTGCTTGTTCTTTAATCCTTTTATACACAAGAATGTTTGCGGTATTTTTATTCGGATATATTTTTAAATGTTCAGTCCCTAACACTTATTGCTGCCCAACTAGCTCCACTTTTCTTCGACTATCCTTTTATTCTTTGTGTGTTGACAAAAGACTTATGGGATCCCTTTCACGTGAGCACTGATCTATTCTCAATCTCGGTTTATTTTATTCCTTTTTTTAAATTCAGGAGTGAGAGTGTTGCTGGATGGGCCAGCACTTATTGCCCATCCCGAATTACCGTTGAACTGAGCGGTTTGCTAGGCCATTTCAAAGGGCATTGATGAATCAAATACATTGCTGGGGTCACATCTAGAGAGATTTCCTTCCCTAAAAGGACATTAGTGAACCAGATTTTTTTTACGACAATAAGCAATGGTTTCATTGTCATCATTTGACTTGATTTAATGCCAGATTGTTTATTCAATTCAAATGTCACCATTTGCCATGGTGGGGATTGAACCCGGGTACCAGAACATTACCCTGGGTCTGCGGATTACTAGTCTAGTGACAATACCACTACGCCACTGCCTCCTTTGTGGTTTCTATATTAAGCTTGGTTTTCTATTGTAATACAAACATTACAATTGTCATTAGCATCCATTTCCGGTCTCATTTTAACATTCATGTCTTCAGTCACCCAGAGGGGTCGTCTTTCCTCTCTCCTAGTTTTCTTTACCTGACCCAAACCATCTCCTAGTCGAAGGCTCTGACTTTGTTTTGCCTACCAATTTTTGATTTCAACCCCCCAGGGCCAAATACTTTCTAAACAAAATAAGCTCTCCTCCAACTCTGCACTTGATTGTACATTGTCCTTTTACATTGTCCTTTTACATGACCATTCGAAAATTGATACAAACCATCACTGGTCCTCCATATGCTCTCCCACTGAGTCATGCATCATTTGTCCCACTTCATTCCCCCACAACCAGCATTTTTTCATAGGTTGCAAACATACTGACTGAGAACATAAATTCCCAGGGAGAAACCCTCAAAGTGTACAAGCCAGAGATGTATGTACATCTGTTCAGAAAATTGGCCAACCCAATGAAATACTGATCAGAAATTGTAAACAACAGGACTTGGACAAACTAAGATTGCCTGGCCAGCAATGTAATATTTCTTATTAAAATGTCAATTGTAAGACTTGTTCATTAATTTAAAAAGATAATTATTTATCGGCATTGTGTTCCATAAGGTTGCATGTGATTACTGCACTGAATTTGCTCAGATTAATTTTCAGCTAATGGGTCAACTACTCAGCTAGGTTGGGCAGCACGGTAGCACAAGTGGATAGCACTGTGGCTTCACAGCGCCAGGGTCCCAGGTTCGATTCCCTGCTGGGTCACTGTGCGGAGAGTCTGCACGGTCCCCCCCCCCCCACCGTGTCTACGTGGGTTTCCTCCAGGTGCTCCGTTCCTCCCTCAGTCCAAAGACTTGCAGGTTAGGTGGATTGGCCATGCTAAATTGCCCTTAGTGTCCAAAAAGGTTAGAAGGAGTTGTTGGGATAGGGTGGAAGTGAGGGCTTAAGTGGGTTGTTGCAGACTCGATGGGCCGAATGGCCTCCTGCTGCACTGTATGTTCTATGTAATGCCACATGATGAAAATAACCCTGAAATGGTTTTTAGCAGTTTACTAAACAAAAAAGGTTGGACCAAATAGTTACACATGTACAAGTTCGCCATAATTAATTCGCAAGTGATCAAGGTTTTTCAGATTTACTCCACAACAATGACATTTTCGGTTTCTATTTCTAGTCCAATCACATGGTCATTTAGTTTGACAAAATCATTATTGTTTGTTTCAGCAACAATTCCATGTGGAATATTTACAGAAAATAGGGTTAAAAATTCAGTCAGGAAATAAATGGGACATTGCAGAGATAGAACACAGAAAAATGGACAATAATTCAAATGGACAAAATATAATCTATTCAAACTATAATCCATTCAAACATACTGTATGAATAAGAGGCAAGAAAATTGGAACCACCCTTTCTCCTGCGTGCTGCAATCATTTGCCTGGTAGTTAACACCCTTGCAGTTTCCATAACATTGGCCAAAACCACAAGACATACAATTCTCTGTGTAGCCCAGTCAATTCTTTGTGTAGCCGAGATACTCACCCCAACTATCCCAAGCACCAGATGCACAAGTGGCTACGAAAGCACTGCATTGGCTGTAAAGTGCTTTGCGACTTCCAGCGGTCGGAAAAGGTGCTATGCAAATACAAGTCTGTCTTTCCATCAAGTAATAAAAATGCTCATTCTAAAATCCCTCCATGTGCATGGAAATGTATTGATTGCAAAAACATTTTATCTCAAATATTTTAGCAGATATATAATACGCAAGATTTCTCATTTTCATATGACTTTCAAAGTATCCGACTTCAGGCTTATGGAATCAAAAGTCATAGTAACAAATCTTTGCACAAGGTCTTGAGTATGGCCCCAAACTATGCTAACAGCTCCAAGTCGATGAACAAGGCAGTTCAAGGCTTTCCTTAACAAGCCAAATTTCAGACAGCATTTTTATAATGCTCTTCATAAATCTGCCTGCTCTATCCATAAACAATAGAATTCTCAGGACATCTTTGCGAAGCCTAAATGGTTAAATATGGGAACTTGTTATAAACTGAAATGCACATGAATGCCAGGCGTGTTCCATTTACTTACCAAAAAGCTTACCTGAAAATATTTTACAATTAAACTTTGCCTTTTCCAATTATTACATTAAGTTTGGAAGAGTGGTGTCTCAGTGCATTTTTAAATGCAATTATCAAAAAAAAACTTGGTATGCACAAGCTCAAAACCTATATGGGTTCAAACAAATAACTGACACACTTTCACGTTTTTTGCTTATCTAAGTGACAAGATATCATCACAGGCGATTATAATTCTTAGTTCTTCATACTCTTTCTTCATTCCCCCGTGTCTGTTGCTTTGCCCCCCCCCCCCCCCATCTATACTTACTCTTGTTGCACCTACGATTCTCCAAATTATCTCAAGTGGCAGAAAATAAACATGAAATACAGGAGAAATAACTTTAAACTTTCCCATTGACAGATACAACTTTAATCAGAAAACGGCAACCTTTCATTGGTCAGTCAAGGTACTGAACCTCAAAGCAAAATTAGAAATAGGATCAAATTCTTTGTTCCTTGAAAACCCAGAAAAATTTTATTTTCACGAGTCTAACCTGAACCCATCTGAAAAAGTTCAAATTCTTAGATATTTGGCAAATGATTGTATGCTCACAGCTCCAATCAGGTTTGTCCAGCCAGTTTATCAAGGCGAGGTTTGAGTGCCAAATGGAAATTTTGTCTCAGACAACTGCTAATCCAGACAGTGCCCTTTCCCCAAGATCTCTGCTGCTAAGGACCAGATGTAAACAGGCATATTATAACAAACAGTGGCTTAGCGCTATTGACATCTGAAGCAGAGTTGTGGCTTGTGGAATAAGACTCCGTACGCACTTCTTAATAAAATTTCTGCCAAACACACTGCATTGGGAAGTACAGCAGCTGCCATTTCATGGCAAAATGACTTGTGAAGGCAATGATAACTGCAACAGAGACATGCAAAAATACACTTTACCAGGAATGTTCTTCCAAAGGGTGGTTCCCTTTTAGAAATCCTGCTTAACAGCTGACAAAGAGCAGGAAACTACATTCCACCACATCAATTATATGTTTTCAATGTAATTACTCATAGCCTAATTTGAAAAGTAAGAAAGAGCAGATGAAATTCTGGGTGGGAACTCAACAGTGAATGCAGAGTGCGGGCACAACAGGTAGCAGCAGAGCAAACCAGTGCAAAACAATCAAGGGTGCAGTGAGTACACGCAGTGGGGGAGAGGGGGCAGGAGAGAGAGAGAGCGCGAGAGGGGGCAGGAGAGAGAGAGAGCGCGAGAGGGGGCAGGAGAGAGAGAGAGC